>NC_133435.1:17217095-17517095 GCF_011762505.2 Arvicanthis niloticus
TGCAGCTGACCTCTGGACTGCACACATGCACACACATGACTCTCTGATATTCAGAATGGCAACTATATGCTTTATTAGTTTTGATGCCAAAAGCACTAATAACAACAATTAACAAGTGGCACTACATCAAACTAGAAAAGGTTTCTGTGACTAAGGAAGGAAGTAACAAGGCTCCAGAGCATGATGGCACATCCCTGTCAGGCCAGCACTTGGGAACTAGAGGCAGAAGGATCATAGCTCTGAGGATAGCTGGGCAATACATCAAGACCTTGCTGGAAGAGACGGAAGGAGAGAAGCGTAGCTATCCTGGTTTCATGCTGATAAAACACTCTGACCAAAAGCAATTTACAGAGGAAACAGTTTATTTTCTGTACACTTCCCATCACAATTCACTATTGAAGGAAGTCAGCATGCACACAAGGCAGGAACCATGAGGGAATACTGCTCACTGGCTGGTATTTACCTAGCTTTCTTATATAGCCCCAAACCATCTGTATGAGCAATGGTGTCACCCACAGTAGACTGGAGCCTCCCACATCAGTTCAATGTCTCACAGATGTAGCCACAAGTCAGTCTGAACTAGGCAGCTCCTCAAATGAGACTTCTCCTCTTAGCTGACTCCTTTATCAAGTTGGCAATCAGAGCAGCCTACAGAAAATATAAGCTATATAACTGATAGGAATTAATATGTAAAACACATATGAATCTCATAGAACTTAATAGCATAAATACATAAGTCACAGTTTCAAACGGGACAAAGAGCTGGAATAGGTATTTTTCTAAGAGGTATACAAAGTACATGCAAAGGTTCACACCATCGTTGATCATCAGGAAAATTCAAATCAAAGTCACAACGGGTCATCACTTCATACCTGTTAGGAAGAGATGAAAGGGAGGTGCAGGCCAGAGTGTCGGGAAAACCAGCCTTTGTACAGTACTAGTGTGATTGTAAATTATCATTATGGGAAATTAGAACTCCCATAGACCTAGAAACCCTACTTCTGGAAATAGATGGATAGGTAGATTATACTAATTTCATATATATGTATATGTGAATATATATATATATATATATAAAAATTAAATCAGTATCTTAAAAGAATTCTTATTTGTTGTAGCACTATTTATATTATGTAAGATATGGGAACAATTTAAATATCTGTCAATAGATAAAACATGCTATATATACACACACATATAAAATGTTGAACATTATTTAGCTACAAAGAGAAGGAAATTTTATCATTTTAACAACACAGACAAAATCCAAAGACATCATATAAGGTGAAACAAACCAGACACAGGAAATGAAGTGCATGGTCTCATTTCCATTTAAAATCTAGGGGCTGGATAGATGACTCAGCAGTTAAGAGCACTTGCTGCTCCTCCAGAGGGCTCAGTTTAGTCACCAGCATCCATGTTAGGGGACTCACAGTCATCTCAGGGGGACCTGACACCCTCTTCTGAACCCTACTGGGAATTGTACTGATAGGTGCGTGCTTGGGCATTCGAAAGTACACAGGCATGCACAGACACACACACACACACACACACACACACACACACAATTTAAATCTTCTTTTAAAATCTTAGAATCTAAAAAGACTTAATTTATATAAACAAGAATATAAACATGTTGCTTAAGGCTGTGGGAAGGGAAAATGGAGAAACATTGTTAAACATTAGAATGAGTACCTTCTGGGAGTCTAGTGTTTAGTGTGGTGACAACAGCTAAGCATACTGTTCTGTTTACTTGAAGTTTGATAAGACAGCATATTTCAACACACACACACCAGTCACATACATACAAATAACTACGAATTAAAGTGGATATGTTGAGTCATTGATTGGAGTGGTCATTATACATTGTACATATGTGTCATTTATACTGTACACCTTGAATGTCTTTCACTTTTATTGATCAGTTATGATTCAAAAGATCTGGGAAGGTAAAAACATGAAATTATAGAACTTTAAGATGGAATAGAAAAATTTAAGACTTAACTTTTCCGAATTGTTGCTTAAATAAAGTTACCTTTTCTTACTAAAGATTTGTGTATAGAGGACTCATAACCACATCATTCATTAAGGTTTAGAAAGGTGGGACTGGCCAAAAATGTGTAACAAAATGGGATTGGTTAAATATTCAAGGTAAATCACATGATCAAACACTATACAGGCCTTAAAACTTGGATTTAGAACAATAGCAACAAATAAGGAAACTAAATCTGATATTATAAAAAAATAGATTATGAAATGGTGATATTGCCAAATGTTTTTCTTCTATGCTTGCCTGTGTTTGGTACATTAATGGGGAAAAATGAGGCACATGTTATTTTAAAATCAGTGGAAAAGTTACCATGTTTCCTTTATTCATTTGAATAAGGAGTTTCCAAGCAAGCCAGTAAACCTGTCTCCTGGGTAGTTTTTAAAAGTCACATGGATTTTTGATGGTCATGGGATTCTTATTTTAAGATTTTTTATTTTTATTTATGTGTATGCGTATATGTCCGTATGAGTGCATGCCACATGTGTGCAGTACCCACAGAGACCAGGAGAGGGCATCTGGTTCTCTGCACCGGAGTCAGGTGTTTGTCAGCCTCCCCAGTGTGGGTACTGAAAGCTGAAGGTGGGACTCAGGAAGTGTAACAAGTGCTCTTAACGGAATGAGCCATCTCTCTAGCCCCAGTCACAGACCTAGTGTTAGCTGGTCCTGGTCTAGTGGAAGATGTAAATAGCTTGCTTCATAGTTCTCAGGCCTGTTTTTCCAGATTAATTTAAATTTAACACACTCCCCAACTTATGTATATGGGAGGGGGAAGTAGACTGGGAGAAAAAGAAATTGCTGGAAGCACTGATCTGTGGGAGGAGTATTGAAATTAAAGCTTGCCACTGAAGCCACAGCCAAGCCCCAATCCTCTTGGCCCTGACCCTAACCTGTTTCTGAAGCCATCCCCAGGACCATCTGCCCAATGTAGTAGACGAATGCCCACTAACAGCCACGAGAATCATTTCATGAGCCCTCAGACTGTATCCTAAGGCAGTATTCATTAGTCAGTGCACTCCAGAGCCCAGGAAACAGCAACATTGTTGCCAGGGAAGCCATCCATGCACAAATCAGCCAGGAGCATTAGCCATGTAATTTTCAATGTAAATGAACTGATATCAGCTTTTCTCCAAGCTCAACTATGGGACTCTCAGTGTGAACATGGAGAGTCATGGGGTCTCTTCCTGCTAACTAGACCATCTTGGGAACAGTTACCTTTCAACTCATGGCTCCTCAGAAGGTCTTATGAAACAAATCTAGTTGACAATGGTTGCCAACTTTCTCTGGGAGTCAGAGAATGAATGGTCGTTTTCTACCTGGCTCTTATTCTCTCCGCCGGGACTGTCTCCTCCTCTCAAACAGCCTAGAGTTCCCAGAGCGGCTGGGACTGTCTTCATCTTCGTCATTTCTCCCAAATGTGGTGGTAGCTAGAACTCGGCAAACAGCGCCGGGATGCCATTTCTGCAACGCCCACATTCCCAACAGTTAGTACATTTCCTAAGGCAACTTTGAAGCTCGAAAACTGATGTCTTTATATTACATTTTGATAATTTGTTGATTTATAGGCAACCTTTGATTCCATCTGTTGCGCTGGGCGAATCGCCTTGCTTTGTTCTGTTTCAGAGCTGCTCCTCCCCGGAGTCCTTGGCCAGGTTGGAGAACAAGACCCATGCTACATTTTGCTTTTCGTCTTAGCCACGACTGTGGTTTCATTATTTCTCTCTCAAACTGCTCCCTCTTGCCATTTGCTCTCTGGAAATTATTTTTCTCATTGTTCATAAATCCTGAGTTTGTTTACTCTAGAATTTTCTGCTGCAAGGGACAGAGTCTGCCTGAGCTGAGCTTTCTGGTTTTTTTTTTTTTTTTCTGGGGAGTGATAAATGATTCTGGGTTCCCCGTGGGTGAGAGGGCACCCAACTTCAAATAGCTACAACATCCGATAACAAAGTTTTTCTCCGTCATTTGCAATCCAAACACTAGGAACACAGCCCTGCGGACCCCTCATCCTTCATGTTCAATTGTAAATCCTGATTAAATAGCTTGCAGGTGTCAGGATTAAAGTATATACAGTGGGAGCCGAAACAGAGGGCCAGCTGGGCTCCTCATTTGCCAGCCCTACTTTCTTCTTTGTTTTGAAACTGTTGACAGTACAACTAAAAATATTCCTTAGGGCCCAGACTGAGTTAAATAACAAGCAGGATGAGTAAGAGAACAGCTGGAGATGTTTTTCTGTGTTTAACATACCTGCCCTGTTGATTTATAGGAAGACCCCCATATAATGTACATTTTGTAATCCAAAACATTTAACCTTCTGCAGCCAAGTCTCCAATAGAGACATCGGCACCAGGAGAGGTCTTGATAGGCCTTGTGCTCCAAACATTTTCCTCCCTCTGAGGAAAAGCAAGATGATGGGATGGCTTGGTTTTATTATTCAGAAGGCCATGGTGGCATTGTCTCAGCCTCTTCTTGTACTCCAATTTACTCAGTCGGCCACGGAAGCCATAGAAACCAGGAAAGTCTGCCCAGAGCAAGGCATCGTGGGATTCATTATAGAGGAAGCCATCTCTGCAGTAATCATCTATCCCGGCTTGGGGGAAGGATGTGGAAAAGAGCTTTAGTGGACCTGGTGAGGGCAAAGTGGGACTTGGGCCACATCTGAGTTCCTGCCTCGACCACACTGGTGGGAAAAAAAATTTTTTTGAAGTACATGAATCCTCACTGTTCTGGTGTATTTTGTTTGTTTGCTTGCTTGCTTGCTTTGAATGTGTGTGTGTGTGTGTGTGTGTGTGTGCACTTGTGCCAAGTTAAACTAAGGTACAGAGGACCTCAAACAGCAGCAGAATTTATGAGATTTGAATGGTAAATCAAAATCTCCGAGGCCACTGCTGTTGACTTTGGATTAAAAAGCCATTGCATTGATGATGGTAGTTTTACAATAGTGCCTGGGATGAGCACAGAGATCACGGCCTCCCAACCCAACACTAGCTGCAGCTCAGTCACTCATTAGGGCCAATTAGGGCCTTTCTGCTCCCCTGGAAGTGGATACAGGAGATGATCCTGGTTAATTAATGTCTGAGGCAGACCTCCAGCTGCTCCAGTGGAAACGTATTGACACACAGAAGATGGCATCCTTCTTTCTCCTTTCAGCACTGTTGTGTCCAGATAAGAGAGAGGGTGAGATTGCAAACTTGAATTTGGCAATAAACAAGACAATCGATGCGATTTATTTCTTTATATGTAGAATAACTCAATGAACCTATTGACATCTGAGGTGTGCTTTTAATTAATTGGCTCCCTAGAAGCATCACTGATGTCTGGACGCTGGTGCGAGAGACAGAAGTATGCATAGCCCAGGCAAAGCTTGGATGTAAAGAACCACGAAGCCCAAAACTGACTAGAGGGATCAGGAAGGTTAATATCTGCAAGGTCCCTTTTGGAGTCAGGTGAGCCTGGAGTCACCCTAGAAATGAGGGGGGGTCTAATCCCCACTCACGGACAGCCTCTGGGGAACCGAAGCCCTCGACATGCACCTCAGCGGTGGTGTAAGGTGATAAAGAAGTCCGGGAAACTGCTAGGTAGGGTGTGGCACTTAACCAGTGCTGCGCATGCGTAACTGTTCCGTTAATGCGTGTCTTCATACTATTCTGATACACCCTAGGAAATGCACACTAGGAAAACCTAGAGGTGGCCTAAGGGCCCTAAAATTCCCAACAAGCGCCTGTGCAAGCCTACCGATGCCGATGCCACGAACTGAGCCCCAGGCAACTACAATGCTCAAGTTCTCCATTAAGTCTTTTCACGCAATCCTTTCTGAACTACATCTTGGGAAGTATCTAAGGGATGGAAACGCAGAGGCCAACAGTTTACAACCAGTGCTAGCTCAGACATTCCACATCGATTCCATGGGTAATCCTATCTTAAGATGAGGAATCTGCTTATCACATAGATGAAAAGGCACACTCTTGGAACACTCTTGGAACAGTTTGAGTCTGAAATGACCCCAGCCCCCGCTCGTGTGCGCCCCGCAACACAGGCTCATGTTATTTCCCCATATGTCATATTTCCCTCATGTCATATTTCCCCAGCTATCGTGCCTTTTTGAAGAGTATAGAGCCTTTAGCAGGTGGGCCCTGACTGGGGGAAGTAGATCACCCCAGACCCTGCTTACAGTCCCACACCATAAGCAGCTGCTGCCTCACACTCCTGCTAGGAGTCCGAGTTGCTTCACCATGCCTCTCCCACTGTCACTATGATGGATTGAAATCCTCTGAAACCAGGAGCCAAAATAAATCTTCTGTATACTAGGTTTCTCCTGCCACCTATTCAGTCACAGCAATGTGAAGGCAGTGTGAGACCAGGCCCACTGATGATGAAGCCAGAGTGAACTTGGCCTTCTCCTAATGCTAAGATGCAGGAAAAACATACAGAGCATCAAAGTCACTTCTCTGTTCACTTCAGGTAGAGCTGGAGTGTGGCTGCCAGTCTCCTGCCCCAGCTCTGGAACTACTTCACTCAAAACATCTGGAAGCAAGTACTTCACTCAAAACATCTGGACTTTTTAAAAAGGTATTCAAGGTTTGGGAAACTTTTGCGTAGGCATATTATTCAATTTTAATGTATAATTCAATTATTGAAGTGGCATAATAGGGAGAGCAAGATTTGGGTGCTCTTCAGTGCTTTAAGGCCCTGTGCTCACCACAGTTGTCTCCTCGCCCATGGTTTCTGCCCTTTCAGTCAGCCACAGTCACGGGCAGTCAAAAACATTCAATAGAATGTTCAAGAAATAAAGCAATACACCTTGTTTTAAAATGCTTGCCTTATCTCATGCCATTCTGCTCCATCTTGTCCAGACCATGAATCATCCCACCTCTGTACAAGTCTGTTGTCTTCTGCTATTGATACAATACCACTGCCTGGGTAAAAATTATAAAGGAAAGTGGTTCGCAGTGATGGAGGGGCAATGTGAACAGGCCACATCTGGAATTGCCTTATTTCTAATAGAGTCCCAAGACAGCACAGGGTATCACGTGGGAAGAGAAAGGGAGAAGGATAGGGAGAGGAAGGAATGGAGGGATAAAAGGAGGGAGGAAGAGACAGACAGACAGATGGAGAGATGGAAACCGCAGGTGGGTGCATATCTGTACTTGCGTGCGTGTGCGTGTGTGTGTGTGTGTGTGCATGCGTGCGTGTGTGTATTGTTACAATAGTTCTATTTTGTTGTATTCTTTATTACCTGTTACTGAACCGATTTATAAATTAAACCCTAAAAGAGTCATGTATGGACGAGAAAAACATAGTGTATCTAGGTTTGGTTCTGTCCAGAGCTTCAGGCATCCAAAGGGGTCTTAGAGCACAGGTCTGTATCCATCTTTCCATGCCTTGATTACCCTGGCTGCAAAATGGGAATACACTACCTCTCAGAGCCTGGGGAACTGGGCCTAAAATCATCTGCAACATACCCACATTAGAACAGAATATGAATCTTGCTTTGCTCTTCTGTTCTGAGCATGCCCTGCCTGATTGCACTTGTGGATTATTTCATAGAAACTCAAAAGAATATCCTTACTGTGGTTATTGAAAACAACCAGCTCCTGTATGGGTCAATCACTACTGTTCTAATGGCCTCTCTAGATGTCTGTCTTCCTAATTGTTTGTGGTTCTTTGGGGACAAAGCCTATGTCTTCTTCTTCATGATCTAGCACCATCCCTCGTATTATGCAAGCCCTAGCATATGGTAGGTGTGTCATAACTACCGTGTATAGTAACCACAAGCTGTCAGCAAAAGACATGTCAAGTAAAACTGTTAAGACTACAAGATTTGGGGCCAATGAGATGGCTTAGCAAGTGAAGGTGCCTGCTGCAAACCCTGACATCCTGAGTTCAATCCCCAGACCCCATGCGGTGAAAGGAGAAAACTGACTCCTACAAGTTATACACACACATACACACACACACACACACACTTTTTAAAAATTTTTAAAAGAACACAGATTTGTACACATCTCAGAGAAATAAAATTGCTAGATGTTTTGACTTAGAACATACGCCATGAGAAATAAGCTGGAAGTTTCTCATACAATCCATGATCAGCTCATGAGTTTGAATTACAACACCTTCATGATCCTCAGTGAAATTTCTTGGATGGAGAGAGAATATTCTAGATACAACCCAAAGCACAAAGAAAATTTCCTGAGGTTATTTTATTATCATTTCTTCTTTAAAAACCAAAGCTGAGGGGCTGGGGAGATGGATCAGCGGTCAAGAGCATTTGCTGCTTTGCAGAGGACCCAGGTTTAGTTCCCAGCACCCAATTGGCAGCTTATAACTGTCACTTCAGTTCCAAGGCCCTCTTCTGGCTCCAGCCACACCAGGCACGTAGGACATATACACAGTGAGGCAAAACACTCATATACACAAAATAAGTAAATCTTTAAAAAATATATAAGGGAAAGAAAATATATGAACTGGGAAAGTCATTATCCCCAGTACGTTAAAATGCATTTGGGAGCCTTCCCCTCACTGGCTAACATCATGAAAGTGGCATTGTCTCAAGGCCACAGCTGGGCTCCTAGTGACATCTGTCTCCATGTCCACACTCATTTTCTCTTATTGACTACACCTGTCAGTGATGACTTTGTTGCTATTGGTACTTATTGTCCCACCTGTGTAAATGGTGGATGGATGGAAAGATGGATGGATGGATGGATGGATGGATGGATGGATGGATGGATGGATGAGAGGGAGTTAGAAAAAAGAGATAGAGGAAAAGAGAGAGGAAGGAGAGAATAGATAAACCTATGGAAACACTGATCGCGTGAATCATCTCAACAACTCCATGGTAAATGTTATTATCCACACTTTACAAATGAGGAAATCGCGAATGCCAGATTTCATGCGACAGAGAAAGAAATTGAGCTTAGCTTCCTTCCTGTCCTCTACTCATTAAACAGTCTTACCTAGCAGAGCGCAGGTAAGTTACTAAGCACTGAGACACAGAGTCAAATTAAACAGTCTTACCTAGCAGAGCGCAGGTAAGTTACTAAGCACTGAGACACAGAGTCAAATTAAACAGTCTTAGCTCACCCTGACTCCAGACACCACCATCTTCCCATTGTTCCACTGCCACACACACCCCAACATGGATGGCAGTAACCCCCGTTGTACAGCCTCTGCCTACACCCTCCAGATCTGAGGCTCTGAGCAAAAGCAGAGCTGTCCAGAGCACCTCCCCTTTAGGTCAAGTGTCCCTGTTCCACCTGCCGTAAATATACTAGGATATCTGGGAAGAACCTGTGCACACCCAATCAGGGGCCCTGGAAGCCCCAGTTAGGATGCCTTCTGCCTTGCTGTGCCCACCCAAGCTTGCTGGGGCTAGAAGCAGGGCAGCTTAGCCAAGGGAGAGCATGGCGGCTGAGCCACTACCAACAACCATTACTTCACCCAGCCCTGGGGGCGGGGGAGGAGAAGAAGGCCATAAACTACTTTATAGACAAGAAAATTGAGGCTCAAAGAGATGATCAATATACACCCAACATGGTAGCTGTTGTGTCTGGGCTGGGCCTGGGATTAAATCTCTTCTGGCTTCTAAATTCAAATCTACAACCCTCAGGAAGCACTGGTGCTAACTGATTCAAAAGCTGGAAATCACGTGACTACAGGGCCGTGTGAAGATCTTTCCAGATTGCCTCTTGGACTCCACTGAAGAGGTAACTCCAACTGGAAAGGTAACTTCTAGAACAAATGATCCAAAAGTCTTCATCTTCCAGGTTGTGAAATTAAGATGGGACAGGAAGCAGTGGATGAACCCCAGGCTCAGAGCTGGTTCTTTGACTTATATCCAGGTGTCCAGCTAGTCAAAGGGCCTGACTCTCCTCCTAAGCCCAGGAAGTAAAGCAAAGCACACCCACAGGCAAAATTTCATTTTCCTAGTGGATGGGGTATTTACATCTTTGAATCAACCATTCACATACAGCCTGTTTCCCAACACCTTCCCAACCCTCAGTGTCATTGAGAGCGGCCTGTGCTCTAGCCAGAAGCCACGAGAGTCCCCATTTTTGGTGCCCTGAGCCCTCCCAGCTGAGCACATTCCCAGAATCATTTTACAGCAGGGGCCAAAGATCAAAAATTTTATGGGCGTTTGGGGAATGAGTCCTCCCCAACCCATCTGCCCTTTCATCTGCACCCCCACTGCCCAGAATAGCAAACAGCTCCCAGAGCCCAATCTGCTGTAGCAAAGCCTTCACAGCAGGAAGACAGAGGCTGGAAATATTTCAAAAGCTTGGCCACAGCTGCGTGCAGGAGCCCATTTGAGAGCCTTCTAGCAGAGAGTCTTCTGCCTCCTTTAAAGTGCCAGCCACCAGTTTTGTTCAGTTCAAAGAGGTCCAAGTGACTGAGGCCTTCCGGGGTTCTGCCTGCCTGCCTGGGTTGATTGGAGGGGAGGCAAAACTGCATTAAGGGAGAGAAGCTTCTAGAACTTCACAACCAAGGCATTTACCTCAGATTAAGTCCACAACCTGCAAAAACGGCTGCTTTTGTTCCTTCCGCTGTGGCCAGGGTGGCATCAGGAGTCACTGTCATCCCTGATACACTCAGGGCTTCAATGCTCGGCTCTCTGGATGCAGACACACTGCTCACTATGGTAAAAGAAGCAGCTCAAGGAGCCAGGGCAGGGCTTTTCCTGCCTAATCTCTGGATGGGTCTACCAAGTTCTAGAATAAAGCCAGAACAGGACATTCTTCAGAGCCAGGCATAAAGTGGCCTACCTTGATCCTAATCTAGCCCTCTTATGCCATTCTCCTGTTTATAAAGTGAAGGATCTTACAAACCTGAGGTCCACACTACCTTTTCTAGATTATGCACTGGCACCCAGAACCCAAGAACTCCTTCCTCTGCCCTTATCTTTGGTCTAGCCTGCAGAGACCAGGGAGTATCAATGAGACATGCACCCTAAAAGTACCCAAGGGCAGCACTTTGGGGTAAGGCACTTCAGCTTCGATATAAGAGGACCTTCCAATGAAAGTATGGACTCAAGGGAAAATGAGAAATGAGGAAGCTGGAGGCCGCAAGTCTACAGAAGCTTTTTCTGAGCCATCTACTTCCAGACCAGAAGGAAAAGAAGGACAAGTTTGGGGACTAGGGAGATGGCTCAGTGGTTACGCGCTTTCCTCCCAAGCGTGGGGACAGGAGTTCAGTTCCCCAGAGCACATATCAATGCCAGGTAGATTGAGAGAACTGTCTGCTATCCCAGCCTCTAAAGGCAGAAACAGAATGTACCCAGAGTAAGCCAGATGGCAGAAGGAGCCACACCAGTGAGCTCTGGGTTTGACCGAGAGATTTTGTCTCATTGAAGAAGGTGGAGGAGCTAATGAGGATGATCCCCACCATCAATCCTGAGTCTACACACGCACATGCACACATACACATCATTAAAGGGGGTCAGGGGAAGAAACGCTGGCTACAAAGGCATACTTGGCAAGGAGAAAAGAAAGTGTTCTATGGAACGGTTTTAGGGGATGTGTTGTAGCTTTCAGACATTCGGCTGTATTGTGGGGGGATGAAGGGAATCTTTCTGCTGTCTCACAAACTCCAGAAGTGGGTCTGAATCAGGACTCACCCCGGAAGTGAAGCACAGAAGGACAAGGACACTTACTTAACTGTATGTCACTTAACTTCTTCCATAAGCTAGTGGCAGTGTTGAGGACTGGGTAGACCATGGGGAGAGGTAGCGTCCTAGAGAGGAGGAGGAGGAACCATGGGTGATATGCCCTGCTAAGCAGACTCAGGAGGAATCTGCAGCTGGGAGAACTGGCATTTGATGACACTAACTCAACTAATAACGCTCATAGCTTAGAGCTGGCAAATAAGTGACTCAGAATGAATTTGTTTAGTGCTGCCTGGTACAAAGCCTTGAGAGAGAAATTCAGGCCCTACCTGAAGGGTTAATGGTCTCTCTCCACTGCCACAGAGAGACTCGTGTCCTTTGGTTATTCTGATTAAAGACAATTCTGCTTCTAAAGATGCCTACCCGCTTCTGCTTTCTTTGATTTCCATGTCTCCTCCATCAATTCCAATCTAAGACTATCACTAAAACATTTATTCAAAAGGGCATATGGGGGAGGGGCGGGCGTGGAGATAGATGGCTCAGAGTACTTACTGCTCTTGCAGAGTACCTGGGTTCAATTCCCAATGCCCACATGATGTCTTCAACCTTTTCTGTCTCTAGTCCTAGGGGATCTGATACCTATTCTGACCTCCACAGACTCCTGAGTGGGCTCCTGAACATACATGGTGTGTGTATGGTATGGGTAGTACCAGTTCAAGGTCAGGACAGAGGAATAAATAACTGTACAAGATGGAACTGTGGGAATACAGAGGGAGACCAGCTTGATTCCTGCTAGATGGCCAGGATTGGCTTCACACTCACAATTCTATTCCAACTGAATTCTTCACAATGAAGCAGAACTTCCAGAGAACACGGAAGCATGGGGAGATAGTCTTGGTCGAGGGTGGGGCATTTACAGGCACTGAAGCAGGCCCTTACCATTAATGCTAAGAAAAGGCAAGGTATCCCATCCAATCTCTACTTGGATATCTAAAGATATCAGGAGCAAGCTACAAGGTCAGAATGGTCCCAGATGTTGGCAGACCTTATCTACCAGGCTAAGGATGCTGGCAGTTCCAGAAAAGTTGGGAACAGTCTAAGCAATGATGCTGGCAGTCTCTCAGGAGATAGTAAGAGAAACTGAAAACAGGGAAACCAAAAGAGGTCTCTTTGCATAATTTAGGCAAGAAGATCTAAAGGGGGAAGAGGTTTTGAGTGTAAGAAATTTGAGTATAAGACTGTGGCTTAGTGAATTTGTGCTTTATTCTGTGCCAAAGAGCACGGCTGAATCTCCTCCTGCGATCCTCCAGGATTTTTGTTACTCTATTCGTGATTCAGACTTCAGGGCAAGTGATGTAGATCGGTCATTTCTCTGTCCCTCCTGCAAAGGGCAGGTCACTCTGATCCACAGCTGCATGACACTCTTCAGTCTGGAAGCAGAACATTCCTAATGAGCAGTCCTAAACACCCTACAGGACCGACTCAGTAAACATGCCCGGAGACTGAAGAGCATCCGGCACACCGAATGTGCACCTAGTACAGCTTCTGACTCAGGAGCAAAATGCCTGGTGCCCAACCTCCCCTTCACCTGACTACATGCACAAGCCACTGACATCTCTGTCTTCCTGGGATGTCAAGGAACGTTTCAGAATTATGAGCACAACCCCGGATGTCCAGGGAAGGGGAAGTTGTCAATCCGCCTCCAGCTCCTCCTCTTCTCACCTGATGGCCTCACACCGATTTTTCAGCCGTCCCAGTGTACTCTCTGTAGAACTTTCTGAAAGCTGATTATCATTTCCTGTTAGAGGGGATGTTTGGAGTTTGGAGGAGTGAGTTGAGTGGTTTTTTTTTTTTTTTTTCTCCCTTCAATACTGTTTCTATTTAGAATGTGAGTTCGTAGGAAGGTATCTCTCATCATGTTTTCACTCCCCGATTCCAGCACCATGTTTCCAGCCTTCCTGTTGTGGGCCCTACAAATACTAGGTTCCTGGAGAGTTGTTGGGGAGGGGAGGGTGGGGAGGGGAGGAGCTGGAACCAGTTAACTTCTAGTGGATATCAGGAGTCCTTTCCCACCCAGGACATTCTGATGTAGGGTGCCTGACTAAATTTAAAACCAGTGTCAAACTGGAATCTGTTCCTGGTTTCAGGATGTGAGCTCTAATGGGTGTGTGGAAGTTGCTGACCTCCAAGGGTGAGCTGGACATTAGATTTGAGTATGTTTATGGCAGGGGGTGGAGAGGGAAGGAAGGAGAAAGGGAGAAAAGAAAAAGGAAATGAGGGGAAGGAGGGGGAGGAAAAGGAAGTAAAGGAGGAGGAAGGGAGGGAGGGAGGGAGGGAAGGGAACGCATGTATCCCGTTTGGTACTAAATTGCCACTCTTCTAATCAAACTGGCCCCACTGTTTACAACTCAGAATCAATATTAACTCATCACAAAATTGAAACTTTATGGCCCCTAAAAGAAACATTGAAAAATTATGTACATCCTATAACTTCTCAAATATGCTGGCTAGATTTTTTCCATATGGGTAACAGAAATGGTTTGCAAAGGTGAGTTGCAGCCTCCTCCTGAACAGCCCTAGGGAGCTTTCCCTAGGGAGGGGAGGGGAGGGTTGGGAGGGGAGAGGAGACTGGAGGCTAGATGTAGAACTCTTCAGACTCTCATAGCCCTGGGAATCAAGCTTCCATTCTGGACCATGGCCTGCTGGCCCTCCTCACATGCCTCTCATGCCCCACTTGGCCTGCTGGCCTCCCTCAGTTCTTCAAGCTCTGTCCACTGGTGGCTCCTGCAGTGGCTGTCTCCTACCCTAGGAGTCTCTCACTTTATTGTGGTCTCTTCTTCCTTAGCTGTATCTGAAGCTTCACAGCCCATTTATGAAAGAAGAGAAAGGGAAAAAGAGAGGAGAAGGGGACAAACGGGAACAGGCAAAGGGAGGGGGGTAAGTTACAGAAGGGGAGGGTAAGTTAAGGAAGGGGAGGGTAAGTTAGGGAAGGGAAGGGTAAGTTAGGGAAGGGGAGGGTAAGTTAGGGTAGGGGAGAAGAGGGAAGAGGCAGGAGAGGAGGGGAGGGAAGAGTAAGTCAGGGAAGGGGAGGGGAGAAGAGGGGAAGGAGAGGAGGGAGAGGAGGGGAAGGGGAGAGGGAGTGAGAGAGGAGGGGAGGGGGAGGGGAAGGGAAAGCAGTCCCTGAGTGTTAGTTGCTTTTTCTCTAATCACAGTGGCATTGCTGCTGCAGGCCCTTCCTCTAATGTCATCTGCATTTCCTCTAGACTCTTCCCTGCTTGAAAACACAGGGTGTTTTTCTCTTGGTTTTGTGTTTCCGCCCTGAAGCCTAAGAATGGGAGCACCATGACACAGTGACCTGCCCTGCTTCCTGCCACAACCCAGTGCATTGCATAATGTCAGGCCCTTGTTAGCAGCTTAAAGTGTCTTCCAACCAAGACTGTTCCTTCAGATGAGCAGGTCACTGTGTCATCTGGGACAAATCCTACTCCTGTGGCTCAGCTTCCTTTCTCTCTCCCCCAGCCCCTGTACAGAAATCAAGCCTTGCTATATTGGCCATGCTAGACTCAAGCAATCCTCCTGCCTCAGCGCCTCTAACAACGGCTCAGGCCAAAGGCATGCTCAGCTTTTCAGCATTGGAGTGTCCAACATATTCTCTCTCTCTCTCTCTCTCTCTCTCTCTCTATCTATCTATCTATCTATCTATCTCTCTCTCTCTGTGTGTGTGTGTATAGTGTACATGTGTGTACATATATAGGCAAGCATGCATGTAATGGTCAGAGATCAGCATGGTGTATTCTTGCTCAGTCAGGGTCTCTCACTGAACTTCACCAGTTCAGCAAGACTAGCTGACTAGAAGACAGGGGAACATTAGTTTCCTTCCTCATTGTTGTTGCCAGATACCCAACAAGAATCATCACAGGCTCTCTGACTGTCTCTACATGAGAGTGGCAGACAAGGCAGCAAGATGCCCCAGAGCGCGTTCGATCTTCCCTCTTTATTTACAGGTCTGTATTAGAGACTTTCAGCTCTTTCAGTCTTTTGATTTATATGAGGCATCAACTTGCTCTATCCATATAGGCAGACCTTTTACCTCTGCCTTCAGACTAGAAACCACCCCATGTGCTGGGAGTGGTCAGTGGACATTGTCAGACTCCTTCGGGGTTTCATGCCTCTTGCCTCCACACCAACTGCAAAGGCTTGGACATTAGATGCTCTTCCACTGTCTAATAGAATAAATACTGTGCGCTTTACCTGATTTTGAAGGTGCTGGGAGATTGCAGGCCTGGACCGCAAGATTCAGCTTTTTACACGGGTGCTAAGGACTCTGAACTTGGAATCAATACTTGCCCTCAGTGATCTACCAGCTAAACAGTCTCCTTGGCCCCTAAGGATGACTTTAGGCTTTTCCTGTTCTTATTTGAGGTAAAACATACTCTACACACAGTTGACGTGTACATCTCAGTGACAGAGAGTGCATTCTTTATGCTGCGCCACCTCCCTTTGATTTCATCTCTAGGGTGTGGTTTACTTAGCAGAAGTGAAACTCCTCCTCCATTAAATAATAGTTCTTCCATTCTTCTTCCCCCAAGCCTCTGGAAGCCACCACTCAATTTTTCATCTTGGTATCTGATATATAGTATTTACACTTTGCATCTAGCTTACTTTACTTTTGAGCAATGTCCATGTTGTATCATGTGTCAGAATCCCATGGAATGGCCGGGCGGTGGTGGCGCACGCCTTTAATCCCAGCAGTTGGGAGGCAGAGGCAGGCGGATTTCTGAGTTCGAGGCCAGCCTGGTCTACGGATTGAGTTCCAGAACAGCCAGGACTACACAGAGAAACCCTGTCTCAAAAAAAAAAAAAAAAAAAAAAAAAAAAATCCCATGGAATGGACATACCACCACCTGCCTCCCTGCACCGCTATTGGGGTGGGGGAAGGGCATTTGAGTTGCTTCTTCCTGGATCCTTTGACTGTGAGGAATAATCTATGAGTGTGGTTATATAATTAATCTTATAAGGTGGCCCTGTTTAATTATATAAGGAACTACTGTGTTGATTTTAAGAGAATAGCACACTTTGACTTTCATATAGTAATTTTCTCCACATCCTCTCCAATATTTGATTTTTTTTTCCAGTTTTTATTTTTGCAATTTTATTTGTTTTTCAGAAGCTGGGGACTGGACACTATGCCTCATGTATATTTCTACTCTTCTGATAGTAGCCATCTTAATAGATACAAGGTGATATATCACTGTGGGGTTGAGAGGAGGGCATTCTGTTTTGTAACCAGATCTCATGTAGCCCAGGCTGACCCAGGCTGACTTGGAACTCACTCTGTAGCCAAGAATGATGTTAAACTTTTGATACTCCTGCCTCTACCTCCAAAGTTTTTTGAATAACAGATTATGCCACCATGCTTGGTTGGTGCTGTCCTAGTGACAGAACCAAGGCCTTGTGAGTAGAAGGCAAGCTCCCAATTGAGCACATCTCCAGCTCACCTGCAGACTTTAGTAAGCCTATCAGAGGGCAAAAGGACCTGGGAAGCTACAACCCACCAGCTAAGCCCGAGCAAAGCTTTGTTTTAACACCCCCATGTTTATTCTTTTCTGTATTGTTTAGGATTCTTTTTACAAAGCCTGAATATTTACCATTTGGTTCCGAACCCTCCCCCAAATGACTCCCAAACCCTCCAGAAGTAGGACAGTAGCTAAAGGGGAAAACCAGAAAGCCCATGCCTGGAGATTAAGGCCATCCTTTGGGATACTGGGATCCTTGGGGGCATCTAGAATGTAACTCTCAGCTACATCAGGAGATGGACTAGCTGCAACCTGAGGGAAGTTATAGCTTTTCTGCGTCCCAGCGCTGCTTCCCTGGACTCAGCTCAGAGATCTCACTGAGGACAGAGAAGAGGACAGGAGCCCATGGAAGTCAGAACCCAACCCATCCTCGCTCCATGGCCACGCTCCCAGATATGGCAAGGTTTCTAGTCTGAAGAGGGAGTGGTTGACTTCATGGACTGAGGAGGCACGAGTCGACACCTCACACACCCATGATTTTTAGCTCTCAGACACATGTTACTAACTCATTACCCTCAAAATTAAGTATCAGTTTTCACTTCACTGAAGCTCATGGACACTTCCCAAATTTCTCAACCCAGTCTGACAGAAAATTCCAGAAAGACAGATTCCAAATTAATCTTAATTCTTCAGCTGTCGGCTGGCCTTAGGGAAGTGACCCTGTTCTAATGATTCCGTTTCCTCCTCCGCATCCTGAAGATTCATTTTGAGAGTTGAGAGAACAACACTGCCAGAACATTCTACAATTGCCAGCTTCCTTTCCTAATCTGTGGGTACCATGAATCCCCAGTAGTTTCTCCTCAAGACACCAAATATCCGAAGTTTGGTTCGCTTAGCCATTCTTTCTCTGATTTCCCCCTCACTCTCTCTGCTTGCTCAGGCACCAAGAAAAAGTACCTACAGGGACAGAAGACAATCTGTGCTATGTAGGTGATGTCTTCATTCTCTGGAAGACACAGTGGGTTTAGCCCCCTGGAGAGTCATGGTTCCAGGAAGCATGTCCTAGGCTGAGGTCATTCTACTCTAAGGGTCCCTGGAGATAAAGTCAATTCCAAGCCAATCAGCTTCTCTGCAGCCCTGACTCAACACACAATTTGGCCTCAGAATTCACTGTTTCCTGGAGGCTCATAAACAGTCTCTGAGAACTGCTGGGTACCAGGGTCTTCAGTTTCTAATTCTTAGCATCACCTTCATCAGTCATAGACATTTCTATGAGCCCAAATACCAAGGTCTCTAGACCAGTATTGAGATTCTATCCTACACTGATGTTCAACATTGCAAATATGACCAGACTTTTATGTTTGGCAGAGGAAGGATGAGTCAATCCACATCCACTGTGTGGCAGATCTGCGTTCTCTGATGATGTTTCCATTGATGATATTTTGCCAAGTATTTAAGTCAAAATTATCTATGAGCAAAATAAACAAGGAAAATGTATTTTCATAAAATGGGTATTTACTCCCATGTGTATTATTGGGAACAATATGAAAATGTAAGAGTTTTAGTAGCTTTTTCTGGTTACTACCAGATGGATGGATTTGACTCTTTCTTTCATATATTTGTAGTCTTTTTAAAAAATATTTTATTTATTTATTTTATTTAAGTGAGTACACTGTAGCTATCTTCAGACACACCAGAAGAGGGCATACAATCCCATTATAGATGGTTGTGAGCCACCATGTGGTTGCTGGGAATTGAACTCAGGACCTCTGGAAAAGCAGTCAGTGCTCTTAACCACTGAGCCATCTCTCCAGCCCCCTATTTGTAGTCTTATTAAGGATATATCATTAATATTTCAGAGTTACCTTCATAATCAGGTAAAGCACATAGTAGTTTACACAGTAGAAGAACATATAATGTCCAAGTTTCTGCAGTTGGTGTGGAGTCACTGAGCACATACAAGAGGCTAGGAACCCTGAAGGAGTCTGACCATGTCCACTGATCACTCCGAGGACATGGGGTGGTTCTAGTCTGAAGGCAGAGGTAAAAGGTCTGCCCATATGGATAGACTGTGAGTTGGTGCCCCATATAAATCAAAAGACTAAAAGAGCTGAAAGTCTCTAGTACAGACCTGTAAATAAAGAGGGAAGAAAGCGCTCTGGGGCATCTTGCTGCCTTGTCTGCCACTCTAGTGTGGTGACAGCAGAAGAGTTTGTGGTGATTCGTGTTAGGTATCTGGTGACAACAATAAGAAAGGTAATTAATACAGTCCCTTATTCTAGTCTTCTAAATGTCAGCTTTTAAGGACCATGACTTTGACCCAACCCCTCCTTCCATCAACTCTTACTCAGCCAAGTCACTGTGCCTGTCCTCACTCTTGGGTGACAATGAGAAGACAGAGTTCCAGAGAAAAGGGAATCTGTGGTAGCAAGTAGAAAGGAACCATTCCTAACTGTGAGACTAGAGAGATTCATGCTCCCCACCATGGTCCAAGCCTGGTAGACTGAACACCATGAGCTCAGCTTATTCATACAACATTAATAGTAGCTGTTGGAACCAACCAGACTACAGTTAGGACCCAGATATAGTACTTTGCCATGTTTCCCCAGATGCCACACTATACATGCATACATACATACATACATACATACATACATACATACATATAAAACCATTTGGCGTTTCAACTTTGGTAAATTTCTGCTTACTGTTCTGACACACTGACTTTTTCTAACACCCAAACAACCACAGGCTTAAGACTCTAATACTGAGTGATCGATCAACAGAACTGAGGGCAAAACTTAGAGCTGGTGGAAAGAGGAACTATCACCAAGATCACCAATACACACCACACAGCATCTTCCATCAGTAAACACCATAACCATATGTCTTCCTTGGTTAAAGGCTATGATTTCACATACGTATGCGCTTATTTTTGTCTTAACTGCCCCACTCAGAGCTCCTCGAATTGCTTATCTGAATCACTGCCCCCATCACTAGCTCTCATGCACAGCTATGATTTTGTGTGGATTCTAAGTAAACCTAGGCACCTCCCCTGGTACTGGGAAACAGAGACTAACCTGAGCTCTGGTAGAGACCCCTGGAGGAAGTGGCCACTACTAGAATCAAGAACCACTTGGTGGAGTAAGTAGTTTTACTGAGACAAGGATAAAGAGAACTTATAGAACTCAAATCTAGATGCTGGTCTATTCCAGTGAAAACTCCCTAAAACCTGATAGCCTTGGGAAAATTAAAGAAGCAGGAAAAACATGAACTACAGTTTGCGGGGCCCATCTACCCTGGAATACTCTATCTCACGGGCTTGTTACCAGAACACTCTCATTTGGAATCCCTATTGACTTAAACCCGCCTCTCTTGAAAGATATTGGACTTGAACACCATGGGAACATTTTCTCATATAGACAAGCTAGGAGTAAGGCTCAGATGGTATTCCACACGCTCTGCTCTATCCACATCTCCCGAGGGACTCATCCTTTCTGGGTATGGAGAAAGGTCCCACCTGATGAATGGGCATGTCAGGAAGGGTGACAGAGCCAGCTGACAGGAGCTAACAACCATCCACAGCTGCCCTGAACTGACACCTCCTGCCTTCCTTCTCCTTCCACTACTGAGTCAAGTGGAGAGAGTGTGTCAGCCCAGGGAGCATCTATCACAGAACATATGTCCATGATCAAAGCCCACTGCTCTCAATTAGCTTGTGGTGGAGCGGGGGATCCCAGATTAGCAGAAATTTGTCAGCCAATCAGAAACAGAAAACAGGGAGGCTTCCTGGGGAGGATGTGACACCCAGGAGAGATGCCATTTCTGATGAACCTGGAGAAGTGAGACACAAATGCTTTCGGAAAACACACAGAATCCCAACTCAACCCAGCTCACTGAGGACCCATTCCAAAAGCAAGCAGAGGGTGAAGAAAGCCAAATAGAATATATACTCGCAGATTACAACTCTCTTGACAGGTATGAATAATCACGTTCTTGCCCATTTCTGTGTGTGTGTGTGTGTGTGTGTGTGTGTGTGTGTGTGTGTGTGTATTCATGCGAGTGCACCCATGCATATACATATGTTCTAGTGAGCATGAATCTGTGTGCACTCTGACAAAGACCAGAACTCTGTGACAGTGTTCCTTGGGTGCCATCTTGTTTGTCTGAGATAGACTCTTTCATGGGCCTGGAGCTCACAGATGATGCTAGGCTGGCCGACCACTGAGCCTCAAAGATGCAACTGCCTCTTCCCCAGCACTGGGATTAAAAGCATGGTGCCCAGGTTTTATACACAGGTTCTAGAGCTCAAGCTCAGACTCAGCAGAGAGTTCTTTACCACCTGAACACTCTTTTTTTTTTTTTTTTGAGACCAGGATCTTGTATATTCCAAGATAGCCTCAAAGTTACCCTGTAGGTACAGGATGGCCTTGAACTTCTGATCCTCCTGTCTCTACTTCTGAGCGTTGGGGTTAGAGGCATGTACCACATATCCCTTTTGTGCTGTTTTGGGATAAACACAAAGGTCCTGTCATGCTGGGCAGGCTCTCTGTCAACTGGGCTACATCCCTAGCCCTTGCTGATTCCTTGGTGTGAGATAGCACATGAGTTTCCATGGTGGACAGGGAAGGTATTTTGAATCAGGCAATCCTGAGCTGGAAGCCTTCTCAATAACCCCTCAGAACCTGTTTTCTGTACTTCAGAATGGAAGAGGGAGCATCTCAGGAGATGGTCATGAACATCTCAGTCAAATACAACATCTAAGGCCACCTAACCCCAAGCCTGGTACAGAACAAACCTGGTACAGAACAAGCCTGGTACAGAACATATGGTAGTTATTATTATTCTCATAAAAATTTAAGTTGCTGGGGGAATTCTGCCAATAAATTATTGACTAAGATTATGGATTTTTTTTTAAGTTATAATTCTACTTTCTGTTGTTTAAACCCACCTTTGATGTAAACAGGAATTTCAGCAATTTTGGAGCTCAGGTACATAGTCAAATCAGTACCATATGCATGTGCCCAGGTCTTTTCAATTTTCTTTTTTAAAGTCCCTCACAACAAACCAACACAACAAGCCTCTCTTCTTATATCAGAAATAAAATATCAAAATCATCCATATTTACTAGCTGAAGATAAGGTTTGGCCGTGAAGAGCAGATACTACTCTTGCAAAGGACCTGAGTTTTGATTCCCCACTGGGCTGTTCACAAACAGCTGTCTCAACTTCAAGGGCTCTGATGCCTAGTTCTGTTCTCCTTAGGCATGCACAATCACACACACACACATCATTCACACAAAAGTAAAATAAATCTTTTTTAAAAATTAGTCTGAGTCTGGAAAAGTTGTTCATCGCTTAAGAGAACTGGGTGCTTTTGCAAAGGGTTGGAACTCAATTCCCAGCAAACATGGCTGCTCACAACCCTTAGGAAGTACAGTTCTAAGGTATACAGTGCCCTCTTCTGGCTTCCACAGGCACTGCATGCACAGGGTGTGTGTGTGTGTGTGTGTGTGTGTGTGTGTGTGTGTGTGTGTGTAGGCTAAACACTCATACACATGAAAATAAAAATAAAATCTTTTTCAAATCAGTTTGTTTGTTCTTTGAAAGATTCGTGCTTTCCCTGGCCACAGAGAGCTGGAGTCAGCCTCACTGTAGAAGATTCCTTTGCAGCAACTCAAATGACAGGCACTGTCAGTGAAGCTGAAGAGGCCCCAGGAGTACTGTTGCGGTTTGGCTAAATGATGATCAGATGAAATACTGCAGCTACATCTGACTGAGGATGTCTTTCCATCAGAGCTCTCGGCAGAATGAGCAAGGTGGGGCAGCATGGGCTTGCTGTTTCACACATTCATGTTTTTCATTTTGATATTATATCATGAACAGCTGTGGGGATGATGACCATCATCCCTTCTTGGAACATGATTTGCAAGGGTTTATTTGTCATTCCGTTTCAGCATTTAGAAGCTAAAGTGTTTCCAAGCTGTCACCATTGAGATATTTCTAATATTACAAAAGAGCAATTACTTCAGAGAATTATTAATTCAGAGAATTTGAACATTTCCACTTAGCAAAGACAACAACTACCCGTGTTGAGTGGGTTTGTTTAATGAGACTGTAACACACACTGGAAATGGTTCTTTTCCACACTGAGAAACAAATGTTCCAGCATATACTATATGGAGCTGAAAAATACTTGGACAATGTATGACTCTCAACTTAGGGTTTACTAATATGACAGAAACCCCACAGCTCCTACAGTGCTAAGAAAAGTTACAAGACAAGTTACAAAGTGTGTCAGAAAATGTGTGCTCAGAATCTCCCACTTGTCCATGGAAGATCACAAGAGAAGGGTTTAGAATCAATACCTTGGACAAGAGAAAATACCTGGCTTTTCTGCCACCTGGGTTTCCACATCCATAGAAGAGAGAGGAAGATGGATGACTTAAAGTAAAAACAGAATAAAAATGTAAAGAGAAACATCACTATGGGTCACAGAAAGCTGAAAAGGGATCGTGACTGCCAGGTTCTAGAACCTTCCATCTCAGGCCCTCAGGGTGCCCTCTGCTTTTTATGTCAGCCTCATCACTGCTGTGGCATTAAATATTTTGAGGATTTGGGGGTCTTTTGTTTGTTTGTTTTACATTTTTAAACATTTATTTTTATTTTATGTGTGTGGATGTTTTGCCAGCATGCATGTGCACCACATGTGTGCAGTGCCCCTGGCGGCCAGAAGAGGGCATTGGGCCCTTGGAAATGGAGTTGCAGTCAGTTGTAAGCCAGAATGAGAGTACTGAAAATCAAATCAGTAGCCTTTGCAAAAACAGCCAGTGCTCTTAGCAGCTGAACCATCTTCCCAGCCTCCAAACTAAGTATTTTATTGCTGAGATTAAAAACAAAAACAGAAACAAAAACTAATGGGTCAAGCCCTTGCTGTGTTACACAAAGGTTCCACAAAGCCAGACTATGTGAGGTAGGGGAAGAAGGGAGGCCCAGGCCTCTTGACTTAGCAAGTCAAGCACATTTGTTACTGCTGCTTTGCCTGTGTTGGATTTAAGGGAGAAGGCTTAAGGGCTAGGCTGGGTACACAGCCATGGGCGAAAAGGGGCACAGTCCCGCCTCAGAGAAGTTACCAGTTACTGAGGGAACAGTATCATAAAGAGCAAACACGTATTTCCTCACCAGTTCATTGTCTCCTATTCTGGGCCTTTTTTTTTTTTCTGGCTATGCTTTGAAATCTTTCTCTCTCTCTCTCTCTCTCTCTCTCTCTCTCTCTCTCTCTCTCACACACACACACACACACACACACACACACACAGACACACACACACAGAGTTGAGTGAATCTACATTAACTGTGGATGCACAGCCTCCTCTTGGTATTGCCTTCATTCACTGAAAATGACCATAAAAATCAACTCCAGGAGATGTCTCATTCAATGCTCTTGCAGAGGACCTAAATTTAGTACCTAACACCCATATTAGGTAGCTCACAATCCCTGTAAGTCCAGCCTCTGGGAATCCAGTGCTTTCTTCTGGCCTCCAAGGGCACCTAAAACTCATGTGCGCCCCCACACACAGAGAGAGAATTAAACACTGAAAAAAAAAAATATATATTCATATTCTCCTCATTTCTTAGATCTAGAGGACCTCTCATCAGATCTTCTTTATGGTAGCCTGGGACAAGTAGAAAAATGATCACTCATGGGCACTTGAAAGGAAATTGCTTGGTAGCAAGCTTAAAAGAGACATATGGAGAGACAGATAATTGTGAAATTTGTTACTGCAAAGCAATGCTTTAAAAAAAAATGAGCTTTTGTTTTTCAAGAACTATTTGAGTGGACTTCGCAATTGTATCTTTGGAATCTCTGGAAATGAGATCCCGGGATGTTGAAAGGTTGAAGGTTTCCCCTAGGGACTCAGTAATGAGGGAATGTAAGAATGCTGAAGGAATTCGAAGCATGACTTTGTGGAAACTGGGTTGGGGCCATCTCAAAGGAACAATAAAGGATGTTCTGTTCGCCCCAATGGCTGTGCTTCTCCTGTGGTGGATTCCTTTGAAGTTCAAATGAGAAGTTGTCCTTGGCTGGGCTCCATTTCATGCACCATTCTCCCTTCCTTGATCGAAGTCATGGAGTGGATACATTTCCCTGTAGCCTAGCTAGAAAGGTACAGCTCCCCAAATGAAGTCTTCAGTTTCTGGTATGGGGCATGGGCATGGGCATGGGCATGGGCATGGGCATGGGCATGGGCATGGGCATGGGCATGGGCATGGGCAGGGGCAGGGGCAGGGGCAGGGGCAGGGGGGCAGGGGCAGGGGGGCAGGGGCAGGGGGGCAGGGGCAGGGGCAGGGGCAGGGGCAGGGGCAGGGGCAGGGGCAGGGGCAGGGGCAGGGGCAGGGGCAGGGGCAGGGGCAGGGGCAGGGGCAGGGGCAGGGGTTGGAACACTCTTTTGTGAGTCAAGGTGACCAGCAATGCTGGGTTTCCAAACTCCAGAGAGTCTTTGTATAGACTCTTGACCTGAGGTACCTCTTACTCTTCCTTTCTGGAATAGCTGGTCTACCTCACATGTGGTCCTGTAGTCATGTGACTATAGAAACCATGTAGCTATAAAATGAATCCAAATGGTGGACATGAACAACATTAGTAAAATTGCTATTAAGTTTGTTAGTAAAGGCTTCTCATTCCAATGCATTGTTTAATCTCTGGTTTCGCTGGCCGACAGTGAAACAGCAGGAATTGGGAATTTAGTCAAACCCTTGAACAGGACATTCATTCAGCCTCCCCGAGCCTGAGTTTCCTTGTAGGTAGAAGAAAGAGAAAAATGTATGCCTTTGTTTCCTTGCTTAAGATTTATTTATATTTTTTGTATTTATATTATAGTTTTAATTGTGTGTGTACACATGTGCAGTATGTGTGTGTGTGTGTGTGTGTGTGTGTGTGTGTGTGTGTGTGTGTGTGTGCCTGTGTGCTCACTTATGACTGTGACCCATAGAGGCTAGAGGGACTGGATCTCGCTGGAGCTAGAGTTATAGGGGGTTGTGGAACGTTCCATCTGGGCACTCAAGTCTTCTGCAAGAGTAGTAAGTGCTCTTTACCTCTAAGACATTCCCCAGATCCAAAACAATGGTTTAAATTTTAATGTTTAAAATAAACACAGGACCATGGGGGGGGGCATTCTACAGTTTGTACAATACCGAGGGGATTGTGACCATCAGACCCCAGAGCCTTCCAGTTCAGCCCTCCAGAATCAACATTGATCCTGAGAGACATCCAGTTCTCATCTTGTAGTTTTTCTTGAGTTTTCTCTAGAACCCAGGGTTGGTTTCTACCGTGGAACTAAGGACTTCCCAAGCCCCCTTCATTCTTGCCCACTGTGGTGCAGCTTCCAGAACGAGGCTGTTTCTCTGAACTCCTGTGTTCCTCAGACTTCAGGCACAGGACAGAGGCTGGGGACTCCCTGTCCTGGGTCTTTCATCCTTTCTAAGTCTTCTGACTCCCAAAGCCTCTAGGTTGTTTGTCTTTGATACTTGAAGCTGAAAACAGATTTATTTGTTCTTTTTTTTTAAAGCTTCTTTAGGGCTGCAGGCTTTAAAAAGGTCCACTCAGAAATGGATTTGCAGTCATTGTGAGGGTCCCCTGAAGAGAATCAACAAGGACCTGAGCCACAGTTAGTTACAGGTGTGGAGAGAAGCCCTACTCTCCTCCAGCTCTGTCTCTACCTTCCTGTGCTAGCCTTTTCTCTCGTGCAGGTCTCTTTCTCAGAGCTCCTTCTCCTGACTTTTCCCAGGTCTTTTCTATGCTCTGTGTTCTTTCTTTAGGTTTTGCCTCTGGCTCTGCCATTTGCCCCGCAGTCCCCTTTATTTGATAGCACAATCAGAACTACAATCTCCCAGAGCTTTCAAGGAGATGAAGATGGCTGTTCTGAAAGCCCAGGAAATGAGAGGGCCCTCTGTGGTCCCAAAGAGTGACCCTGGCCCAGGTTAGAATAGGACTGGTCTCCTAGCTTGCCCTTCTCCCAACTCCCAGGGCTATCGGTTTGAAGCAAGGCTGAGCAAAATACCACTGTTCATGGGACAAAGCTTTCTAACTGGAATTCATTAGCGTTTTTAGGGTTGCTGAGGTTTTTTTTTTTTTAAATAAATTACAGTCTAAATGACCAAATAATGAATCTCTCACTAAGCAGCATAATCAATCTTTATAACCCACGGAAATATACTCTGGAAAGATTGCATTTTACTGCTGTTGAAAACCTCAGTTTCATCAAATAAAGGAACAAATTGCCATTCAGGAAATTATTCTTGGGCTAAAATATGCAATCAACACTTAGCTTCCCACCTGCACAGCCCTGGACTGTACAAGAGGTAATGACGTTTGACATCCAGCTTGTTACACCCCTGACCCACGAGAATGGGTTTTCATATTTTCAATTTGTGATGTCTGGCAAGATTCCCAAAGTAATTTTCAATTAAAGTCCCTGGTACTTGTCAAATATGAGGACATCACTTGAAAGATGGAATAACTTTGTTAGGGGTGATGGAGAGAGAGTGTGGGGCAGTTTCTTTCCTTAGGTATCTAGATAGGCAAGGGCCTTCCTCTCTTCACTTTCTTATTGTTCTTCCACCTTGAAGCTGTTGGCAGGGCTTCCTTCTGCCAGTGCCAGCCCCATACCCCTTTCCTTTCACCAACAGAGCCCACAGCCCTTTTAGCTTGGGCTTTTCCCGAGCCTGCCCATTTCTACTTTATCCTCTACCCAACCAAAGTGCCCTGACAGAAGTCTCTCAACTCAATCCCTTGTGTACAGTCTGGACGAAGGCTCGGGTGCTAGAAATAAAAGGACACACCTAAGCAGGACAGGCTGGCAAATGATTTTGGAATTCTCTCCTTGGCTTCTCTACCTCCATGTGCTGGTTTGAATATAAATAGCCCTGATAAACTCATGTATCAAATGCTTGGTTCCCCGGTTATGGCACAGTTTGGGAAAGATTAGGAGATGTGGCCTTGTTAGAAGAGGTGTGTCACTTTGGAGTTTCAAAAAGCCCACCCCATTCCCAGTTAGCACTCTCTCTCTCTCTCTCTCTCTCTCTCTCTCTCTCTCTCTCTCTCTCTCTCTCTCTCTCTCCCTCCCTCCCTCTCTCTCTCTCTCCTTTCCTCCCCCCCCCTCTGCTTTACACTTGTCATCTCAACATGTAAGCTCTCAGCTACTGCTCTGTGCCATGACTTCCCTCCTGCCTGCCGTCATGCTCCCCACCATGGTTATGGACTCTGACCCGCTGAAACTATAACCCCCAATAGATTCTTCTCTAAGTTGCCTTGGTCAATGTAACACACCAAGACATCTTAGCACAGCAATAGAAAAGACACCAAGCTCCTCAGTGAGACTCTGCTTGCCCTACTTTTGTCCTTGCTCCTCACCCTTTGAGATCATAAGACAGTGAACCTGGGAGCTGCTGCCTTGGAGTGGCATGAGTGCCCACTAAGTTTTCTGGAACCCTAGTTCTCTGGCACTTTTGCCATAAACTCCATGACTCGCAGAGAACGCTGGAAGGGGTTGGGGGGTATCAAGACACACACCATCTAGGACATTGACTGAATAAACAAATAGCCTGTACTTTTAAAAAGACCATCATCTCTCTGAGCAGTCCCTCCTTGTCTCTTGCCCTCTGGAGAGTAGCATAAAAGGAGAGAACCATCAAGTTCATAACCTGTTTGGTGCTATCCCCATCATTTTTAGAGTCTCACTTTTTTCTCTTTCCACCATATTATTTCCTTCCTCAACTGACTTTACTTCCCTAGATGGCTTAGGGGCAGGTGCTTGTCCCAAACTCTACAGAAAGTTCTCTGAAGCCTTTCACACTGGATGTAGAAAAGGTCTTTAGCACAGAGTCCTCTTGGAAAGAAGCCCGTGGAAGAAATAAGGCCATTATGCAGAGAAACTCAGAGCCTGGAGCATGGGGTAGAAACCTCTGAGGACTGTGAGCAGACATCTTGTGCCGCCTTCTCCATAGCTGACCATGTGAACCGGTATAAGCCTGCCATGGTACACTGCCACTACAGCCCTGAGAGGAGACACATGTTTAAAAATATAAAGATGTCAGTGAAATAAGCAGTTAATAACATTAAGCTGTTTCCTACTATTTTTGTTGTTTATTGGCTCAATCAATAATAATTTGTAAGGTTCACTGTAGGTCAGACGCTTGAGGTACAAAGATGAGAAAATATGACTGAGAACTGGAAAGCCTGCAGGTTGGTAAGGCTCCCAAGCCTCCTGTTACAACAGGGATGGCAGAATCATGACGGACACAGCAGGAGTGAGTAGTGGCACACAGGCCATCCAGGAAGGCCTCATGGGACAGGCTGCACTCTCAAGTGTGCTGAAGTATACCTTAGTTACTTTCCTCAGGGCTGTGACCTAACAAGAGGTAACTCAAGGGAAGAGGAATTGAATGTGTCTGTGAGTTTGTGCATATTTCTGGCTAGAGAGGCCAGAAAATGGTGTAGGATCCCCCGGAGCTGGAATTCCAGCATGTTGTGAATTACCCAACATGGGTGCTGGGAAACAAACTTGGGTCCTCTGGAAAAGCAATCTCTAGGCTTTGCTTTCTTTATAGCTTGAAAGTCTGTACATTTCCTATATGATAAAGGTATTGTGCAGCACAAAGAAAAAAACAGTCTGCTCGATAAATGATGGTAGAATGCCTGATGGCTCACGCAGTAAAGCACAGAATTAAATCCATACTTAATGCCAAACAAAAAATCAATTCCTGACAGGCCAAGAGCATAAAGTTATCACTTAGCTTCCTTTAAAGTCAACACACTTCATACGCATGTCATAGCATGGTACCATTACAAAAACCAAATATTTAATAGTGATGCAAAGCTACTACCGAAACTACCAATCTTATCTGTTAAGGAAGGACTTTTTAAAAAGATGCATACACTGAGCACAAAAAAGATTTATAAATTAAATCATACTAAAATGAAGAGTTTTAGTCACCAAAGGGCATGCAAAGAAAAGTAAAAGAAAAAAAAAGAGATGTCAAAATCTACACACACACACACACACACACACACACACACACACACACACACTCCAAGGTTTAATTAGATATAAGGAAAATGGGGCTGGAGAGATTACTCAGTGGTTAAGAGCACTGGCTGCTCTTACAGAGGACTGAAGTTCATTTCCCAAAGCCCACATTGAGTGGTTCATGTCCTAACTCCAGCTCTAGAAAATCCAACCCCCTTTTCTGGCCTCTGCAGGCACCTGCACTCATGTGTACACACACACACACACACACACACAGGTTTTTAAAATAATAAAATTTTAAAAATTGAAAGAAATATAGTGTCCACAAAGCAAAAGACAGACTACCTAAGGAAAAAACAGCTGAGAAGATAACGTGCAAATAGCCAATGAACATATGAAAAGTTAAACTAGTTAAAAAGTCCAGGGAATGTGCATTAAAATCTCAAGATTAACAATAGCACATTGTTGAGAAGATATTCATTAAAACATATCTCTAGTTAAAATGTAAACTGATGCCTCACTTTAAAAGGCTATGTAGTGTCCTCGGGCACTGTTGGTCAATCATCAACAAAATCTTGCCACTGACTGTGAGGTCTGTGAACTCACAGGACTGGTGTCACTCCAGGACCTCCCTCAAAACTAACTGATTTGCAGTCCATATTTTAACCAGATTCTCTGGCAATCTAGACCAAGCTTTGGATAGCCATCTTGGTCACATACAGCAGAAGGTGGGTAAGGTCTTATGAACCCCTGGGATGTGAAACAGAACTGTGATAATCTGGCCGAGATATACACAAACACAAAGAATGTGGTGGCTTTGCCATCCCCAAGAACACCAAGACAATTCCTTCCCCTCTTGACCAATGGGTATTTTATACCAGGAGTTCTTCATATTAGCATTGCTGATGTTGGGAACAAGAGCATCTTTTCTGTGCCACGTACATGGGTGCTTAGCAGCACCCTTGACCCACCAAATACCTCTACTACCTTCTAATTGACCAACTCTAGACACTGAGAACTGGTCTCTAGCGGACAAGCTTGATGCCCAGGAATGTATTTATCTAGATAACAGTGTTGTTCTCTCCTTGAAAACGGAGCTCACCTTTACCCATGATCTTCTTCCAGTCTCTAACACTTCGTTTCAGGTGCTAGTAAAGCAAAGGAAGGAAATAAAGTATATGGTAAGATGCTAAGCTGATGTGTCATAACCGTGTGTGCGTGTGTGTGTGTGTGTGTGTGTGTGTGTCACGTGTTTATACATATATGTGCTATTTTATATGGTAGGTGCATGTGCACAAGCTTTAATTAGAGACGGTAAAGTTGGAGTACAGAGGACAACTTCAAGTACCATTTCTCAAGACAGTGTCCACCTTCATTTCATAGCCACGGTATCTCACTGAGCCTAGAGCTCAGTCACCCAGCTATGCTTATAACCAATGAGGCCCAGGGATCCACCTGTCTCTGCCTACCCGGCAGTGGCGCTACAAGCCTGTGTCGCCATGCCCAGCATTTTCCATGAGTTCTGTGGATCAAATTGAGGTCTTCCTCATCTTGCAAGGCAAGCACTTTACCCACTGCGCCATCTCCTCGGTGCCTAGGGTAATTTTAAAATTTTTTCCAGGTTCTTGTACCAGGCATGTTTGAGAAAGGGTATTGCACCAGTTAGTCTGATGTATTAACCTGTCTGCAAAGGAGCCTGTATGCTTCTAATTGTTGTAAAATAAACACAGGGCTCTGAGCTCAGGGGAGGCTGGGCTTTGTCAGGGCCTGGCTTGATCTTGCTCATGTTGCCCTGACTCTGAAAAATGAACAAGAAGCCCAGAATATGAAACTTGGCTCTCAGAAGGAAAAAAAAAAGTAGGATTTTAATTTTAAAACCTTTTCCAAATTCAATAACAAAAAAAAAGAATGAATGAATATGTTGCCTGGGCCCAGCACAGAAAATAACTCTACCCTCTCCTGGAGGCAACTAAGACACACAAATAAAGCAATTCGTGCATCCAGATGGAGCAAATCCCAAAGGAGAGACTGAGAGAAACAGGGTACATCTGAAAAAGTGAGTGGGAGAGGTCAGCAAAGCAGGAACTCTGGAGAAGGAAAGCAAAAATGGTGGAGAGGTGAGGCAGAGCCTGCAGGCTGAGCAGAGTTGGAAGGGATGAGAGCGAGCACACAGCATTCTGGGAGGCCTGGGCAGCCTTTTGTTCTCAAAGTGTCCACTGTAAGCTTACAGCAGTTTTCTGATCCAATTAGAGGTGTAGGTTAGATTTGATTCCACAGCTTTTCATTCTCCTCTCATCTAACATAGCTGCTCCTCTGAATGGCAGGAATTCCAAAGCACTTCAGTTACTCCATGGCCCAACGCAGGAGGCTAGCTAAAGAAGAGCAAAGGACGTGGTGGCTGATGGCCCCTTAGACGAACGTGGATATGGGAAGGTTCTAAGCCCTAAGTGTCAGCTACTTTGCAAAAGTGTGTGATTGTGTGTATGACTGTGTGTGTGTGTGTGTGTGTGTGTGGCTGTGTGTGTGACTGTTTGTATGACTGTGTGTGTGAGTGTGTATGTGTGTGTATGACTATGTGTGTGTGAATGTATGTGTGTGTGACTATGTGTATGACTATGTGTGTGACTATGTGAGTGTGTGAGTATGTGAGTGTAGTATATGAGTGTGTGTGAGTGTGTGTGAGTGTGGGGGTGGGGGTGGGGGTGGGGCAGGGGTAATAAGACAACTCAAGTGTTGCCATTCTGGTGCCACTTACTTTTTTTGTTGTTGTTTTTTGAAACAAAGTCTCTCATTGGCTTGGGACTCACCCATTTGGCTAAGTTAGCCATGCAGGAAGTCCTCGGCCTCTACCTATCTCTACCATCCCTGAACTACTTTTTTTTTTTAAAATACAGGTTCTGAGACTCAAACTTGGGTCTACTTTACCAATTGAGCTATAGCCCCAGCCTCTTAAGGACTCTTAAGAACCACAAAGCAGAGACATGCCTTAGAAGTCACTTGGTCTAACTCCCTAATGTTGCAGGAGAGTTGTCGAAAGTCCTCTTGGACAAGAAGAGAAATCAGCTGGTCATGTACATGTGATAAATGTAAAGCTCATAGAGATATGGTGACTTACACACGCATAGTCACAACCCTGAAGAGAAGGTAGAGCCTCTGGCAAGACTCACATTTCCCTGGGCAGCACTGAGCTTCTGGCTCCATCCATCCATTTAAGGAACATGTGCTGGATTCACCCACCATGCAGAGGATAGGAGACACATCTAACAAGACTTCCCAGCATGAACCTGTCAGCTGATAGCAACTCAGAAGAGAGAGCAGGCTGTGGTGGATGTCAGCCGAGGAGGCAGCTGCAGCTGCCTCTGTCTCCCATGAGGATGGAGGGCTGAGACAGGAAAGCTGGCGGAGGCAGCCTGCATACCGGGCCACATACAAATGGCCTGTAGTTTCCGCTGGCAGGCTGCACGACTCCAAATCTCAGATAATTGACTTTGGACAGAGATTTCCATGGATTTTTTTTTTTCTTGCCCAGAAAAGCAATCATGTCCCAGGAGCTCTAGTCAGATGTAGACCATGTAATCCTTTTGGGCCGCAAAGAAGAGGACATTTCTCAGAAAAGTCCATCAGTAGGGTGGGGTGAGGGAATGACAGGAAGGAAGAACCAGGCTACAATAATATTATAAAACCTATATATATGTTGCCTTTTTTCTACATGGTTCTCTCTTTGCAGGTACTTACTCCTTGAGCTGGACAAGCCCGCCATCCCTCCACCCAAAGTGACAAAAGGGTCCCCTTTCCTCCCAACCAGATGCTGCTCTCTGAGAGAAAAGTGTTGTAACTAATTCATATGTAAAGGACCTCCTGGATAATTTACATCCGTGAGGAAAAGCCCAACGGTCTCTGGACAAGAAGTCCTGGATCTAGTTGGAAGCCTTTCAAACACAGCCCCCAGGCTGAGGGGTGGAAAGCCCTTCCTCAGATTCTCTTTGCCTCTGCACTGTGCATCAAGTATCTTCTACTTTTGTAACAAGTGTCGATAGCAGCGGCTGGTGCCACACCATGAATGAACCTTGACACTAAGTGAAGGAAGACAGACACACTGGCCCAAGTATCACGGGATTCATAACAGAAATGTTTAGAATCGGCAGCTCCACAGATGGGGAAAGTAGACTAGTGACCATGAGGAAAGAGGGGAATGGGAATCTTGGGATCCGTGAGATGGCTTCGTGAGAAAGCCTGACAACCTACATGGTAGAAAGGACCGACTCTGGAAAGTTGTTCTCTGACCTCCACATGGACACCATGACACACACATGTCCACCCACACACCAAACTAATAAACACAATAAAACATTTTTTTAAGATAATTAATGGTGACTGGAAATGAATCCAGGCTTTCTTTCCGGGATGATGAATTGTGTTGGAATTAGATAGTGGCCATGACTACTCAGTTATGTGGCTGAACTAAAATTCCCTGACTCATCTGCTTTGAGAGTGCCTACTACTGTCCTCTCAGATACCACAGGGACTGACAGGAGGTCCTATTAAATATTTACCAGAAGGCCCCAGAAACTTAGCTTCAAAGGAAGGAGACATGTCTATCCAGAGCCACACAACAAAACCTACTGCTGTAGAAACTGCCGTCTGGCACGTGGGGCCTCTGCACGTGAAAGAATCAAACATCAGGGAACTCTTCCCAGGGAAACCTGGCTGTAGGTCAATTCAAAGAACACATCTGGGAATCCACTCTCTCGAGTTTGAGGAGTTGCCCAATACATAAACGCCCAACAGTCTGATTGTGTGTGTTTGTGTGTCTGGTGTGTGTGTGTGGTGTGTGTGTGTGGTGTGTGTGTGTGTGTGTGTGTGTGAGTGTGAAATAAAATCAAAAGAGGGGCTGAAACAAGATGGATATGGTTTGAGCATCGCGTATATGTGTTTTGAATAAACAGAAGGAAGGAATCAGGCTCAGACCCCACTGGCACTTTCCCTGCATCTGCAGATGATGGCTCTTCTCTGTAGGAACTACCTTACCATGACACAGAAAATACCACAAGGACCTCATGAGCTAGAAAAGGAAGATTCGTGTTTAATAAAGCCAGGACCCTTATTTGAGAGTTTGACATGTGAAGAAAAATTTCCCTGACCACCTCAGCTGTCATTTCATGAACTTCCGGGCTTTTAGAAATTTTGTTGGAATTTACACTGATATTTGAAAAAACAAGCCCAAAAATTTCCATATGGTTGACATGACATCAAAATCCATGAAGTTCCATTGGATAAAGTTTACTCTTTCTACCAAGGTGGACGATCAGAATAGAACCCTCTCTTGGGTTAGAGGAGAGGAAAGAACTGGCAACATCTGCCTGGACTGTGAAGGATAAAACATGCCATTGTTGTGTCAGCCAATGTCAAGGTCATTTCTGGCAGGGACTCCATGCTGCGGCTCAAACCCTTTGGTTGTTGGGAAGTGTATGCTTCCCACTGTTGAAGAACCTCAACTGTTCATAATGTGCCTGACACACAGAACATTTCAGCGGCTTAGGGCTTCTATTGCTGTGAAAAGATGACCACTGCAACATTTAACTAGGGCTGGCTTACAGTTCAGAGGTTTAGTCCATTATTGTCATAGTGGAAAACATGGTGGCACACAGGCAGACACAGTGCTGCAGAGATAGCTGCAGAGAGTTCAACATCTGGATTGGCAGGCATCGGGAAGAGAGTAAAACACTGGGCCTGGCTTGAGCTTCTGAGTCCTCAAAGCCTGCCTGCAGTGACACACTTCCTCCAACAAAGCCACACCTACTCCAATAAGGCCACTCCTCCTAATAGTGCCACTCCCTTTAGGCCTCTGGGGGCTATTTTTACACCACAGTAAGCCATCATTGAATTCATGAATAAGCAAAGGAGTTGGTACAATACTATCCTCAGAGGCACATGCATGGCCACATGAGGTATGATCTGTTAACTTACATGTGTTGAGTATAGATGTATTCATCTTTTCTTGGGGATAGCACAAACTGTTCTCCTTGTTCTCCAAAGGCCATGTCAGCTTATGGGGCAATGAGTTGTCTCAGCAGATAAAAGTCTTGATACACAATCCTAATAATCTGAGTTCAATCTTCAGAACACATATTAAGAAAAAAAGGGGGAATGTAGGCATGTGTCTGGGGTCTCTGAGATTTCCCCAAAGCATGTGGGCTAACCAGCCTAGAGTACACAGCACAGTGGAAACATCACAAGGCTGTGGCCTCAACAGGGTAAAGGAGAGAACCAACTTCTAACAGCTGTCCTCTGGCCTCTAGATGTATGTACTATGACATACATGTCTATATTCACACTTACTACACACACAATAATACAGTAAAACACCATCTTGATTGTTTGAACATGAAGCTACATTTGGAGCCATTGAAATTTGAAACTCCAGATACTTGGCTGAGAAGTTGACAACAATCCCTGCCAATGATCTGAGACACTGCCTGCCCCTGACATAGTTCCTGTGACATAGAAACAGGACATTGCTGGTCTCCCCACACTCCATCCCTGCGCTGAAGTAAGGTCTATGCTGTTTATCTAGCAGAGTAGACAATGGCTACATGTGGCTACTGAGCACTTGAAATGCAGCAATCTCAAACACATATGCTATATAAATGTGAAATAAACACTAGATACCACAGATTTTAAATATCTTAATAAATATTTACAATAATTACCTACTGAAATGATAAACATTGTGGACATATTAGGTTGAATAACAACTTTTAAAAACAATTTCATGTTCCTTTTTATATTTTAGTAGCTACTACAAATTTTAAATTATAAATACTAATCATAACAGACAAAAAATTAAAAGTAACTGCAATGTCCATTAATACATGAATGAGTAAATAAATCCTGATTGAACCATACAGTGGAATATCATCCAACCTTAAAGAAAAATCCTGATTGTTCCAGTTTCATTTCTGTTGCTGGGATAAATATTCTGACAAAAAGAAACTTGGGGGTTAAATGGTTATTTGGTTTACACTTCCAGGTTATAGTTCACCATTGCAGGAAGTATGGAGACAGGAGCTTGAGTCGGCCAATCATATCACATCAACATCCAACAGCAGAATGTAGCCAGTTTCCCCATGCTGCCTGCCAGCTTGCGTGTGCTTATACTTAGCCACCTTTCTTCATGCTTGTTAGTTTAGAGCCCAACCCATGAAATGGTGCCACCTACATTCGGGAAGGATCCTTTCTTCTCCATTAATTATTATAGTCGGGGTAGAGGCAACCCCCACAGACATGCCCACAGACGAGCCTGATCTAGAGGATTATTCCTCATTGAAATTCCCTCTTCCCAGGTGACTCTAGGTGGTGTGGAGTTAATTCTTAAAACTAACCAGCGCACCAGTGCACGCTTCCATGCTTCTGTGCACAGGAATTCACAGGCGATTGTGCCAGTAAGCCACTCACCAAACACCGTAAGACTCCACTTCAGTGAGGTACCCAGACCAGCCAGGTTCATAGGATAGAAACCACAGTAGTAGCTGCTGGGAACTGGAGCTACTGGGGTGTTACCATTCTAGGTCTAAGTGCTTAGTTTGAAAAGCTGAAGAGAGTGTTGAGAATGAGGATGGGCAGTTGGGTGCACAGCAATTCTAAGTACATTTAATACCCTCGAGCCCTGAGGTTAAAACAGTAAATTGTCCCTTGGTTTTGCTAAAATAAAAACATAATTAACTGAAAAGACTTTTATTTGGTTCCCAAAAAACGAAGGCAATGTTCATTTTATTAGATTTTTGGTCTGTAAATTAAAAAAATAAAATAAAATAAAAGTTACTTATTACCTCTCAGGTTTGAACTCAAGAAAGGAAAGGAAACTTTCTCCGTGACAAGGCAGAATTTTCTAGGTCACACAAGCAAACAGAGGTTTTGCCTGCGGAGTTCTGAAGAGCCAAGGCCTGTGCAGAGGGCTTGAGGGGGCGGTGTAGTGGGGGGAAGTGTGGTCTAGTGAGAAAGAAGAGAGCTGGAGTTAGGCTAGAATGTCAAGGACTGCGATCCAGAGAACACTGAGAGTCTTAGTGAGAGCAGGGCCTCTTTGGAGGCTACCTGACCACACAGAGCAGAGGAAGGTCTTCTTCCTCCCCTTGGGCAGATGACCTTCAGTGAGGGGTGATTGTGGGAGTAAAATCTACCCCAAGCACAGAGATTGGCATTGCCATTAGCACTGGTTAGGTAAGGGATGTGGGAGGTGACGGGGGAGCATCTGCTGACCACTGACAACAGGCTGGCTGTAGTTGGACACAAGCTTCTCTCTGTAGCCACAGAAATAACTGAGGGGGTTATGAGGGGACTGGAGACTCCTGTGAGCAGGTGGGAGAGTGAGAAAAGGAAGGTAGCCAGTGGCATTAGCGTGATTGAATTGGCATTCAGATCACTAATGCTGGGGAGAATTATGTTGGGTGTCCATGGATGCCTGGGCTTTGCTGTAAAGGAAAAAAGTATCCCACAATGCCAAAAGATGGTTAGCTAGAGTAAGTTGAGGTTCTTTGTACAAACAGAAGTTCAAGGCAAGGTTCTGGTGGAAAGGGCTCTGGTGAATGACAAAGAGGAAATTGTGACCCAGAGGAGTTTGTCTAAGAAAGGACTCCCAGCAGCAAGATGGGAGCACTTTTCAGAGGCAGAGAAACCTGAAAAAGAGCCAGGAAGGGCAGCTCTGCATTGCTACGGTAGTACTGTGACCCTGTGCCCATGCCCAAAGCCAGCAGCACTAACAGTGCTCAGCCAGTCCAGGGCTAGGGCAGCCGGTCCAAGGGCCAACTAAATGCACCAAGTCCGGCTTGAAACTATCAGAAGCATACACACTGTAAGTGGTGAAAATAAAGAGCAAGCCACGTTGTGGGGGGCAGTGGTTAAAGTGAAACCACAAATTGGGAGACCCAAGGTTGAGAAGAAGGAGATCTGTCTGTGTCCTCCCCCAGGATTCTCACTTCTGTGCAAGAGAAGGAGACAAGAATTTGTTGGAACCAGATTTCAGGATGCTGACTCGACTGTTTCCTAAGGGACCTTATGTTTGTGTTAGGCATTCTGTGTACTGACTGACTCATCTCCTCTCCTGTGTAAAATTTACCAGAATCCTTTCCCAGGACAGAAATTGATCAGACAGGGAATGGGAGAATAGCTCAGCCTGTAAAACACTTGCTGCACAAGCATGAAGACCCAAACACAATATCCAGAACCAACATATAAGATGAGCACAGTGATACACACCTGTAATCCCAGTCCTGTGGAGATGGAGTAAGGAGGATCAGGGAATGACACTGGCCGGCCAGTCTAGACTAATTCTCAGGCTTCTGGTTCAGTGAGAGACCCTATCTCAAATAGATAGATAGATAGATAGATAGATAGATAGATAGATAGATAGATAGATAGATGATAGATAGATAACATAGATACTTAGATGATAGATAGATAGATGATAGATAGATAGATAACATAGATACTTAGATGATAGATAGATAGATAGATAGATAGATAATAGACAGTCAGACAGATAAACAGACAGATAAGTGCACAATTCAGGTAGACACCTGATGTTGATTTCTGGCCTCCATTTGCATAAGCCCCTACAGACAGACAGAAAGATGTGCGCGCACACAAGCACACACACACACACACACACTCATGCACACACACTCATGCACAGATAGATATCTGATTGCTCAGTCTTCTTCTGCTCTGCCTGCAACACTTCGCTCTTGATCACCAACCCACAGGCCTCATGTCCTGCAGAGATTACTATGTACAAATTCTTGTGAATTATGAAAAGCTGTGAAGCTTTGATGGCTCCAGTAGTAGTGGCCATTTTCATCTTTTTATGGTGGTCATTATGCTCTCTGACAGGAGTATGCTAAATGTCCTGGGATGAAATTTTTGCCTCCCAAACAAAAGAACATCAAGATGATCAGAGGGAGTGGAGACATTCTGTTCTTTCTTGATGGGGATTAAAGCCAAGGCTTCCGGGTGTTGTTACTGACCTGCTACATCCCCGATCCTTCCACATCCCAGAGACCTTCTGGGTCACCAGAGGTGGCTTGGACTGTGTGTTCCTTATCTTTGACCTCTCTAGATCTGCAATCTGGCTGTGACCTGGTGAGTACTGGGGTGTGCATTCCATTAACCGACTGAGCCATACCACTTGACCCAGGCCACTTGAACTCTCACATCCAGCCCCAAAGCCTCCCTGTGCCTGACCTCTCCTCCCCTGACCACAGACCCAAGGACAGGCCCTCCTGGCAGCCTTTGTCAAAGTGTAAACTGAATGAGAGCAAAACAGCTTCCCTGGGTCATTTTGACGTAAACCAAAGTCCTATAGGAAAATCAGAGTAACAAGAAAGTCTCATAGCCTTCCTTGGTTCCCTTTCCCAGCACCCTCCACTGCATGCCCTCCTGGCCTCACCTCCACATAGAGGGGGCAATCGTTATGATCACCTTCACAGGATTTTGTCATTTCAGAGCTCTTTCAGTTTTATACTTTTCTACTTGAAGTCAGTGAGGATTGCCAAAAAAGTTGAGGGGAAAAATCTTATGCAAGGCTTGAGAAAACAGCAAGGATTTTTTTTTTTCAAAGTTCATTCTTCATCCCATTAACTGTCTCTTTCTGTTGGGCATCCGATGCTGGCTTGGATTTTGTACTGAGCTGTATATCACACTTCCTGAAATCTGTTGGAACCTGTGATCTCATCCATCTTTTTGACTCAAGGTGTGTGGACATTCTTCTACCACAGGGAAGGTAGAGAAGAGAGGAGAGTGGGCCAAGGGGAGAGGAACAGTAGAGGGGAAGAAAGAGGGACATAGAAGAGAGAGGGAGGGAGATTGAGAACTAAGAAGATGTACACTTCAAAGGCACAGTTCCACCCTCCAACCAGGCCCCAATTCCTAACAGCCATTCATCAGTGAATTAGTTTATAGATGTGGTTAGCACCCTCAAGATCCAGCTGCTTCTCAACAGTGCTACCAACTAGGGACCAAACTTTCAACACAGCAGCCTTTTGGGGGTATTTCACAGCCAAACTATGCCTGTAATGTTTCACAGTTATTCCCTTGGTGGCCTAACACATAAAATGAGAGATTTTTACCAAAAGCAAGTTTCCATTGTGTCTCAAAAATTCATACCAGCTCAAGGGGCTAAGGTGGACCATGAATTTAAGGCCAGCCTGGGCCACACACCAAGAACCTGTCCAAAAATCTAATAAAATAAACAAGGTATAGTGGCACGTACCTATAATCCTATCCATCTATATCTTAGGATGTAGAAATAGAAAGACTAGAAATTCTGGGTCATTTCTGGATAGATAGCAAATTCAGTGGTGGCCTGATGCATACAAAAGACACTGGTTCAAACCAGCAAACAAGAAAAGCAATGAAATAAAGTAAAAATATCAGACCTGTCTTCATCAGGTTCCACTCCTCTAGTTCAGCAACATCAATTGGTTCTACACAAAAACAGACCCCCTTCCAATGAGAGCATGAACTGTCCCCACCACTCTCTCGGGTCTGCCTGACCATGAACTAAGAGCCTAGCCCCATGCCTGCTATGATTTTTCTTATAGTAGACAAACATCTCTACTTGCCTCTGTCCAGAGTTGAGTGCATAGAGTTTACAAAAGTTTTATGCACTGGTTTGAATTCGAAATCCCCCTATAGGCTCTAGCATTTGAACACCTGACCCCAGTTGGTGGCACTATTTGGGGAAGTCTAGGATGGATGGCCTTTCTGAAGGAAGTATGTCACTGGGGATGGGCTTTGAAGTTTCAATGCCTCTCACCATTCCCAGTTTGCTCTCTCTGCTTCCTGTCTCTGCCACTGTGCTTCCCGTCAGATGCCATGCTGTCCTGCCATTATGGACTCTGACCTAATGGAACCATCAGCTGAAATAAACACTTTATTCTAAGGTGTCTTGGTTATGGTGCTTTTGTCACAGCAGCAGAAGAATAGTTAATATGCCATGTTTAAAGGAAAGTGTACATGCATACTCCTTTTATATTCAAGTTGTGTCAAATCTTAAAATATTCAAGTCAAGTGTCTTCACCTCACCCATTCTGTCTGTGATAAGCATTTGCTCCCATATCTAGTCTAGGATTTAAGGCCTGCTGACTCCATTCCTGTAGCCTCCTACCCAGCAATTTTGAACTATTCTTTTCATAATAAAATTCTCTTTTACTTTTAATTGATAGCTTATAAGTAGAGCAACTATCTGTAACATCCACAGTTTAGTCAGCTGCTCAATTATTTTAAGCCTGTTTTTTAATGATTTATTTATTTTTATGAACATTTGTGTTCTGCCTGCATGTATGTCTGTATGAGGGTGTCAGATCCCCTGGAACTGGAATTACAGGCAGCTGTGAGCTGCCTTGTGCATGCTGGGAATTGAACCTAGATCCTTTGAAAAAGTAGCCAGTAGTACACACACACACAATCATAATCACAATTAATAAAATAAAAAGAGAACAATTGGCATGTGTGTGTGTGTGTGTGTGTGTGTGTGTGTGTGTTCAAATCTTTTCATAGACTAGCTTTGATTCAGAGTCACAACCAAAAATGACCTACCAGTCTTCCATTATAATTCATCCTGACTGAAATACTGTAAGAAGAATTCATGGGGAGATGTGATCCCATGTGCCACCCAGCAATTCAGTGAACTGACACACTCTATTACAAGTTGGAAAATCTGTGTGACAGTATATATTTTGAATAGTATTAGGAATATGCTGATATTTCCTCCTAGAGGTTCAGGCTATGTATACATTTCCAGAATCATCTTAGCCCAAACAAAACTGATCCCCCTTTAGGAAAGACCTTTACTTGGTTAAGTTCAGAGTAAGTGGAGAGGGTGAAGAAAAGATGTTTGCACTTAATGGATATCTGTGGGAACAAGATAGTTATGGCACTGATATGCCCAGGTCAGACCCTTCAGGTTAGGAAAGTGCTGGGTTGGGAGAAAGGGAGAAGAGAGAGCAGAAAGGGTGGAGGAGGTGGGAGAGGCCTTATTCTGGCCCTGAGAGCCTAACAAAATGATGAGGCCTACAGGGAGTAAAGGTTTGACAGGTCATAAAATATAGGATATCCAGTATAGCTCATCTGTTCACATTTTCATAGTGTGATTGTGTTAGTTAGGATTCCCTAAAGGTGCACGTGCGTGTGCGTGCACACACACACACACACACACACACACACACACACTTGTATATGTATATGTGTGTGTGTATATGTGTGTGTGTGTATATATATAGTATATATGGGTGTGTGTATATGTATATATGTATATGTATACATTTGTACATTTACACATTATACATTTGTACATATGTATTTGGATTTATCAGAGTGGCTTGCAGGCTGTGGTTTGAGTAGTCCAACAATGGCTGTCTCCTGACAGAAAGATCAAGGATCCCATAGTTGCTTGGTTTCCAAGACTGGATGTCTCAGCAGTCCCAATCTGGTGCCAGGGAGGTCCTAGAGAGCTGTGGGTTTTCAGTCTGTGTTGGCATCCTGAAGAAGAAGGTTCTAACACCAGCAAAGGTGTTAGAATCTCAGGAACAGGGTAGCTGAATGTGCCGGCCACGGTGAGGGCAAGCAAGAGCCAAAGTGTCGTTCTTCCACATCCTTATATTTATGCTGCCACCAGAAGGTGTGGTCCAGATTTAAGGCGGGTCTTCTTACCTCAAATAATCCATCCAAGAAGAAAAATCCCTCACAGTGTGCCCAGATGCTTGGGCTTTAGCTAATTACAGATGTTGTCAAGTTGACAACTGAGATTAGCTATTACGATGATGTACAAATACCCTTGTATGTATATATGTGTACATATTTGTGTATTCATGTGCGTGCATATGCATGTCCATGTATATACATGCATGTGGAGGCTACTCACCTTATTCTTTTGTTCCTGTTAATTATTTATATATGTGTATATGTGCATGAACATATGCATATGTGCATGTAAACGGATGTACCCTTAAAGGGCAGGAGAGAGTGTTGGATCCTACTGAAACTGGAATTGCAGGCAGTTGTGAGCTTCCATATGGATTCTGAAAGCCTACCTGTCTCTCCCCCAATCAGAGATTGTAAGTACAAACCACTCGATCTGGCTTTTTATGTTGGTTCTGGGGATTGGACTCTGATGTATATGTGTGGTGTGAGCATATACACATCAGGTTCTTGTGTGTTTCCAACAGAGCCATCACCCCAGCTCCTGAATATCTTTTTTTCCCCTATTCTTTTAGAAAAAGAAACTAAGTCCCCAAGGGTGTGAATCTCCAGAGAACACGGAGCTGACAAGTTCTGCCCCAGTTGCTGCTCCACGTGGCCCCTTCACAAAGCATGACAAAGTTTCAATATTTTACAGACCTTTTATTGAAAAACCACTTCAGAGTTACAAGTATATGACCCCTCATTCTCAGAGCAAGTGAAGAGGAAAGCTTGAAGCAGTCATTGTAATAAGTAGTTACTGCCACTGACTGAGCACCTACTGTGTGCCAGACACTACATACAAGTTCATTTGCTTTTCACAGTGATCCTATGGAATAAGAAAACAGGTTCAGAGTCAGCTCTTCCCCAGTGTCTTCACTTTTTGTGCTACTGTAACACAATGCCACAAACTGGGAAAGTTATGAAAAATAAATTGGTTTCCCATTCTGATGCAAAACCACCTGCACTACAGTTTGGTGCCCAGTGATGACCATGACCTCTAAGATGGAAAAGCCAACTGCAGTGGCACTGCCTCTGGCATAATCTGTGAAGCTTCTTTAATTAGGACCTTGCTTCCATTTGTGCAGAAAGAGTCCCAGTGGCCTGATCACCCCTTAAAATACTTCAAATGATAGCCTCCTACGTTGGATTCCACCTGGCCCTACCCAACTTCTTCACCCTTTGCCAACTGCTCCCACAGCCCAGCCAGAGAAACAGCTCATCTCTCCCCATGCACAGCATGGGTGGGCAAGGTCCAGCCTTTGCTGGCCCGTGAGGAAATGCCTTTCCACTCCCAACTCACTCTGGGAATGACAGCCTCTCTTGCTACTTCTGCACAGCACCACTGGCACACTTGTGTTCTGGCACTCATCCCCAGGAGGGACTGCTACCCCCTGCATGCTCCCTCCTGCCTCTGTACCTTTTATCATGTTTACTGTTTCCCCTGTATTTGTCCTGTCTTCTATAGCCCATTAGCAGGAAGACACCTGAGCTTCATGGCACAGAACTTTGCACATAGTGGGCTCTGTGATAGACATTGAATTACCTAATTAGGCCAGCAAGCTAAAGGGGGGTGCTAGGCTAGGAGAAGAGAGCAAAGAATAAGTCTATGGCTGATGTCAACCACTACACCCTTCATTCCATTCCTGGAAGCTTTGGACTTTGTGTGAGGCATCCTCACCTTCACTAAGGATAGTCAAGTATCACGACCTCAGAGGTAGGCATAGTCTCCCTAATTAGCAGATGTATCTCTAGTGAGCTTACAAACTTGCTCACGATGTCACAAATAATGGGAAGACAAGGCTGAAACTCAAATCAGGTATTCTACTCCAGATCTGCCTCAGTTTCTCTTCCTGTTGCTGGGATAAAATATTCTGAAAAAAGCAATCGAAGGAAGGAAGGACTTATGCTGGCTCACAGTTCAAGGATAAGTCTATCATGATGAGGGAGGTAAGGTGGCTCATCATATGGCATCCACAATGAGGAGACAATGTTATCTACCACAGGCATGCCCAGAGGCTCATCTCTCAGGTGATTTTAAATTCTCTCAAGTTGACCAACATAAGATATCACTGTTTCATGAGATCATGTTATAACACTCTTAGGACAGACTTGCCTTTTCATTGTGAAATCTGCAAGAGATATACTAGTTGCAGGTTTTGACATTATTATTTGAACTGAAGAGAAGGTGAATCAGTTAAGAGCACTGTTTACTCTTACAGAAGACCTGAGTTCAATTCCTCGCACCCACGTGGCAGCTCACAGCTGTCATAACTCCAGCCCCAGGGGATCTGATGCCCTCTTCTGGCTTCCACAAGTACCAGACACACAAGTGGGTGCACAGACATAAAATTCAGGAAAAACACCCATGTACATAAAAAATAAAATATTGTTGTATTATTACTGTGTGTATACATATGCATGGGTGAGCATCCATGAAAATCAGAACAAAAGATTATAGACTTGGTTCCCTCCTCCCACCCTCTTCCATGTTACATGGGATTGAACTTGGGTCACTGGGCTTCCATAGCAAGCACATTTATACCCACTTAGCCATTTCCTGGCTTCCTATCTGCAGTCCTATTTTGGGGCAGTGGAGAGACAGTCTTACTGTGTGGCCCTGGCTGGCCTGGAACTTGCTCTTTTACTATGTAGACCAGGCTCACCTCAAACTCACAAATAACCAACAGCCTCTGCCTCCTGAGCACTGGATTCAAGGTTTGCGTCACTGTGCCCGACCTATCTACAGTTCTTGACCCAAAGGAGTAAGAGAGTAGAGGATGAGCCGGCCCCACTGCTTGCAGTAGGATGTTTGAAGCCACTATCCCCTGTCTTGGCTTTCTTCTTGCTGTTGTTATCACCAATCTTGACTGAGCTGAGGAACAATGACTGGCTTGTCACTGCATAACACTGGACTGGACCAGCCCTCTGCCCTACCTCCTTCTGTGACCTCAGACAAACTCTTTTTTTTTTTTTTTAAGATTTATTTATTTTATGTATGTGAGTACACTGTTGCTCTCTTCAGACACACCAGAAGAGGGCATCAGATCCCATTACAGACAATTGTGAGCCACCATGTGGTTGCTGGGAATTGAACTCAAGACCTCAGGAAGAGCAGTCGGTGCTCCTAACCACTGAGCCATCTCTCTTCTTAAGCCATCTTATATTCTCTGTTCTGTTTTAAAAACAGAAGAAAAGTTCTGGATTTGCTTAATCTTAATTCTGGTGATGAAAAAAAACATAGTCTTCTGGTTTCTTACCCAAAAGGCTATAGAAATTTGAGTCATCTTGAACAGGCAAGTCATCTAGCATTCCCTCAAATGAATGATTCAAGTAACTGTGCATGCCAACCATAGAGGACTCCAGTCCTCCCTGACCCCACCACTCCCCACTCCTTTATTCCCTTTACTCCCCCACTCCCACCCCTGGGCTCTGTGAATTGTTCAGAGTCTCACTGGCACCACAGCCTTGTCCCAAGAAACCTTCTTACTTCTGACTGCCATGGAAGAAGACACAAGACTGTGAGCACATGGGGCCTCTGAGAAATGCAAAGGACCCCTCTTTGCTAGACAGGACCCCCTGGAGAAGCATACTTCCCAGCTCTAGGACTGAGGGAAGGCAGGAGAGTCAACTTTTAAGGGCACATGGAAGAACTCAGTCATCAAGGCACATAGGACTCAAATGCATCATAGACATTAATGCACACTATTGGAGATGGAATGAGCAGTCCTGATTGGTCTGAGTCCACAGAGCTATGCTTTGATTTTCATGGGCGCCCATTCACATGTCAACATGGCCCGTGGCACTAGTATGTAGTTTGCTTGGCTCCACATAGAGGTTTTGCATTGAATTGGATTTTTAAAAGCTACTAGAATACCTATTTCAATTACTGAGATCTTCAGGGACTCACATCTGGAAGTGGCAATGTATCTTAGTTTGCCTCAAAAGGGGAAAAAAATGTACCCCAGAACATGAGGTTTTCACTACTTAAAGCTGAGACAGTCCAGAGCAATTTGGAGTGTGTATGACAGAGTATGTCTGACAGAGACCCAGTAGTGAATATACACGTTCAACAAATTGGCTGTGCATCCTGCAAGCCTGGAAACCATCTATTTCCCTGAAACTGTTAGAGGGACATAGGTAGATTTGGAAAACGGAAGCAGTTTCTCTGAGATGGTGGGTTCTTGTTCTGAGCAGACACAGGGAGGAAAAATGGCAGGAAAAAAAAAAGAGAGCTGGCTTGTAAACTGTACCAATAGGGGAGACAGGGCGTCCAGCAGCTCCATAAAACATCAAACCAGCTTCTGTTTAGGGACTCAGGCCTTCAGGCCTCTCCCATTCTGAGTGGCAGAGCCGCTGCTTTCTCTTTCTCTGCCCCTTGGTCTTCTGTCTTTCCCAGCATTCAATTCTTTGTCCGTGCCAGGGATGATATCCCCAAGAACCACAGACAACTACCAATAACCCCTGTCACATTTCTTTCTAACCAAAAACATTGTTTAAGGAATGACAGGGAAGCCATTAGGGACCAACTGCCATGATGAACTGAAGGACAAGAGACATGGTAAATATAAAGCCCAAATAACAACCAAAGTATGTGTTATTGAGGACAAAAGAGTGTGTAATTAGAGATAACCCACATCTCAGCAAAGCTATGCTAGCCTGCATGAGCCCTGAGACTGGGCAGGCAGCAAAGACAAGGGCGGGAGAGTCACCTGACATATAAACTGTGGTGCTCCAGCCCTGGATAGATGGCCATGTTACACCATTACTGGGCTCGGGCCTCATGTCAGCAGTTATTCTAACAAGAAAACTCTGCCTTGTTCTTTGACCTCATCATGGTTGTCTGTGGTAGCAATCAGAGGGTTAATTGAATACAATCGGAGATAGATTTGAAGAGACAGCAGTATATTAAATTAGGAGGAAGCGTTCCCACGGTTTTGATTTACTTTTACAGGAAGAAGCAAAATATTGGACATCTTCTATTATTTCACTCTTGCCTGGAGGGTAAATGAGAGATAAACTTGCAGAAAATTCTAAAAAGGCTGCTTTAATCCCCAGAGACTCTGGGATGATGTTTTCATTTACAGACAATAAAAGGTCAGTCTTTAAATGCAGACAGATACACCTTGGCAACTCTCACAAGAATCTCCAGGTAGAGCTCACTATTTTAATCCTGAGATTTCCAAGAGAATTACAAAGGGAAAATACATTTTACTAATTTTTTTAATAGGAAAGTTGTTTTTAAACTTCTCTGTCCTTCCCGTGGTCCAGCTTGACTACTAATGTCTACTGAGAGATTGTGAAACAGTCAAGAAAGTTCTAGGCCCTCTGAGAAAGTGGTCTGATAGGTAATGAAGACCCTCGGTGGGCACAGGATGGATGCTTCAGCGAGACTTTCCATTGTCATAGCAGCTGAGGTTGATGCTGGAAGTCTCACCGTGGTAGCTTTGATCAAGCTAAAGGCTGCAGCAAGCATGGGACCGGTGATATGCTGCCAGAGAGCTCTCCACAAAGGGGACAAAAGTTTTTACAGGTACTGATTATAGGCCCGTAAGGTTTATCACAGAAGCCCTTCCCACTCAGCATCAGAAACCCCATTGTACAGGTGAGAAAACTACAAGCCACAAGTGTTCTCCGGCTTGTCTGAAGCAATAAGGGGCTGAACAGGAATGAGACTTGAAGGGCCAGCCAGGTTCTATGCTTCCGGGTCCTTTCTGTATTTACTGTTCCCAAGAGAGCAACGCCAGTAGAAACAAACCAAGTTCGCCCCCATCTGACGAACCTAGGAAATGCATTGGCTCCGCTTTCCAGGAGTTCCTTAGGGGATCTACAAAAGAAAATGAGACAGTCGCTAAGAAATTTAAACTGTGAGGTAAAATCGTCTCCTCCAGGTTGTTATTTATTTGATGACAGAGATATGTCACTAAAAAGGCAGCCTATGCATGCTAACCTTTGGGAAGACCCTAGTCCTTCAGCGAATTATATGTGGAATATTGAAAGATTACAGAGGCCAGTTTTTCTTCACCTTCATTCCTTTCTCCCTATGACGGTTTTTATAAAAGTCCCACTCATCTATTTTATCATTTAGACACACGTTTCAATCCTGGTCTCCTGTGCAGGCTCTGTCTGAGCACAGTCCTCTATCAGCAAGCTTCTCTCTGCAGATGGACCCCAAATGATGGAGCCTGACTCCCTCCCTTCCTCACATACAGCATGTTTGTAGACATCAGAAGCCATCAGCCCAAATTCAAAACTATTTTCGAGGACTAGCATGCTGGGAGCCTTTTTCTGAATTCAGATTGCTTAAATAAAAGGGAAGTTGGGGTAGACTAATGAGTTTACTGGTTTGGTTTGGTTTTAAATCATAGTATAAGGTGCCTCTGTTGACTGATGAGCTCTAGACCAGAGATTGTTCACTTCTGTAAGTCATTAGGATTTGCTTTATTTTAGGAAGTTCTGTTCCTAGTGGTGATGTGCTTCTTTTGACAGAGTGCTTTCTTGCCTGGTACTCACTAAGCCCTGGGTCCCATCCCCAGCACTACAGAAACCCAGGGTGCTGCTGCTCACTTGTGATCCTAGCACTCAGAAGGTAGAAACACAAGAATCAGGAGTTAGAGGTCATCCTCGACTAGCCCGGAGGCTAGCCCAGGCTACATGAGACCCTGTCAGAAAGATAGAAAAAAAAAAAAGAAAAAAAAGAAAAGGTAACAGAGAGAAAGAAAGGGGAGGAAGGGAGGGAGAGGGAGAGAAAGGGAGAGAGAGGGTGGCGGGAATGGAGAGAAAGAAATTTAGCTGAGTTCCAAAAGACTACATAGAATAAAGGACTCGGTGTGTAGTTGGTTTTAGCTAATTTCTTGAACTGATGGTACAGGTACATAGTATAAATTTCAAAAGAGAAAAAAAGGCATTACAGTACAAATTATGTCCTTCTACCCTGGACCTGGACCACCTGGCTCACCAGCCCTGATGCAGCGTTGCCAGCTTTTGTCCTTTGAGCTATTTTCCATGCTTCCCCACAGTGCTTCATTTCAGTTCTTAATCATGGAGAATGGTGTGCAGCCTGCTCTACACATCACTTCTCCATCTCAGCCGTACATCTCAGAGGGCCTCCTGTCCATAACAGAATGGAAACAAGCAGGGCCAGCACGCTGCGTCTCTGAGAGCACCCTGTAATGTCATAAGCCTTGGAAGTAGTTGCCAGATGATTGTTCGTTCTTGGGATTAAAAGATCTTTTTCTCTGTGGAGGTACCACCAACCCACGTCTGGAAACGCCCTGGGAATTTTCTCCTCTTGCAGTTTCTAATCTTAGCCTTGCTTTATGAGACTGGCTGACACATTTCACTTGTGTACACCTCAATTTAATTTTCTTCTTCGGTGAACTTAAGAAGAAAGCATCTTGATTTGAGTTTAATTCCAAGGAGACTTTGACAAGGCTTAATTTAAAAGCAGACAGCACCCTCCTGGGGTGAAGCAGGTGCTGTGGAGGAAGGGTGAGCAGAGGGTCTGGGGACCCAGAATGCAGAACCCAACATAGGTCTAACCCCAAGCTCCTAACATGCTCATTTTGTCTCCTTTAAACTGTTTAGTAAGTCTATATATTACAATGTGTACGCACATGCACGTGTGTGTTCGTAAGTGTCCATGTGTATGCATGTACATGCATGTGGAGGTCAGAGGACAACTTCACCTGTCACTCCTTAGGTCTACTTTGAGACGGGACCTTCATTGGCCTGGCACTCAACAAGGCCCTTTGTAATTAGGCCAGGCCAAGTCTATGGAATATCCTCCCTTCAGAGAGTAATATGGACCACATTCTTTAAGAATGGGCATTCTAGGGAAATACATGGGTCTATATATGTGCATGCATGTATGTAAAACGTATGTGGCCATGTGTGTGTGTACATCTGTGTGGAGACAGAAATTGGTGTCGGATGTGATTCTTCGTGTTACTGTTTTGAGACAGGGTCTCTCACTGAACCTGGAGCTCACTACTTTGCGAGACTGCCAGGCCAAAAATCCCTAGTAACCCTCCTGCCCCCTGGTGCTGGGACTATGGGCACACACTGCCATACCAGGCTTTGTGTGGATTCTAGACAGCCAACTCAAGGTCACATGCTCCTGTGACCAGCCATCTCACCAGCCTTGAGCTTCATTTTTAAGTCCACTCAGAGCCAGAAAAACTTGATGGTCCCTAGGAAATAGCTCGGCTCTCTACCCATAGAGCCTCAGTTTCTTTAGTCTCAGAGTGGAGGGGGCGAACCTGATATCCATCCTTTTCCCTGTCAAGGTTCCTGACATGGAGGGCAGCAGACGTTGGTTGCAGAGAATTGAAGCAAGCAGCAACCTTGCCTGGAGGTCCTCTGGGTTGAATGCATGCAGCGTTCCCACGAAACAAAGTCAAATGCTCTTGGAAGGATGTCAAAATACATCTCTTGATCCCCAAATACTCCTCCCCCAAAGATGCTTCCAAGGATAGTTTCGGAGTAGCCTCCTGTTCCACAAAGATCAGGGCAGCTCAGATTAATATCAACATTTCATAGAGTCTAATAACAAAATGCTCCACAAAGATGTTGTCTATCAAAAAGTACATGAGACAAAGACTTTGTAATATTAAGACCAGATGTGGGAAATATCGGAGAAGGGATTTACTTTCAGCATACCCAGTGAGATACAGGAAAAATGTACGCAATATCAAATGAGTGTGGCTTTTGCTGGATTTTTTTTTTTTCCCCACAAATATTGACCAGTAACAAAGCAATTTGTGCTTAAATATATAATACAAAAAAAATGGAGGTTTCTTTCGATTCTTGGCAGGAGCCCCTCTTAACACTAAGCCATAATAGCTCAATAAATATACAAAGTCACCTTTCATTGTGCTCAAACGCCAGGGAAGGGCAAACAGTTCACCTTCCCTTCAGCCCCCACCATTTACATCATAATTACTCCCCTGGTGACAGCCAACAGGGTTACAGAGGCCAGCAAGCAGGACAGTCCCCAGACAGAAATGTTTCTCTCTCCCTGAAAGGAGAATCCCATTAAGTGAGGGTCACTTGGGACTGCTGGTGGGATTTCTTCTCCCTTTCCTGCCCGCCACCCTCCCCAAGGAGCAAATAGAAGGACTCAGGTCAAAAGCAGGTAAGTGATAGTTGGTGGCACAAAATGACCCACGGATGCGATTCCCACAGAGATAGCCCAGTCTACTGATCAGACTTTCTGGGCTGCCCTGCCACACCCTGAAGCTAAGAGTTACAGAGCTCACAGCAGACACTCCAGCGGAGGAGGGTGCAGCCTTGTGTTTCGAATTTCCTGGCTATTGTCAATTTGTCTAGCAAGCTCAACATTATCTACACTTAAGAGACTTTTAATTTCCTTCCTTAATAACAAAAATCTGTCCGAGGTGGTTATAAAAATGTGTATTTATTTACCTCTGGGACTAAGGCTGAGGGTCATGTGGATGTACTGTGGGTAAGGGGGGGAGAAGGGGCTGAGGGGAAAGTCTGTTTTTCTTTTCCTTAAACTGCTCCAGCACCCTGGATCTCATCCTCCCTCACTCTGGCTGATTTCAGAAACAAAGCTGTCAGACCTGAGGGCTCACTCACCTTACTACCCTGAGCCACCTGAACCTTTGCTGAGGTGGTCTTGAGTCACAGCAACAAAAGCTTGAACTGATCTTTAGAGGAAAAATCAAGAAAGAGCCCACCATTGGGCAGTGGGGTTTATCAACTGCAAACAGCAGCCATAAGCTGCTGAGTATGGCCCATCAGGAGATTCTGGAAAGTTCTTCATCCTCACCTGGTTTTGTACTATAGGACAGGGCTGAGTTTGCCTGCTAGTTGCATTTGCTGGAAAAGGATTCTCCCCTTCGGTCAGAGAGAAAACAGAAAGCATATAGGAGGTTGTTCCCAAGGAGACAGTCTTGTTGGAGACTGCAAATTTTAACTGACCTGTGTCTTTACCTGCTTGAAAGAAGGGCAGTATACGCTGAGAGGAAAGAGCTATGAAGAAATGCATTTAGCATCCTCTATTCTGTCTGTCATCCAAGGTCTAAGAGAGGGAAATACACTCAGTGCAGGTTAAGAGAACTAAGGTATATGTGACAGCTGGAATGCAGCAGCATAATCTGAGAAACTAAAGTGTCCCTCGTAAGGGTTCATCAGTAGATGAGAAGAACACCCCAAAGTTTGAGAATCAGCCTGGGAGGAGCACAAAACCCCAAGTACACAGGAGCGATGGTGCTAGCTACCACTTATGGGCACTTGTTATAATCCGTACCTATATGAGTTCATTCTGCCCTCACAACACCATCCTCATTTTGCAGATGAGGCACAAAGGTTAAACAGCTTGCCTGAGGTCATGCAGCAATTAGTAGCAGAGTTTTGAGTCTGACACTACTTTCCAAGCACTGTGTTGAGACAATGCCAGTCAGGCAGGATGGGGCACCAGGTGAATTTTTGTTTTACTTAAAAGCTGATATACCCTGGTGAGTGTAGTATTTGTGTGCTTGGCTGGGGGGGGGGAGTGTTAAGGTAGTGATGGACAAAGACAACCAAAGAGACAGAGGAGAGTATAGTGGTGATCTAGTTATGATTAATAGCTCATGGAACTATGTGCTGGCAATACGGATGAAAAGGCAAGGCAAGGCTAGCCTAGACCAGGAGCTTTATGGGATGCATCTTTAATGCTGCTGTGCACAGCAGCCTACATAACACTCTCCTGCTTGCCTTGAGCCCCTGGTACATCTTTCCTTTCTTTAGAGTGAGTTCCTTGCATCCTCTTGGTGGCTTTCTTGATCCTTCTTGTCCTGAGCCCAAGCTTGCTTCCCCATACAGTGCAAGCCTTTGATGGACTCAAAATTTCTAGCTAGAAACTCTGGGAAGCAAGGCAGAAGCCCTACTGTAAAATGGACACCCAGGAGAGCAAGACACCGGGCAGAGTGTGAAGGAGACAGAGCCTTCAGAGCCCTGAGGTGGAGGGGCCTGCAGGATACAGGAGGGGAGATGTCCTGTCAGCAGTTGAAACTGCTATCTGGGGCACAGAAAAGGGTCATGGCTGAAGAGGTCATCTGCAAGGAGGTGTTAATGAAACCATGAGAATGGACAAGCTCAGAGAGAGGCAGCAGGAAGGGGCAAGACCTGAAAGAAGCCCATTGTTGAAGACGACAAAGGAGGAACAGACAGGAGACTGAGAAGGCTTGGCCCAGGAGGGAAGGGGAGAAGAAAGCAAGGGCAGGCTAGAGGGCGGCCACTTCTTTGGAGCTGACAGACATTCTTATCAGCTGGTACAGGAACTTTCACAGCCAGAGGCCCAACCCCCACCCCATCACAAGAGCTTTCTGCAGAAAAGTAACCTTTAGGGAATGATAGAAAGTCAAGATGAGCCGAACTTGGATAGCATGTGGTAATTTTAGGAAACAAATGAAGCCCTCCTTGCCTAAGGGTGCCTCCTCCCCTCTTGATCTCTGTTCCAGTTAGGACAGGTTGTATTGTCCAAGAATACACTGTAATAGGTGAGTTACATTGGTGGTAAACACAGGCTTTGAGGCAGGTTTTGGAGCAGACTCCTAAGATAAGGATCACGTCACTAGGCTCACAGAGGCACAATGACAAGAGGTTAGGCATGCAACAAAGATTGAACATTTGGTGACTTTGCCAAAGCAGGATCTGACAAGGGTTGTCAGCCAACTCCTGGTATTTAATTCACTGAGCATTCAACATGCCAACAAGCAAGCAAGTGGTCAGAACTCACTATGGCCAGATCAATAACCAACTCCTGGTCTTTATTTACTGGCAATAAGATCCAAGCAACCAACCAACAATAAGATCTAAACAAGCACACAGTCAGAACTCACTACCGCCAGATATTTGCCTACATATGACTAAGCTTTTCTAGCCTGTGCACTGAATGGAAAGGCAGACTCCAGGCCTATGGAAGTGTTCTTGGGAGTCATTGGAGGAACAGCTAACTAAGCCGTAGCCCTTTATATGAGGGGTGGCACCTGTATAGATCTGAATGTTGCAGGAGCCACAGCAGGACATGAAGAACCTAGTGGAAGAATCATTTGAGTCAGTTCTTGGAGATACAGAGATCTTTAGTGGAGATATAACCAGGGCCTCCAGCCTGAGTCCAACAGGGGGAGAGAGGTCAGGGATGGGAGCGTAGGAGTCAAGTGACTGTGGAGGGCTGAAGAAGGCCTTGAATGACATGTGAAGGAACAAAGCTTTGGATAGGTTAGAAGCTGAACACCAGAAAATCCCAAAGCCCATGGTAGAAGGGAGGAAAGGAGGTAGGGACAGAGGGAGGGAGGGGAAGGGGAGGGGAGTAGAAGAAGGAAGAAGAGGAAGAGGAAGAAGAACAAGAATAAGAAGAACAAGAAGAACAAGAACAAGAAGAACAAGAACAAGAAGAACAAGAAGAACAAGAACAAAAAGAACAAGAACAGAAACTCCCATGGAAGCTGGATAGCATGAAAATCAAAACATGAAACATTCAGGTCCCTCCCTGTTCCAACTCAGACATGGGTCTCTGGGCATTCTTTAGCCTGTGTTAACCTCTGCCTCATCTCTGTGATCAGGGTATTTGTTTCAGAGTCTGATTAGAGAACAAGGTGGAACCATGCACAGCATCAGCTTAGTTACTGATCCTGTAGGAACATGAAAGACACGAAGTTCTCTAGGAACCAACCATCCGAATTAGTCAGAACTTGAAGAATCTGAGGTATCTACAGTATGGCGTCTTATTAAGAATCTGCCAGATACACAGATTCTCTCTGCTCTTTGTACATTAGTGGCTGGAATGGTTCAGCCACAGCTGCATGAAACAAGCTGGGTCGGGTGGGGCTGTGAACTCAAGGACCAGGCTAAAGAGTGAGTTAGGGACCTTGGACAGGGGGGCATTAGGAGAAACATGGCCTAGAGTCCCAGTGCCTAGAAAGGGAGCAGTGCATGTAGAAAGCAAAGTGGGAAAAGTGGGGAATGGGTGAGTGGGGCTGGGTGTAGCTCAGTTGATAGAGTACTTTCCTAGCATTCATGAATCCCAGGGTTTGATCCCCAGTACTGCTTTAACCAGGAGTGCAACCCTGCACTTGGGAGGTAGAGGCAGGAGAATCAGAGATTCAAGGTTATCCAGTTACATATTTGAGGTGAATTTGAGGTGAGCCTGGGCTATGTGAGACCCTAGTGGTAGGGGGAGAAGAAGAGGAGAGGAAGAGGGAGAGGAGGAAGAGGAAGGGAGAGGAGGAAGGAAGGAATAGAGAAAAAGATGAGGAGAGGGAGAGAGGAGAAGAAACAAGTGCTCCCAACCTTCACAGCTGCCATGCTGACCTTCTGTGGAGAAAGGGTCAGCTTTATCATGCCCCATTAAAGCCTCAGGCTCTGCACTTAGCAAGAGCTGCAAAGATGGATCTTCTCGAGCCATCTTTGATATAGTTCGCCGCCATCTTGTAGCCTTTTGTGGATACCTCTAGGTGGTCGAAAGGTTGAAAGGATTAGAAAGGTCTCTTAGTTTTGGCTCATGCTGGCTTCCTCCAGTGTCCCAAATAACAGTCACCCAAGCCAACCCTGCACCCTCGAGGCTCTGGTTGTTGGAGTGAGCACTCTGTGTACACTGTACCTATCCATACAAACAGATCTTACAGTAAGTAGACTGAGATGTGCAGAGCCCTACTCATCCCATCATTCACTCAGCAGATACCAAATATCTGCTTTATTAGTGGGTTTTCCTGGAATCCTCTGCTTGCATGGGAAGAGAGACCTGAGCAAGAGGCAGGGGAGCTACTGGTGCATGCAGCTGGGGCCACAGCAGAAGACAGTCTTGAGTACAGCTGTGCTTTACCAAGAAGAAGACAGTGGAAATGAGAGCCTAGCAAGCCTAGACTTGGAGGTCTCCCAGCACCAGGTGCCCTACCCACCATTTTACTCTGAATCTATTGACACCATCAGGGTGGGTGCAGAATGGTTGGGAAGTGGGGACAAGGGAGACTCATGGGGAGCCTTACAAGTCTTCCTACTACCAGTAGTTTTTTTTTTCCTTTGGGCTAACTACTAAAGTGCCCATGGGTAATTTGTGAGATTAAAAAAACCTACTTTGGGGACCAGAGAAATGGCTCAGTGTGTAGAGATTAACTTTGCTATCAACCTAAGTTCTATCCCCAGGAACCACATGGTGGAAGGATGCAACCAACTATTGAATGTTGTCCTCTGCCCTCCGCAGGGGTATGTGTGAATGTACACAAAAAGAAGAAAACATTCCTAGCACTCTTGATACCTTTCAACAGAATCTCTTATTCCCTTAGGATAAGTATTTATGCTTGTTTTTGGCCTCAAGTATCGCAGAGACATCTCCTGGAATACATGCATCACGGGTCTCTATTGCTCAGGTGCCCCCTTCTACCACTGCTCAGGTCCCCCCCCCACTTCTACCACACCTCCTTCACACTTGTAATTCTCGGTGAAATCAGAAAGAACATGAATGTGGAAGTAAGCACACATATGCTTCCAATATGCCACTTATCCATGTTACATTTGGAGAACGTTTAGCAACAACCACAAGATTGGAACCTTGAACTTAAGACTGTCTGGGAATGTTGTGAGTCAGGATTCCCTAAGCCACACATCACAGTTTCCGTAAACTGACCTTCAGAGCAGATCTAGAAGGTTTGAAGGTCAAAGAGAGGGGTCAGAGATGCTCATCTGAGCATTTCTGACTCATGAACAAAGGGAATATTAAAAGGTGGGGTGGGGGAGGGGCAACCCCCTACTGTGGAGGCTGGGCTCTCTCTCACCACAGCAGTTCTTAGAGAAAATACCTAAACCTATGAAAGATGATGAAGACATTCTAAGAAGGAAGTTTACAGCTCTAAATGCCTATATTAAAAAGAGAGAGACGAGAGAAAGAGATCTCAAACAACCTAATGGTGCATACTAAGACAACAGACAAACAAGAACTAACCACACCCAAGAGCAGTAGATGGGAGAAACAACGAAGTCCAGAACAGACATTATTGAAATTGAAACAAACAAACAAATAAGCAAAATACAAAATAAAATTACGTAGGCCTCAGTAGTAGGAAAACCAAGGTACAATGGGTAAAAATTTTCTCAGTTTATATTTGCTTGGTGGTTCCTTCAAGATGGCAGTGGATAGATGCTTCCCTTTTTCATTTCTAATAGTTCAAAATTCCTGAAGAAATTGCATATACATTTATTTTCTTTGTATGGACTAGAAAGTCCTATACATGAAGAAGGGTGTGTTACAGTGAGGGAAGCTGGTAGTGTAGCCAGTGTATAACAAGGGCAATTACCACCAAATAAGTAAAGACTGTTTCTGAAGAAAATCTTAGTTGTGGGCTTGTGATGGTGGATCAGTATCAGAGCCATGGCTGAGAAAGAGGACAGGAACCCTGGGTGGGCTGTACTGATGTGAGCGAAGTCAGCTCTCATGCAGAGTTAGTAGGGATCCATCACTCCATTCAGATTAACTTTTTTTTTTTTCAATGTATTTCAAGTATATTTTATGTTCCTAAACCTTCCAGGAGGTTGTACAGAACATGGTGTATTGTTTTGCAATCTGGATGCTGGAGAGAGGCAGAGTCAATCTGGAAATAAAAGATATTTAATTGAATTGGCTTTTGTTTTGACAGATGTTTTATACAGTACTTTGTCTGTTAAGAACAAGATGTTCCAATAAATACTGGATAAGTGGGAGAGAAAATTTACTATGGGGCCGTAAATCAACTGGCAAGAGGTCGTAAACTGCAAGATTGGTGCTCAAAGCATTTATTAGATTATCAGACTCTAAGATTGATCTGTAGTTTTATCTACCTTCCCTCATTCATCATTTTTATAGGATGTGAAAAAGAGTTATAAAGGATAAATTGCTTTAAAAATTAAAATATGGGTTTTAGACAAAGCAGTTTACCAGGATATGGAGCTGAGACTTTTGAAAGTGACGAACCCAGAGAGATATCCAACATAGAAATATATTTAATATTTTGTAGGAGGTAATTGCCAGTTTAATAGGAAATTAAACACTAAGATGGAGGAATGACAGAAGTCTTAAAATCCAGAAGGTCCTGGAGGTTATTGCATCAGAGCCTATCATCTTACCAGGCTGAAGGCTTAGGGGCTTCTATGAGACAGTCAGTCAATGGTACCAATGACCATCTTTGTACTAAAGATGATACAAAAAGGTTAGTGATTTTTTTTCTTATCGGAGAGAAGACAATTTTCACAGAAAAAAAGAAAGAGAGAGAAAGAAAGAAAGAGAGAGAGAGAAAGGAAAAGAAAAAAGAAAAAAATAGACAACTTGGTATGTGTACACACAGATAGATATATATGAAGTTTAACTTAAGACACATGCCATGGGTTGGGGAGACTGCTGCAAAAGCAGGGAACCTGAGTTCAATCCACAACATCTACATTAAAAGGCCAGTACCAGGGTGCAGAACTGTTACTCTGGCACTGGGGAGGTAGAAACAGGAGTCTCTCTGAGCTTTTCTGTCCAGGCAGCCTACTCAAATCTATGAGCCATGGGTTCAGTAAGAAGCCTTATCTCAAAAAAAAAAAAAAAAAAGACAGAGAACAACTGAAGAAAACAACCAGTGTTGACCTCTGTTTCCCTTCCCCACAAACATACACAAAAGGCACACGTCATAAACTCCTTCAGGACAGAAATCATTTTTCCCATTAAGTATGTTGTTTTAAGGGTCAATGAATATCTGTCTACACACTTTGGGATGTTTGGGAGAACCTTCTGTGCACCTCATCTGTGCTTCATATGAGTCTCTGTGTTGGCAATGCCCTAGTGGCCCTACAGGCCAAGAAAAGAAACCTCTGCACTAGGTACTGTGGATGAGGCAAGTGGACGAAACCAGCTACTTGAGGCTTGTGATACATACCTTCCTGCTTGGGTGATCTAAAGCTTGTGTTCTTCTGGGTCAAACTTAGATGCTAACAAACCCTCTCAACCAAAGGCAGGGCCAAGGGAGAATGATGCCAGCCAGACACTAGGGCATCCAATTTAAAGAGTCATAAACTCTCAGAGATCCCAGACTGGACAAATGAGAATGTCTGCTGAAGAAAGGGCTAGCAGGTGGGACTAGCTCCTCTACAACCAATTGCTTCTGCAATGTCAAGAAGAGCCTGGAGGCACAGAGGACCTGAAGACTGGCCCCACCCCATCAAAGTTGCACTGATCCCAAGTGTTCTGGAAACAGAAGCACTGGAAGATATAGGGTACCTATATAAAATGCAACACTTAGTTGAGTTGGAATATTAAAGAACTTCAAATAACCTTCTAGTAGAGATATGTCATAAATGCTAATGAAACATACTAAAAATCTGTTTTATATGAAATTCAAAGAAATATAGACTCATTGTCTATATTTCTATTTGCTATATTTTATCTGAAGAGAGCTAAGAAAAGCCAACAGAGGCAGAAGAGATACAGAACTATGAAGGAAGAGATCCCAGGGGAGTCACAGGGAGATCTAGACTGTAATACAGCAGAATTAAAAGGAAGTGGTAGAAAATTCTGGGAAAGTCCAAACTCAGGCTCTCAATCCAGAGTGCATGTCAGAAGCCCAGTGATAGCCCCACCTCCAAAACATTAACACACACACACACACACACACACACACACACACACACATACACACACAAATACACTGTTGAGCTAATTATATTGTTGTAATTAATACATATTCACTTTTATTTTTATATGTGTACTATGTGAAGAGAGCTAGATGACTCTCTGAAGACATTCATGGGCTGGGTTCTATTGTTTCAGGCTCTTTTGGTAGCTGAGCAATCCCAGCTAATTCTTCAGTTTGCATCTCACGAAGTTCAGCAGATCCATGGCAGGCCTAAGTGTCGGACACAGCTAGGAGGACCACTGCTTGGGGGACTCTGAAGTCCAGTCTTCTAAGACAGAGTATGCAAGCAGGCTCCCATCTCTACTCCAGTAAGATTCAGACATGGAAGCAGAGGACTGCTCCGCAAGTGAGTCCGAGAGGAGGGCTGACCCCAGAGGACTCAACTGGGTACACATAAGGAGTGGAGAGACTCCCTCCTTCAGATTCTTTCTCCCAGTTCCTGCACCGGATAGGGCAGAACCAGTGAGAGGGAAGACAAGGGTATGGTGGACTCCAGAACTTTCAGTGAACTCTCTACTTAGTACACAGTAGAGGAGAGGGCAAGGCAGTTTATCAAAATAGGAAGATGCCGTGAAAGACTGCAGGCTAAATGGGGAATATACCATGATAGCAGCAGACTCTCTGAAGAGCCTGGAAGATGGACAGAGGCTGCTTTGGGTGAATCAATCTCTCAGCAAAAGTCTGCATGACCCTCCACTATAGGACCACTCACGGGACTTCCTCGGCTTAAAAAAAAAAAATCAGCTATTCTAATACATATGTGCATTCATGTGTTCCCATGTGTATGCATGTGGAGGTGTGCATATATGTGGAAATGCATGTAGAAACCAGAAGCTGATGATGGAGGTCTTCCTCAATCATTCTTCACTGCATGTTTTGAGACAGGATTCTCACTGAACCTTGCTTGCTAACTTGGCTAGACTTGGCTGGTCAGCAATCTTTTGTCTCAGTGCTGGTATTACATATGTGTACCTCATATTTTTTAAGTCTATTGTTATGTGTGTGTGTGTGTGTGTGTGTGTATGGTCGTATAGGTATCTTGCTTTCAGGTATCCACGGAGGCCAAAAGAGGGTATCATATCCCTCAGAACTGTGGTTACAGACAGTTGTGAGCTGCTATGTGGGTGCTGGGATCTGAGTGCAGGTTCTTTGCAAGAGCAGCCAATACTTTTAGTTACTGAGCCCTCTCTCCAGCCCCTCAGCTTAAAAAAAAAAAAAAAAAAAAAAAAAAAAATGTGTTCTGGAGGATTCCCTTATCTGAAATGTATGGATTCAAGTGTTTCCAATTCAGAACTTTTGTGGAGATTGTTTTTTAATATTTACATATCACAAATGACAGTTAATGGGGGATGGACTTCAAGTGTAAATATTGTATCGCTCATGTTTCATATATACCTTACACCATAGGTGAAGGTATTTTATACAAAATTTAACAATCTTGTGTTGTCAGTTGGTGCTCGTGGAAGACTTCACATGTGAGCATCTGAAACGCTTAGCCTGAGCTAGGGAGATGGCTCAGTCAGTAAAGCAATTGCTGTACAAGAATGTGGACTTCAGGTGATCCCTAGAAACTGACTTAAAAAGAAAAGGAGGGCGGGAGGAGAAGGGGAGGGGAGGGGAGGGGAGAGGAGGGAAGGGGAAGGGAGAGGAGAGGAGGGGAGGGAAAGAGGGAAGAAAAGGAGCTCACTGGGTATGGTGGTGCATGCCTTTAATCCTAGCACTCAGGAGGAAAAGGAGATAGATCTCTTTGAGTAGATCTCTTTGAGACCAGCCTGGTGTACATAGGGAGTCCAGGCCAGGCACAGCTATATAGCCTGTCCCACAAAAAAAAAAAAAAAAAAAAAAAAAAAAAAAAAAAAAAAAAAAAAAAAAAAAAAGGAAAGAAAGAAAGAAAGAAAGAGCCAAGCTGGGCATGGTAGTGTGTATCTGCAATCTCAGAGCTGAGGGGAAAGAGACAGGGAGAGATCCCTGGGGCTTGCTGGTCAGCCAGCCTAGTCTACTTGGTGAGCTCCAGTCTATTGAGAGACTGTCTCGATAAGCAAAGTGGACAGCCATCCTGAGAAAGAACATATAAGATTAACCTTTGACCTGAGCACATGTGTGTGCACAAATGCTCACAGGCATACAAACATGAGCACAGGTAAGCACAGAGCACACGCACACATACAAATAAATGAATGCTCAGCCCGTGGCACATCCTGGATTTAAAGCTGGACAAAAGGGAGTCCTTTGCTCTTGCCTACCTCTGGCTTGTCCTCCTCCCAAGTTCTCAGAGGCAGAACTAGGTCTCCTATGTTCAGAGCACCACCGAAGCACATCTGGTTAGATCCCAGATGAGGTACACCTGTCCATGAGTGTGCAATTTGCTCAGGGGCTGGGAAAGAGGAGCCAGAACACACATAACTATTCTTACCAAGTAACTTCATCAAGCTCCAGGTAACAAGGTCCCAATAGTCTGGTTTAGGAACAAGATGTTCCGTTCACATCATAATCTCAAGGCCAGAGTGGGTCATAAATATTGCTAATGTTTAATCAATGAATCCTTGGGCTCTCTGGGAGTACTATACACCATTCATCACATTTTCCTATTGTTTTCCATTGTAAGTGGAAATCTGGCATTCACATTTGAAACTTATTTATGGTGCATGCGCGTGTATGTTTCTGGGGGCGGTGGTGCATGTGCACATGTGTGTACACACACATGGAGAGCAGAGGACAAATGCAGGTGTCTTTCTCCTTATGAATTCCATCACCATTTTTTTTTCCAGACTGGGCTGGAGCTCACTGACTACACTAAGCTGGTTGGCCAGCAAGCCCCAGGATCTGCCGTTCTCTAATTAAAGGAGTGAGCTACATACCCAGCCCCTTTGGTTTGGTTTTGTAAATGTAGATACTGAAGATCCATACTCAGGTCCTCCTGGTTGTAAGGCAAGCACTGATTGAGCCCTCTCCCCAGCCCAGATTTTGAAATGAGTAACAATGATGAACAGGAACAGCCAAATGGCCCTGGCCGCTTCTGCACAGCTCTCTTCCTTTCTGTGACGTTGGTCATGAAGTCTGCCCCGCTCAGAGCACCACCGGCCCGCCATCACTTGCCGCTTTTCTGACTGAGACTGATAATACTGCAAACAATTACAACCTGGAAAGAGAGTTAAGGAGTAGGTTGTCCCTCTTTTAGGGACATCTGTGGGTTCCTGGCTGGAAACATCCATGCCCAACAAGTTCACAGAATGCTCAGTCTACTCCCGAAAATAAAATAATTTAAAAAAAAATCAAGCTCAACCAGGTTCTGATTTAACAGCATCTGGCAGGCTAACTATATTATTTTTGAACACACAGACATAAATTTGATATGAATAATAAAACAAGTATACCATGGACAAAGGAAATATAGAATTCACCTAATCTTCAAAAGAAATTCTATACTTGAATAATTAACTACGCTCTATTTATAAAACTAGAGTAATTGAAAACAGGATTTTTCAGTTGATTCATATAGCCTCTGAAATATTTATTATTGCAAGTCGAAAGATCTGTCTGGGGTTTGTCACCGAAAATGTCTAAACTCAGTGTCCAGATGTTTATTTAAGTTGCTCCCACAGAGTTCTAATGTCAATACCAGGGGTTATCAGAGAGCATCGCTGTGTATCTTCCCCGACTAATATTCTCATTTCTCCTGCATCTTTGATGTTTTGTTTCATTAAAATTCCTGGCCTAGATCCACACCAAAAAAAAATAAAATTAAAATCTGCTGAGCTTGCATAAAAATTAGTTCTCTGATTTGATGTCCAACGATGCCCTACTTCTCCACAAAGATAATATATATCAGTGGTTATCACTCAGGCATCACCGTCAGCAATGTAGGGTCAGCTTCAGAATGAAAACGAGCTCAAAACCAAGATTTCAGAACGCCTAGGTTTCCAAGAGCATAAGTAATCTTTTCCCCCAGTGTCAGTGATGGGATTCTTCACCCTTAGCCCACGTGCAAATGTTTCCCTCACTCTCACACACCAGGTCTCCTTTGAAAGCTTGAAATAAGATGATTTTAAAATAAAGGAAACCAGGCTCTCCGTCCAAACTCCTTTCCCATAGGCTACTGCACAATATGGCCCCTGGGAGCATGTTTTAAAGAGGTATTGTGGGTGATCCTTCCCTTGGTATGAGACTGCAAGACAAAGTGTGTCAGTCTGGAGGCTGAGCAGATGATAATGTGGGCTCCCAGATTCCCCTTCCCCAAATTAACAGAATTTTATCCACATTGTTGAAGCATCTAAAACCCAAAGAAAGGAAGTGAAGAAGTAAGTAAATAAAAGGATAAATGAGGTTGCCACAAACTCTCTAAAGAGCCCGGTGCCTCGGAAGGCTGGCCCAGTTCCCTACACTGGGATGAGGTGAGAAGCTTGGAGCGACTGAGGTAAACCCAGCTTATCCCCAATTCATCTCTGCCTAAGAGAATGAAAGTTCGGCACTAGTGTTTAAAGCACTAATAGTCCTAACTAATGGTAGAAGGGGGTCATTCCTTTAGGCAGGTTAACTAGAGGACAAGATTAAATTGTCACAAACTCAAGGCAGTACAGCCTGAGAAGTAACATTTTAGCACAAAATAATCGCTCAATAAACATTTCCCGGCTTCTCTCTGAACTCATAGCCCGGCATTTCTATATTAATAGCTATCACATAAAATTGGCTCCGTAGGTTCATGTGAGATGCTGGATTAAATAGAGTTAAGTGGGCTCTTTACCCCAAACCCTTTAATAGGTTAAAATGATTTTGAATTACCACGGGGAGAGGTGGGGGGAGGGGCGAAGCGCGGAACTTAGGTTGTGTTTCCCCGCCCACATATTCCTTAACTGTCTGTTTTGTGAGACCCATGTGGAGACATGTGATCAGGCCCATCCCTTCCATTTAGCAAAAGATGATTCAGATCTCCAGAAATTAACTGCCCTGGCCAAGCACTCTGCCCCGCCCCCACCGGTTACCACCTGTCTTTACCTCCATCACGCCTTTGTCTTGATTCCTACCGGAGAGCCCAGAACTCTGCCTGGGAGCACTGTTTTTGCTTTCTGGCTAACTGATTCATTTCCACTTCAGGTTGAGCTCATGTTAAACACTGTTTATTTACCTTAACTTTTATTATTAGTGTGTGTGCGCACGCACAATGGGGGTGGGGCTGGGGGAGGGTCCGTGTCCCTCAGCGTGGTACAGAGGTCAGATCTTACCTTCCACCTTATGCAGGTTCCAGGGATCTAACTCCAGTTTCCAGACTTAAACTGCTAGTCCTTTACCTGCTAAGCCATTTCAACAGCCAAGAAACACACTTTAAAACTCAGTACTTGGGCTGGAGAGATGGCTCAGTGGTTAAGAGCACTGGCTGTTCTTCCAGAGGTCCTGAGTTCAATTCCCAGCAACCACATGGTGGCTTGCAACCATCTGTAATGGGATCCAATGCCCTCCTCTGGTGTGTTCGAAGAGAACGACAATGTACTCACATACATAAAATAAATCTTCAAAAACAAGAGAGAAAGAGAGAGAGAGAGAGAGAGAGAGAGAGAGAGAGAGAGAGAGTCATAGATAGCACCTGAGGTAACACAGCATTAGCTGATGTGCCTTAGCACTGTGAGTATGGACCTTCACTAGAGGACAGGATTAAATCACAGACTCAATGCAGTACAGCCCAAGAAGTAACATTTTAGCACAAAATAGTCACTCAAAAAACATTCTTCTCACTGAACTCATAGCCTGACATTTCTATATTAATAGCTATCACATAGAATTGGCTCCGTAGGTGACAATGACTTCAGTACTTGGGATACAGAAGAAAGTGAACAAAAGCATTTGGAGGACAGTTGAGCAGAATTCCTGCTTCGTGGCATCTTTCTATTATGTTCTATTATCTATTGTGTTTTCCACTGGACTGATGATTTGTAATAGATTTTGATGGGCACCAGTGGGCAGGCAGGCTGGGTGGATGGATGGATGGATGGATGGATGGACGGACGGATGGATGATGACTAGCCAAGCAAACCAGGTTGCATGCATGATGGTTAGATCTAACTAAGCAAACCACCATTGTGTCTCGATTTAAAGAAGGTCTCAAAGATCTCCCTCTTTTCAAGGCTGCTGATATAACATGACAGGCCTGCCTCACCTCTTTCAGATCCAGATACACTGTATCCTCTCTGGAATTATAAGCCAAAATAAACCCTTATTCCAAGACTTGTGGGGTGAGGTGGAGAGGGATGGGGGATGGTACACCACACAGAGAGATGGGGGAGAGGAAAGAGGACAGAGAGGGCTTCAGCTCTTTGAAGAAGACTCAGCACTGCAGCTCTAGATAAAATAAAAAGAAAATGATTTTTTGTCTCCAGTGATGATCTAGGCTGAGATCCAGGGGCTAGGCCTGGACACTAATCAGGCTGATGGCTAAGCCAGTATCAACTTTGGAGATTTCACAACGCATATCTGAATAGGAACAACACAGTAAAAAATTGCAAACTTGGGGCTGGAGGGGTGAGTGGTTAAGAGCACAAGCTACTCTTACAGAGGACATGGTTTCAGATCTCAGCATTCACACAGTGGCTCACAACTGTCTGCAACTCGAGAGGATCCACTGTCGCCATCTTCTGGCCTCCATGAACACTGCACACACATGGAGCACACACGTGCAGGCAAACACTCGTTAAAAAAACCAAACCCTTATTATAAAAGTTTGCAAACTGGCTTCTTTGTGCTGCTCATTCTTTTGAAATATGAACTGGAATTGAAAGCACATAGCCAGGACACATATCCAAGGTCAATGGTGGCAGTAGCCTCAAGGTAAGGTGCCCTGTTAGAAAGCCAGCTGTACCTAAAAACCTGGAAATCATTAATGACTGTACTTGGGACATTGCTATTAATGACTGTGCCTGGGACATCATATTAACTTGGGTCTAGCCCTCTAGTGGTGAAAACTCATAGCATGGTTCTCATAGTGAGAGAGTTCTTTATAGAAATTTCCAGATGGTCACTGACCTTCCTGTTCATTGACAGATTGTGTCAATATAAATTTTACCTAAGAGTTATGCTCAGGGACGAGATTCCTTTTAACATTCATAATTTGGCTAATGTTTCTATACACAGATTCTTCTGAAATGAAATGTGTGGGCCCAGACTGAAAGACTTCTCTCTCGGTTCTAAATATGTCATGCCAAAAATTGACAAAATAAATGTTTAAGAGCATTTAAGCAAGCTGCATCTTATCAGAGTTACTAAAATAAACATTTTCTAAGGGCCAGAAATTCATTCTCTCTCTCTCTCTCTCTCTCTCTCTCTCTCTCTCTCTCTCTCTCTCTCTCTCTCTCTCCTCTCAGAATCAATGATCAATGGGATGCCAAAGAAGCAGTGAGCCCAGGGACACACAGAGCAGCCACCCAGGAACTCAGCCCAGGTGTGTATCCTGGGATCCAGAGTGGAGAAGGATCCCAGGGAAGGAATGTGGCAGGGCCTCCTGATGAGAAATCCCATCTGAGGCCTCAGAAATCTGGATCCAATTCTGGGCTCCATCTCTAGCTTGCAGCATAATTAAGGGGGCAACTCGGTTAATCTGTCCTTCACTCTGTCCTCTTTGAAACGATAGGATCTGGCCTCTCCCACTTCTCAGGAATGCCATGTCAGCAGAGGCTGGGGATGTGAAGTGCCAGTAGCCAAGTGTCTGCAGGCAGCTGGGAGCTGTGCCCAGCTCCTGCCCTCCTACCCCAGCCTGTCCCACAAATCAATGCCTTTGGTCATAGAGGGTCTGCTGGAGAGAGCTCAAATGAACTGTATACAACTCTAGTCTTCCCTTTAGATAATGAGGCAAAATAGCATTTCTTGGTTGAAGCACATATTTCAACTGCATAAAAATAGTATTTCTGTGAAATAAAGCCATGCATAGGTTCACATATAGACACACTTGCCCAAAAGTTGGGAGATATGGATTCTGTCACAGCTCTGGTGGGTGAGTGACCTGGGAAGTCTTTCCTTAATTAGCACCTGTTGTTTACTGGAGGACTATGATATGTTGTGCATTTTGCAACTGTGAATACATTCACATGCTGGCATGCCTGGTACCTATACAGTAAGTGCTCCATAAGAGCTAGCTATCTGTATAATTAACTAATTTAATCTCCTGATGCCTATGCAAAAGGTCTTATTCCCATTATGTAGATGGGGGAAAGTAGGGGACAGAGGAGTGGCTGTTTGTTCTACTGCTCTGCCCAGACCTCTTCCAGAATAAAGACCACATTCCCCACCCCACCACCCCACCCCAGCTGCTGGGAATGCTGCCAGACCAAGACCCTGTCAGCCTTCTTTTGAGACTGCTTCACTTGAAGAAAGCTGGCTCACTCAAGGTCATGCTTCCTGCCAGGATCATGCTTTCTACATCCAGTGATTGGTCAGACATGGTAAAAGGGTCTGGCTTCCTGTATTAGTTTCCCGGAGCTGCCATAACAAATTACCACAAACTGGGTGGCTTAAAACAGCAGAAAGGTATTTCCTCAAAGCTATGTGTACCAAGGCCTTAAGTCCAGTTGTTGGCAATCTGGCTCCTTCCGGAGGCTCTAAATGAATTAGTCCATGCCTCTCCAGAATTCCTGGGGGCAGCAGGTCACCCTTTACACTCCAGATGGTAGATGTTTCATTCTGACTCCTTCTGGCCTTCTGTGCCAGCCTGAGGAATGTCCAGTCTCCTTCCCTCTTCCAGTGTGTGTGTGTGTGTGTGTGTGTGTGATCTCCCTCTCTCTCATGTGTATCTATTTATGTATGTACATGTGTGTGTGGAGGCCGGAGGTCAAAGTGTCTTCCTCACTCACTCCTGACCTTAGAGACACTCTCTCACTGAAGCTGGAACTCACTGAACAGCTAGACCGGCTGGCCTGTGAGCTCCATCCTTCTGACTTTGCCTCTCCAGCTCTTGGATTCCAGGTGCATACTGCCACACCGCTTGTACGTGGGTACTAGGGATACAAACTCAAGTCTTCACATTGATACAGCAAGCATTTCATTCACTGGGACGTCATCCCAGGCCTCCCTCTGCTTCCTCCTAGGAGTCCCACTGCCATTGTGTTTAAGACTTACTCTAAACACAGTGATTATATTGGGGAACATTTCATTTGATCTCTGAAGAGATGCAGTGTCCTAACACAGCATTCATAGGCACTGAGGGCCACCGCTAGATGTGCAGCCTCCTCTACTCCCTATAGGAAACCTGAGCTGAGTTCTGTCCTTTCTCTACGAGATCACCTGAGGCCTTTGCATAGACTTCATCACAGCCCTGTGATCTCCCTTCAAGCCCCACTCTCTGCTTTGTGTTCTATCAGGTCCTCTCCCTAAGGAGCACAAGCAGTATGTGATCACAGGGTGCATTCAGTCCCCTGGAGCACTAATACTCGATTCAGATACAGGGGTGGGGGGAGGAGAGAGAAAGAACAAGAAAGAGAAAAAGAAAAAGAGAAAAAAGAAAAAGGAAGAGAAAGAAAGAAAAAGAAGAGAAAAAAAGAAGAGAAAAAGAAAGCAGGAAGACAAAGAAAAGAAAGAAACTCTTTTGGGGCTGGATATACAAAGTGCTTGCCACATAAACATGAGGACCTGAATTCAATCACCAACATCCATGTAAAACACACGGTGGTTTGTGCCTAGATCCCAGTTCTGGAGAGGTGGAGACAGGAGACTCCAGGGGCCTTGCTGACTGGCCAGCCTGGCCAAATCTGGAGTTCATATCTAGCACGAAGCCCAGTCTCAGTTTCATTCCGTTGCAACAAAGAGCAACTTGTGTGTGGAAGGGTTTATTCAAGTACACACTTCTAGGTTACAGTCCATCATTGAGGAAAACGGGGTAAGAACTTAAGGAACACACAGATGCTTGCTGGTTCAGGCTCAGCTAGCTTTCTTACTCAGCCCAGGACCAGCTGCCTAGGGATGGTGCTACTCACAGTGGACCAGGCCCTTTTATAGCTGCTAGCAGTGAAAATTCCTCACTTGAGACTTGTCCTCAGGCTGATAATTAAAGCTGACCAGGAAAACGGCACCATTATCCTTCTCTCCTCTGTTCTCCTGTCACCCATCCATTCCTATAAAACTTGCCTGCTTCAGGCTGGAGAGGTGGCTCAGCAGTTAAGAGCACTGACTGCTCTTCCAGAGGTCCTGAGTTCAATTCCCAGCAACCACATGGTAGCTAATAGCCATCTGTAATGGGATCTGATGCCCTCTTCTGGTGTGTCTGAGGACAGCTACAGTGTACTCACATAAAATAAATAAATCTTAAAAAAACAAACAAACAAACAAAAACAAAAAAACTTGCCAGCTTCTAGTCCCATTTAAGCCCGACTTCCCTCAGGAAATTACCTGACAGAACTAACATGTAACAAGACAGAGTAAGATCAATAATGGTCAGGTGCTCCAGTAGGCAGTGGGTGACTGAAACACCTCAGAAGGATGGGTAAGGCGTTGTATCAGGAGACACCTACAGGAGGTGTTGTAAAGCTGGGCTCATTCAAAACACCAAGTCAGGCAACCAAGGGAATGGGACTACAGTTATGAATGATACAGATGCACAGCAAGCACATCCTCCAGCCTGAAAGCTTGTTTTGTTAGTAACTGGACTCACCTGCAGTAGTTAACGCCATGTGAAGAAAGTAAGCATTATATATTTGTGGTTTTTAAATTCAAAAAGAGGCTTCTGGCATGGTTAATTTTTCTGTAATTTTTTTTAAGTGTTAAATTTATTATAAGCTGGCTCACAGTAAGCAAAAACACTGGACAAAAAGAATTGGCTCTCTCAGACACAGCTGCGTAGCCATACCAAGGCTTCATGCTGCTCTGTATCTTGGTTTCCCCAACTTCACAGTGTGGAACACACAGATGGCACACATGTATTTCCCAGCAACATTTTCAGACAAAATATACATGCACAAAGCCAACTCTCCCACAACCCTCGAGGACCACACCTGAGTGCTCCAAATATTGTCTTAATTCTTTTACCTGAATTCTTCCTGGATGGAGCAGAGGCTCTCTAAAACTCAGAGGATACTCCCATCGTTTGTCCAAACAGATGTTACACTGCCTACTGTTCTCTATTGATGTCTGTTTTCGTCAGCACAAACTATCATACATAATAACGGGTTCCACTATGACATTTGCATGCTTGCATATAATGTCCTTTGATCACGTTCACCCCCATGTCCCTTCTTGCTTACCTCCTATTCCCACTGATCACTATCCTCTTCCCAAGCAGATCTGCACTAGTTACCACTGCTGTGTTGTCATGGTAAGATGCCACGACCTGGGCAACCTTACAAGAAAGTGTTTATTTGGACTTGACTGTTCCTAGGCGGGTCCATCTCGGAGAGGAAGGCGAGGGAGCAGGACGCTGAGGGATCACATCTCAGTCATAGACAGGAAGCAGAGAGCACACTGGAAGTGGGGAGAGGCTGTACACTCTTCAAGTCACCCCACTCGGTGGCATACTCCCTCTGTGAGGTTCCACCACCTAAACTTCCCCAGATAGCAGCCCCTGCCAGGGAACACGTGTTCAAATATATGAGTCTAAGGGGGACATTTGTCATTTAAGTCACAACCTCTTCTAGTTCATGTCTACTTTTTTATGGCTCAGTGAGTTTCAACAAGGTTGTCTCCAGGAGCGAGGTGGGTGTGGGGCTGCTTCCAGGAGCACCTTGTTCATGGTTACATACCTTAAAAACAAGTCTTCCCTCCCCCAGCAACTGTTAACTGTCTATAGATGCTCAGGGGGGGAGGGTGAGGCCTCATGAAACCTCCTTCCCTTCTCAATTGTCTTTAACACTAAAGTTTTTTTCTTTAAATTGGTGGTTTCCGTTCCAAAATCTTGCATTTGTTTATTCCTCGGTGTGTCTCTGCATTCAAGAGTGCACATACATGTGGAGGTCAGAGGACGACTTGTGTTCTCTCTGCCATTTGGGTACTAGGGCTGGGACTCCAGTCACTGGGCTTGGCAGCAATCAACTTTCCCCACCCCCACCCTCTCCTCAGTCATCTTACCAGACTCCCATCTAGTTTTGTGCAGTGGTCATTTGAAAACATTTTGCTTCATATGGGAGAAGGTACCCCTAACCTACTTCAGTCATAACTGTTACCATCGTCACAATAAGGTTTTCATCTACTTTTCTGCCTTCAAAGTACTCCATAAAGACCACACTTTGAAACTCTGTTCTCCCCAAACATACCCCATATATTAAGATAAGGGGTGGCTGACTTCATCTTACAGACTTCATAGTTGGGAGAGCCTACAACTTCCCACTAGGTTAATGGTATTTAAGTCCTAAACCTAACAACCTAATGCTATTCCAGTGGCTCACTCTCTTTTGCTTTTTTTTTTTTTTTTTTTCTAAAGTTATCTAGGAAGTAATAGATCATAGTTAATCGTCCAGGCTTTTGTGCTGTGCTTTCAGAATCGGATCTGATTTGTGACCTGGCTGCAGTTCAGTATTATCCAATGTGAGGCTTATTTTATCGGACCAGTATCCTCACTTAGTCAGAAATTAAAATAATAGCTTTAACTTTCTCTTTGCTGTCAGGCCGCTAGTCAGTAATGAGACTTGCCGTGCTTTAAACAATTTTTCATGCTCCCCATAAAAAGCTAGAAATATAATCCCTTTATTGAGGCCAGACGCTCGACTTTTCTTGTGCAAAGACAAATCTTTTTCTCTGCTCTAACAACCTCCTTTCTTGTAACATCACAAACTGTGTCATTCAACCCAAAGGAGTAAACTGTCTGGTCCAGTCTACCTACTTGTCTGAGCAAAGCCTAGGACACCCACGTCGTTCTCTGAAACGAAATATTTTGTGCATCGAAAGAGGGAAGAGAAAGATTCCAGTGGTAGCTAAAAACTGATCAGTCAAAGAATGACTGAAAAGAAAGTATCCTAGAAGGCTGGGGAGATAGCGGCCCAGAGAAAGAGACTGACAAGCAGCCATGAGGCACATTCAGGTCCCCAACAGCAGTGCACCTGTGCAGAGACAGGAGATCCCTGGGGCTCTCTGGCCAGCTAGCTTAGCCCAATAGATAAACTGTCTAAAAATGAAGGTGGAGAGTAACCGTAACTGAGAGACTCAACATCAACCTCTGGCATGCATGTGTCACACAAGAAAACATTCTAAATGGAAAAATCCCCAGAATGAGATTCTTTTGTTGTGTCACCGACCTTGCCTCAGAGCCATTTTGAAAAGCTCAGTGCAGCCTTGATTTGTGGAACTCACCTGAAACACCACACAGCCCAGGCCCTGAACAAATCACCTCATGCCCCTTCCAGGAAGGAGAGCTAATCCCATCTGCTTCTACCTTGGCTTGCAGTGATCATTCGGCTCCCCTGGGAATGCAGTGCAGATTACAGATGGACCTGTGAAAATGATAAACTAGTTCTATTGACAACTATTACGTGAAGAGATTACTCTTGGCCCAGGCTTCAGTATACTTCCTTCCTTTTCTTGACGGAACCACTTAAAAATGGAGACTGCTGCAGACTCGCTCCATTTTTCAGTTTTAAGCCCCATCTGACTTTTTAAAATAGTTTCGCCATTACCTTTTCCTAATCAAAACCACACACCAGTAGACATTAACATGAATGCAGCACTCTGAAATTTCTATCGCGATTACTGAGAATAAATGGCATCCTTAAAAATAAAGATGGCATGCTTCAGGAGATAACATGGTGCCAATCCCATCTGCTGATGCCCTCTTCCGGCCTCCTCAAGCACCAGGCACATACATGGTACATATATGCATATGCAGGCAGAATAATCATATACAGAAGATAAAAAATAAAGCTTTTTAAAAAATAGTCAATCAACTTGAAGAACAAAGGCAAACAAACGTATAAAGTATTCCCTAACCATTAAGATTTTTAAGGTGCTGGAGAGATGGTTCAGTGAGTACAGTACATACTGCACAAGTATTAGGGCCAGAATTCAGATCCCAGCACCAGTTAACAAGCTGGATGCTTGTAATTCTAGCAATGAGGAGGCCAGAGACAAAAAGGGTCTACTCAATGCCAACCTAGCTGAAAAACGTGAACTCTGGATTCAGGGAGAGACACTGTACCAAAGGAGTAAGGTAGTATGCAATAGAGGAAGGCATGTAACCCTCATCCTACACACACACACACACACACACACAAAGTAACTTATTTCCTCTGGAACTGGAGTTACACATGGTTGTTGGTCATCACGTGGCCCAACACGTGGAATGTAAGCAGGTTTGAGTTAATAGGTCCCCAGTTGGTGGCATTGTTTGGGAGAAGTTCAAGTGTGGCCTTGTCCAAGGAAGTATGTTACTGGGACAGGCTTTGGGTGCTCCTATCTCATCCCATGTCCAGCTCCCTCTGCTACATGCTTGCAGTTAATGATATGAGCTCTCAGCACCCTGTTCTGGCCACCATGCCTACCACTTGCTGCAATGCTTCCCCACCATGATGGACTCTTACCTCCCTGGAATCATAAACCCAAATATATTCTTCTTTAGGCTACCCTGGTGTTTTATCACAGGCACAGAAAAATAACTAGAGAAACCAATGCTCTCTTCTGCCTTCTGTGGACAATGTACACATGTGGTGCCAACATACGTGCAGATAGAACACCCACACACATAAGATAAAAATAAATTGATAAAAAAGACTATATATTGGTAAGTTCAGAACAGAAAAAGATTCATTTTAAGAAACCATACATAGTGAAAATAAAAAATTTAAAACCTCCATTAAATAAAAAATTTGAATTTGCTGTTTATTAGCAATACACTATAAAAGGGATAAAATACCTTGCATAAAATAAAATGCAGAGGATATTTATAGCAGATATAACTAGACAAATATTAAGTTCTTTCACTGAGAACCAAAAATTAAAATTCATGCATCTGTGTATGTACCATTAAGGATACAAAGATAGCTAATAAAACACAATTACAAAATGGACAGTAGGCAAAATAGACACTTCTGAAAAGAGCTAAGTGTGTGCTGACACCTCAATGCCATTTCTAACTTAGAGGAATGCAAAATAAAACCAGTGTTGTGATTTGAGTCTAAGATGACCCTATAGGTCCACGTCTGCTGACCTGGTCCCCACCTGGGGGCACAGTCTGGGTAGGGCGTTGTATTTAGGAGCCTTGCTGGAAGAAGTAAGTCACTGGGGTGGGCCCCCTGACTCCACTAGCACATAACGACACGTGATTGACCAGCCTCACACTCCTGCCTCTAGAACCCCTGTCCCCACGATGAAATGCATCCCCTGGAACTGTAAACCAAATAAACACTCTCTCCCCAAACCTACATTCTCCAACAGGAGAAAAGTAACAGGTACGGCCACAAGAAATACTTAAATAGCCTACAGTCTGGCAATGCCAAATATGGGCAAATGGAATTCTCCCAAGAGGTTGATGGGAGTATAAAATGTTACAGGCGGGTAGACATTGTGACCCAACAAGTCCATTCCTGAATTGCATTCTATAAAAATGTGTTCAGAGCCAGGCATGGCAGCACACACCTCTAATCCCAGCCTTGGGAAGGCAAAGGCAGGCTTCTCTTGAGTTCAAGCCAGGTCCGTGTAGTGAGTTCCAGGCCAGCCAGGCTAGAGGGAGAGACTCTCTCATTGCTTTCATCCCAAACTGAAACAATGTCAATCACAGAAGAAACAGCAGGAGACATACTAATCACTGAAAATGAATCAACCACACCGCAGGACATGAAGTTCCCGAACAATGTTGAGTGAAAGCCACAGGGCACAGGAATGACTAAGTCAAAATGGACTTACACAAACAGCAAATGATGGAAAAGGATTCAGGAGCCATTGCCACAGTCAGGAGGGCAGTGAGTCCCTTATGGAGGAGAGGGGTCCAAGAGGGGACACACACAAGGATCTGGGGAGCTGGCAGCAGCTGTTCTGCATCTGCTTTGATCACATAGCTGATGCTTTATACATTAGACTAGCCAAACTCTACTGAGTATTAATAACAGTTAAAGTCATAATGATCAACAGTTTGAAAATATGAATGATCCAGAAATAGGCCTAAGACATAAAAGGGACTTTTAGAGGACTTTACTATGAACACAGTTTTACAAAACAGAAAACACAGTGGCTTCTGATACTGAACCAATTGTAAAATATTCAAGAAGTAGCATGCAACTCTTCCCTCACCCAATAGTGTCCCCAGAAAAAGTCTGATTTGAAGCAGACACTTCCCTTTCACCCCAGGGATGTTCAGACTAAACGAGTTGATACATGGAAACAAAAGCTTAAAATTTCTGAGTGAAAGGTTGACTATAAAAAATAATTGAGCCAGGCTGTGGTGGCGCACGCCTTTAATCCCAGCACTTGGGAGGCAGAGGCAGGCGGATTTCTGAGTTCGAGGCCAGCCTGGTCTACAGAGTGAGTTCCAGGACAGCCAGGGCTACACAGAGAAACCCTGTCTCGAAAAACCAAAATAAATAATAAATAAATAAATAAATAAATAATTGAAGGGATTGGAGAGATGGCTCAGAGACAGAGCTACACAGTGAGACCATGGAGGGGGTAGGTAGGGGTAGCGACAATGGAGGCGGGAGGGAACACAACAAATACCAAGTCTTTTAAAGCACAAAGCAAAGGCAGGCTCCTGGATAAAGTCAAAATCAAATATAAATTATTAAAAGGCAATTGGCCCACTAAAAAATAATTGCCTGACAAAGGGTAAAAGGGTAGGGACACTTCATTCATTGGAACTGATAAGGGAAGCTGGCAAACTCTCCAAAAGACTGCAAATGTATGGACGATGCCATTCTCAGAAAAAAAGGTCTTCAAAGAGTAGCAGTCACTAACCTATAAAGCCACTTTAAAAAAAAAAAAAAAATCCAACCTTCATTAAGAAACATGTATTTTAAAGGCGTTAAAACTTTCAGTAATTTGCAAATGTCTTTTAAGTATTAACTTTAAATTATTTATCTCTAGTAGAACTATAAATAACCTCTGTAATGAGTAACATATACCAAGCCCCTCAAAAGCTCTGCACTTTCACTTAGAAATTTCACTTCTAAACTGTCTAATGGTTAAGGTCTATAAGCCCTAAAGCAGAAAAGCAAGTTCAAAGCTAACCTGGGTATCAAGTATACTGAAGCTGGTGATGTAGCTCAGTGCTAGAGCACGTGCTCAGCCTGTTAGGCCCTGGGTTCAATCCCAGCTTCACAGAAAAGAACAAAATAAGTTCATTTCTAGAACAGCTCTGGGAAGATGTGATGAATGTCCAAGAAGTTGTTCACATCACCACTCACGGTTATACAATCACAATTTAGTGAGTGAGACATGCAACTGTTTAAAAGCTATGGAGCAGCCATAAAAGCATACTGTGGTTGAAATGTAAACCATTTAACACAGGAAATGTTTGCAAAACATAAAGCAAACTGAGAATGTATATAAAATGTCTGCATAGAAAGCCAGTCAAAGTACAAACACTCAACTATGAAGAGTGGGCAGCTCATGGGGGACTGACTTCAACTCCATGCTTGAGCGTGATCTCTCCTGTAACAGCCTTCCAGAAACACTAGTTCATTCCAGATAGAGAATATCAAACAATTTGTTTTGAAATCATCTATTAGTAGTTTTAAAACCACAGGTTCCATACTGTTCTTACAACAACCTTTTCTTAGTGGGAGAGATATGAAAAGTACTTATACTGGAAGCATCCACTGTGGGATCAAGCCCTTCCCAGTACATGTGTATCTGATCTAAATGTGTTTTCAGTCCAATTTCATATATGGACACTGCTTTTAAAAAAGTGAAACTCACACAAGTACCAAGAAAATATCACCATTAGTATGTGGAGCTGCTCTGATTGGTATTTTATTTCTCCTTTACAAGTTCCACATAATAGACAAAGGCTTTTTGATAACATACTGTTATCTTTGCTGAAAACAATTATATAATCATTTTAAACAACACAAATGTGTACATACATGACTGAAGTTTCTGCAGCCTATAAACACCTCTTTGGGTTTAAAAAGGAAAAAGAGCAATATACTGACAATTCAACTGTAACTCTTAGAAAAACACCGGTTCCCTTACCAAATGTGAGCGTCCTGTACAGGGACCTATCATTCAAGACAGCAATGAGTTCAAGCCAAGGGAAGCCAGGAGTAGCTCCCCACACCAGCTCAGGAGACCCTCCCCCACCCAGCACCTCTTCAAGGTGCTCCTTATCCTCATCATAGGAGACAGCAGTCACCAAGAGAAGACAGGAGCAGCAAATGCACTGCTGTAAAGTTTCTGAGTGTCTTCCACAGTATTTCACATCCAGCATCTTAGGAACATGTCCATGCAAGCATGCGTACCATTCTTTAGACTGCTCCCTTCATTTCTCGAGCGAGGGAACCAGACCTTCCTAATTCACTTTAGGTGCCTGGGATAACAAAGTTTTCACCAGAAAGGGTGTAAGCAATGCTATCTCATCAGAGTACAAAAAAGGAAAAAGCAGTTATCTTAAAGAAAACGTGTGCTCTACTCACACTAAAATATCAGACCAATGCACAACATACTGCAAAACTGTAACACAATACGGCCAAACACAATGTTCAAATATTAAACTGTTCAAGCACGTGAAGATCATCTTCTGAAAGACAAACTGGGTTCTTATTTTGTAGCTACCTTTGTGTAACTTAAAAACCTGCTGTCCCTCAACAAGGTCTGACCCTGGTCTGGATACTTGGTAGGAAGTTTGATGAGACAGTGAGAGCCCAACAGTCAGCTCTCGGGATCCCCCAGAACTCATCTTCAGCATTCATCCGAGGACTGGGCATCATCTTCGTCCCTCACTTCTCGGTATCTCCCTGAAGACTCCCCTTCTGGATTGTAGCTCTGCATTTTAATATTCAGTCTCTCAGCTAGCTTCTGTGCTGCAAGCTTTGCCTGCATCTCCTTTAAAACAAAACAAAACAAAAAAACAAAGGCCAAGTTACACATAGTCAGCTCCCCTTAGATATTTCAACAGGACTAGAGATAAAGGAGCATTGACTTCCACTGTCTCTCTGGCAACACAAGTTGACAGCAGTATCCTGTCAAGACATGGGACAATGTCTCCAAGAGCTGTCAGCCTCTGTTGCAGTTGCTAGTGATTTCTATGAGCAAGCAATGCTGCAATCAAAACAGTTTACCTCCACAAAAGAAACTGAGAAATCAGCTTGGCACTACAGCAGCCATTAACGGACACACTAAGTGTGTGTATGCAGTGAACCATTTGCCTTGTTAGAATCACCTGTGGTGCTGACATCTTCTACTGACAAGACTTCCTTCTCTAGATTCAATCATGTTTTCTAGATTTGAAGGATACACTTCAATGGCACAAAGAGCCAAGACATTAATGCTGCATGCTCAAGTCTTATAGAGATTAATATTTGAAAAGGTCCACGTAAACACAGACGTGCAGTGTACTTTTCCAATGCAAGACTTTACTCCAACTGCTGGCAGGCTTCACAGCTCATCTCTGATTCACCTTTTACACCACCCACACTTCAGCAGGTCCTTCCTCTCTGCCCACAATATTATGGGTAGGCATAATTGGTATCTACTATTACTATTCTATCAAGGTAACTTATTTCAAGCTGACAGTTTAGTCTAAAAATGTTTCAAGAGGTATTAAAAAAAAAAAAAAAGCCCAAAGAAAACTCCCAGGTCATTCCTCTAGCACAGTAGTTGGATCTGATGCTACTTCTAACGCACTGGGAGGAAGAAACATAAAGGCCACAGAGATATCCGTCTGTGCAAGCTGAATGATTAGAAAAAGCCAAGGTGGAGCCACAGCTACTTTGGCTTTAGCAGATGGAGGCACCTGACTGAAGTCTAGCTAAGCTGCTCAGGAGAGGGAGTGCTGTTTTCCCAGAAACTCGATGTTACAATCTAAGATAACTAATCCTCTGAGTCTCCAAAGGATCCCCACACTGACTTCTCCCATCTTGCTAATCTGAGCACAAACTTTATCAATATTATACACTTTATTATAGATAGGGTCTCACCATCTATAACTCTGGGTGGCCTAGAACTTGCTATGTAGACCAGGCTAGCCTCAAACTCAAGAGGCCTTTGCCTCCCAACTAGAATTAAAGTGCTAGGACTAAAGGTGTGCACTCTCACATCTTGGCAATACATATTAAAAAAAAAAAAAAGATCTACGCAAAACACAGAAACACAGTGCTATATACAACTGATCAAGACCCAAAGTAGGAGGGGCCTCTATTCACAGGGACCATGAATTATGGTTTCAAGCTCCTTATCAGCAGCTGGTAACCCAGCATGACCTCTTGCCCTTCTGTGTTGGCCCCTGGTCTGTAGGAGATGGAACCAAGAACCATCTCCCTATGTCTCTAACCAGGTCCCTGAGTAAGGTCTTACCACCAAGCAGCTGCACATGGGAAAGAAGCACATGCTGTCCCAAACAGCCGCTGGCTGACCCCCATCACTCCAATCCTCCCCTGATCTACTGGTAAATCAGAGATTTCTTATAGTTCTAGCAACTTTGTAGCTGAAAACTAGTGGCATACGTCTAAGAGCTAATGGCCTCAGCTAACCACATCTCTAGAATCTAATCCCTCTATTCAGTCAAAGTAAATTCTGATTCCTAAAGAGCAGTCAACACACAGACAAGAAAAATCCAAGACTCTAGAATTACCTCATAATTCTGCTTCTGCTCTTTCTGCAGGGCCAGTGACTCCTCTATGGAGAGCAGCTGTGCAGGCAAGTGGTGGAGCGGAAGGAGGCGCGCTGCTGTGATATCATCAAGATGCTGTCTAGCCCTGCGCCGCCGCTCTTCTGAGGAAGCAGAAGACTGACCTCTCTGACAATGACTTGGTGAGTCACTCTGTTGTGTGGGTAACCTGAGAAAGGAAAAGCAAGCTTAATCAATCCAACAAGCACAAAGCTGGCCTTTAACCCAGGATCCTACTGCTTCTGCAAGACTAACATAAAGCAGGCTATCTAACCGTACTTGCTGCTGACAGTAGATACATAGACAAACATGTCTGTCTTTCCTCCTCACATTTTATATTCATTTCATTCACTCAACCTTCCTAATGTTGCGGCCCTTTAATACAGTTCCTTGTGCTATGGTAGCCCTAACCATAAAGTCATTTTCTTTGCTACTTCCTAACTGTAACTTTGTAACTGTTATATGAATCATAAAGTATCTGATATGCAGACTATCTGATGTACAACCCCTGTGACCCTTACCTCACTGTGTGCTTAACCTCCACTCACCCACAAGCCCAATGCCATGTATCTCCTGCAGCCTCTCCAGGTCTCTTTTGTGCACAAGCTGCCCTTTCTCTCAAACTTACTACTAATTCTAGTGGCCCTGGCTGCTCATCCCTCTCCTTCCCTGTTCCTGGCCACACGCCTGTGATCAGGCCACCTTACTCTGACACTCCTAGTTTCTTAATGCAACCTCCTGGAAGTGAGACAGACACCAGGAGACCCCTTCGTCCAGATGCCTTTACCAAAGGTCACTTTTCTAGCTAAAAGACCTGGTTTTCTAAACACAAGAAGCCATTTAAAGTTACAACAATAATCAGTGTATTAGGTTTAAGTTTCTGCAACAACAAACATGACGTGGGTCTTTTGGGCTTTCAGCTTTCCTAAGAAGGAACACCCTTTTCCCTCTTTGAGTCTGCCATCACCTATGTAAAGATGGGCAGTTACCCCACACTGCTTCCTGCCATAGTTGACCTAATTGCTACAAATGCAGTTCTTTTCTCCGCAAAGAGTTTTAGTTGTTCTGGTGATCTCAGAAACATTACAGCAAAGCACGCAAAAGCAAGATTCCCAGCCCTGTATCTCCCCAAATCTATGCTTAATTTTTAGAAAAAAATCCTTTTAACCTCCCTTCCCTGAAAAATTGCTATCATTTAGTTTAAAATTTCTTCAAAGTTTGGAAACCTTGAGTGCTGTAGACTCCAACCTTTCAGGAGCAGATTCTTTACTGTGTCCCACCGCTCTGCTGCCTACTTGTTATGAGCACACAGCTTTATTTTTTCGCTGATGAATAGCCCATTAGCTCCCGCAATTACTTCTCTTGGCTTACACAGCAATTGAGGGGGAGCTGCACACCAGCAAATGGTACTTCAAGAAGTCATGGTACATCTGCCCTCCCACTCTGTGTTTATTAGGAAATATTGGCTAAGTGTCTTGAAACACGCAACTCCCCATCTGCTATTTAAAACCCTTTCGATGACTTGCCTTCAAAACTAACATTTTTTTTCAAAGCAGTTCTCCATTCCAGCCACTCTGGTCTACCTTCACAGTATGGTCACTTCTACCTACAAGCTCCTCATGTGACATTCCCTCAACTAGTATGATAGAGTTCTCAGAAGAACTCTTTCTCTGAGCTCCACACACATTCTTAACACAAGCCTGTTCCTGTGACACTTACACATTGGTTTTAAACTTATGAGGAGGGGGCGCTGGGTTTCTGGCTCGCATTTCTAGCACTTTCATGTAATGAGGCTTCTTGGGAGTCTCAGTCTGCAGTTCTGGAAAGTTTTCAGTGCTGGTGATTTCTTCCGAGGGTTCACTCTGGTCTGCAATTGTAATCTTTTGCAATTTAGTGATAAACAGACTGTCGATGCTGCTGGAAATCTCTTCCACTTGACTTGAAACAGGGTGCTGGGGGAGATGTTCCTTAACTTCAGATGAGGGTATCCGGGCTCTGATGTGAGCAGGTGGGCTGGTGGTCACTGTGCTGCCAGCCTCCAAAGTCTCTTCACTGTCTTTGTGAGTGAGATGTATAAGTTCCTGTGTTTCTAAAGTTGTTTTAGATGACTTAATGTCTATTGAGGAACATTCAGGAACTAATGATGAAGTATCAAGCATCAGGTCAGAATTTCGGGCCTTGTCTACGTCAGTATCAACTCTTGTGATTGCTTTTTGCCTTAGCTTACAGTCTACACTAACAGGATGAAACAGTTCACTTCTCCCTCTAAACTCTTCACGTTCTGAAATGGCAGCTTTCAGTTTGGCAATGGTGTCTGAGATCTTTTTACCTTTGTCGGGCAATTTGCAAATGAATTTTCTGTGGAGTGAAAAAAAGAAACCAATGTACATATTACAGGCATGTTTTTAAACATGAAAACACAGTATTTAAAAGGAAAAATGTAATTTAAAAAGCTGGCTCTTAAAAGTTTAAAAAAATAAAATCTGATTTTTAAAAATCTGGCTTAAAAGGAGAACCAAACAGATAAAATTATTCTAACCCCTCCCCTAAGGAAATTATCTCATCAAATCAGAACTTCAGGAATAAAAGTTATGTCTTCCTAATCTGAAATTCTTTAAGCCTAGACATTGATTCCTCCATGTCACACCTGACCATATGATGATGAGTTGCAGTCAAAACCAAACGATAAAAAACATGGTATAAAATTACCTTCAAGCCATGTGTAAGAAACTTCTGAAACTTATATTTAGATTTGGGTCTTAACTCTATACATACAGACATTCCAAGCCTCCTAAAAATATAAATTTCTGGTCTTAAACATTTAGGAAAACAAACAGATGCTTAGCCCGCACAGTAAACACAGGATAAAGACCAGTGGTTTTTAAACCAGGTCTCAGAACCTTAATGGAACTGAGAAATGACTCTATTGGGTCAAAGGTTTGCCAGGGATTACATAATGGGATAACATCACTATCTTACAAAGGAAGATGGCCTTATGTGGTTTTGTGTTTGAAAGAATTCTCAGTTGCTTCTGACAAACTGGTAGTATTTCTAGACTCTGCATATATAAACAGAAACACTTTGAGATGCCCAATAATTCTTAAAGAATATAAAAATGTCCCAGGACCAAAAGGTTAATTCAGGGCTAAAATTAACGACCCACTCTGGAAAAGTCAAAACACCTACCAGTTTCTAGTAGGAACCCCTCCTGCCAAATGGTCGATGGCTTCTTTCCCTCAGTGACAAAATTCCCTTTCTGGTTCTTTTTACTTGGTTACATAACAAATGGAAACGGGGACTAAACCTTAGGTCCTCTATTCTTCCTGATACATTTATTCCCACGTTTTCAACAGTGTTAATGCCTCTCTCCAACTGAGTTCCTCTAGTTTTTCAGCCTTCTCTCTCTTGGGCCTAGTACCCATTCCTCTGGGTTTTAATCAGCTGGCTTTTAATTAACTAAATGCCTGCCATTACTCCCCTCAATTGAATACACCCAAAATAAAAAAAAAAAAAAAAAAAAAAAAAAAAAACCTAAAACCCATTCCTCTCTCACAATTTTCCCATTATCCTTTGTTGCTCCCCAGAAATTTCAACCACCTGTTAACTATTAATATATATTTATCTCCAAATTATTATACCAATATTTAAGTTCTCCCAACCCCTCGATTGCCTTCATGGTCCATTTTCCCCTCCTTGTTGAAAAACCTCTCAGAAAATATCCTTTTGGCGTCTTCAGCCTCTTATTCCTTTACCCCTGTTCCTACACAAAGCCGCCTTTAAGAAATTAGCTATCTTCTCCCCTGCTACGGACGAGCCAAACTTTCTAGGCCCAATTAACCAGTCTTTACACCCTGCTTCTCCATCTCCTACAGTTCGGAAAAGTGGGACTTTAGATAGAGAAAAGGTAGTCCAACACGTTCGGACCAAGAACGTGGGTTTGGTACCCGAGCTCTCTGAAAGCTGTAGTGCGAACATGGAATCGAGCAGGCGCTGATGCCGAGTGCGGGCCGGGCAGCACGGAGCCATGCCCGCGCACAGGACGGGCCTGGCTGGGAGGCCTGGCCACGCAAGGTCACCTTCGCGCGACAGGCCGCGGTGTGGAGCGGGAGACCAGTCCCCGAAACCCGATCCCCCAAGAGCCTGTTCCCCGATGCCCATCCTCGGCCACCGAGATCCCAGGGCCACCGCTTACTCGTTGCGCAAAAGTCTCTCCTGGCGCCTCAACCTCTCCCGCAGCTCCGCCAAACTCTGCCGCCCCAAGTCCTCGGGAGCTGGGGGCTCGAAGCCGCGGGGCAGCGAGCACATTGCGCACGGGCTGCGGCTGGCGCGGCGGGCAAGGATCCCCAGCGGGGCCCACAGCGGGCGCAGGCTCCGCGGCTGGCGGCGACTCTGGAGCACGAGCGGGAGTCGCCATTTTCCCGGAAGAGCACGGCTTCTCCCAGCCGAATGGAGCTTTACTGAAATGCCGGAAACGGACAGGGCCAGGAATTGGGGGCGTCCGAGCAAGCGCACAGGGGCGGAAGTTACATCACCGCAGAAGCGTCTGGGTTTGGCGGGCTTTTTCTGGATGTGTCCTTTACTTTCCCGGCTTTTCGCCTGCGCTTTGAGAAAGTATAGGACACGCAAGTCACAGTCTTACTGACTCATTTATAATAAGTAAAATATGACAGAAGTAATAGAGTGTCACATCTAATACTAAGCAATCGAGTTTTTGGACCAAAATTTACAGGGTTTCCTGAATGGACAATAATCACAGTAAAAATAAATGACAGGGAGCTCAATGGCTAAGAGTGCATACTGCTCTTGCAGAGGACCAGAGAGTTTGGGAACCAGCGCCCCTATTGGGTAGCTTACAAATCCCTTTGACTGCAGCTCCAAGGCACCTCACAAACTCTGGCTTCTCCAGACACCTGTGCACAAGCACACACATGCACATACACACAATTTAAATATAAATCTTCAAAGGGTAACAAATGACCAATATAACTAGCTATAATAAAATGTATATTAGAAACACAATATAGTCAGGTATGGTAATGCATGCCTTTAAGAATGGCAGTTGGAAAAAAGAAAAAAAAGAATGGCAGTTGGAGACTGGCAGTGGTGGCCCACGCCTTTAATCCCAGCACTTGGGAGGCAGAGGCAGGCAGATTTCTGAGTTCGAGGCCAGCCTGGTCTACAGAGTGAGTTCCAGGACAACCAGGGCTACACAGAGAAACCCTGTCTTGAAAAACAACACCACCAACAACAAAGAATAGCAGTTGGGAGACAGAAACAGGCTGACTCTGAGTTCAAGGCCAGCCTGATCTACATAGAGAGTTTGAGGCTAGTCAAAGCTACATAGTGATTCTGTCTCAAAATGTAGAGTGAAAAATTATAAAGGCCATTTTATGAAATATGTGTAGATTTCTTGCCTTACAGAACTGAAAATAAGATTTCAGGCCTTCACATTCCAGGTGAAGGACACTTGCTGGATTTCATTCCTCAAGCCTCGCCCAAGGCAGGAAGGCATTCCTGATTACAGATAAAGATGCTACCACCTAGGTGGGGCCCTAGCCCTATAGCCGGAAAAAGTAAAGATAGCAATCTGAAATGGCCGGATAGGGCACAATGGCATGGTAAAAACCACATTTTTGAGAAGAATGCAGGGCGATTTCCACATGACACTAATCATTTAGAGTGAATACCTCTGAATTGTTCCACTGTTTTCATGTTTTGTATCTTTAACAACCCCATCCCACTCCCCTGGTTTGTGGTTTTTCCCTTTAAAACCCTCCAAGGACTGGCCGAGGGGGTCGGACCTTGACTCCAGCGCGAGTACCTGGTCAGACCGCTGGCTGCCAGCTCTTTCCCTAATAAACCTCTGCTGATTGCATCCAGGTATGGTTTCTTGTGATCTTTGGGTGGTCGAGATTCCGGAGGCTTGAGGAAGGGTCTCCCGAGTATGGGGGTCTTCAAAAACAAACAAAACAAGATTTGGATATTTGAACAAGTCAGAATATCAGGAATTAGAAAGATGGACCATGTCAACTGTTGGAAGAAATGAAGACCAACTGAGACTCTTAGAGACTGCTAATGGTGGTGCAGAGGATGCAACATAATACAACCTCTTTGGAAAATAGTTTGACAGTTTCTGATTCTGGCTTTGTTAGTGTTGATAGTGTTACTATCTTTTGAGGTTATTTATGCTACTGCTCCTTTTTATTGCTAGGTAGTATTGCATTGTGAGTTGTATGTTTATGCTGAAGGATATTTGAGTTGTTTTCAGTTATTAATGATCACAAATCCCAAGTCATTGTCAACATTTTATAGATGTTTATGTCAACATAAACTTTCATTTCTCTTAAGAGCAGGGTTATTAGGTCATATTACCAAAAGGAACAGAAAGGAAGAACAGCTCTACTCTGTTGCTTTCAACTGCCTGAGAAGTTCCCCTAATCTTTCAGGGATTTCAACCTAGGTCAAACCAAGGTTTTCAGCTTTAATGCTGAAAATATTCAGGACTAGCAGAGTAGGGGTCAAATAAAAAATATTTTCATTTAGGTCTAATTAGGAATGTTAAGAGACAGAGGTGCTCAGATGAAACATATTCATACCCAGATGTGGACATGGGATTCTCAAGGGAGAGTCACACTTCATTGTTTTTATAACACTTATACTTGATGGATTGTGATGCAATTATCTTTGAAGCATTTCGAAGAAATCTATGTCACCACAGTGTGTAGACCTGGACTGTTAGGTTCCAGGAAGTCCATATATCAGAAATGAACTTATTCTGGACTATAGAAGAATTTCTAGTGATTAGATAAAAGCCAGTACTCTTCAAGGGTTTACCATCCCTGGAAGGGTCCTTCCTACAGCTGTTCTTCCCACTTATAATCCACATAATTTCTTCATCTCACATGTCTCTCGTGCTCTCTCACTATGACCTATCTCTTGCTATTTCTGTTGTTGCTGTACATGCACGCGGCTCAGGACAAACCACACTGGACAAAACATTTTCGAGGGAGGTTTATTGAGGAAATAGGGCAAAGGTGGTGGCAAGAAGATGGGGGGCGGGGGGGGGGGAAGATGAAGAAGAGAGAGAGGTCAGAGAGCTCTGCCTATTTATATGGGTGGTGCTGTAGCCTATTGCAGGTAAAGGTGGGAGGTAGCCAGGTGGATTCTGGGAATGTATGGCGGTTGCCTTGGCAACGATGTGGGGGTCACCTAGATGTGATGCCACTCGGGTCAGAGCCTGATAGCAACATACCTCCCTTTTTCTTATTATAAAGAGAAGAAAAAAAGGCGATGGTGAAAGGGGAGTCAGGGAGCCGTGTCTCTTAAACTTTTTGCTGTGTAGGGGCATAGTCTATTTTGGGGTATAGCTGGCTTTCACCATCAGGGTCCACTTGGTAGATGTGTGCATCAGGTTCCTCTGTGGACAGCGGCTGGTAATCCTGTAACAGGAACTGGTAGAGTCTGGTAACTGGATGACAACAGAATGATATTTAGCAACAGAGGGGTTCTGGACATCCCAAATTTGGAGGTCCACCTGAGATGATAAGCTGGTAAGGGAAATAGCATGTTAGTGTTAGTAGGTTGACTGGCTAGAAGGAGCAAAGGAACTGCTGGGGAGCTTGGGTTTAGGTGAATGGGGGTGGGGGAAGGAAATAGAGGCTCCCAACTTGGCTAAAATATCCCTTCCCAGTAAGGGGACAGGACATGTAGGCGCTGCCAAAAATGAATGAGTGAGAGGTACACCCCCAAAAATGCAACTAAGAGGCGGGGGGGGGGTCTGGTGAGGAAGGTAAGGTTATCCTCCTACCCCGACAATAGGAAAACGCAAAGGTGAGGTGGGTCCTCAAAACTCCGTCAGGACTAAGTAAGTGGCCGCAGTGTCCAAGAGGAAGGAGATGGGTCATACACATACCATGATAGCTACGCCATTACAAGGTGGCGCTTGGCATAGGCATTGCTTGAGAGAAAAGACAACTCCATATATGGAGTTGTATGCGCTGAGAGGTGTGGTTACCTGATCACTCCACCTCGAATCATTGAGAATGGCCAATCTCCAGTGACTGGGGAGAGAGAAGAGAGAGAAGAGAGAAAAGAAGCTCGCTGTACAGGGATAGCTGAATAAACCGCTTGAAGAAGAACAGGGTTGCCGTTGCCTTATTCCTCGGGTCGGACGTGGGTAGCAACAACCCGGGGCTCCCTGCTAGTGATAGGCGTGGTCAGGTTGAGAGAGCTCAGCGCCATCAGTCATGCATAGCCAATCCTAGAAGGTCAGCTGAAGGGTTTTCTGGGAGCGATGTTCCTCTATTCTGGGCGACATGAGGGCAATCGACAGCCCAATGTCCCTTCTGATGGCACCTAGGACATGGTCCCCTTGGCTTGCTGGGGTTGGGGCAAGCCCTCACCCATTAACCTTGTTGACCACATTTATAGCAGGGGCCTGGTGGTCCCTGAGCCTTTAAAGACCAGGAGTCTGGGGTAGCAGCTGAGGCCGGTTGGATGGCCTTTGCCAGCATGTGGTATTTCTGTTTTCAGGCTTTCTCATCTGTCTCATGGTACACCTTGAAGGCCAGAGCCAAGACTTCTGCCTGTGGAGTTAGGGGCCCCTTCTTCAACAGCCTAAGTTTAGCTTTTATGTCAGGGTAGCTCTGGGGGATAAAGTAGGTCATCAGAAGTTGCTTACCTTCTGGGTTTTCAGGGTCCAGATTGGTATACTGCAATAAAGCCTTTGTGGGGTGTTCTAAAAACTGAGAAGATGTTAGCATTCTGTCTAAACTCCACCCCCACAGTTATCAGGCAACAACCAGGTATGCTCCTCCCCACAGTTATCTGATAAGAGCCAGGTAGGCCTGGCCCACTATAAAAGGGGCTGCTTGCCCCTCCTCTCTTTCTTGCCTGTCTCCTGTTCTCTTGCTCTTCTCTTACCTCTTGCCTCTCCCTTTCCCCTCACCCCTTCCCCTTTTCTTCCCCCTCTCTCCACGTGCTCATGGCTGGCCTCTACTTCTTCTTCTTCTTCTCCTCCTCCTCCTCCTCCTCCTCCTCCTCCTCCTCCTCTTCCTTCTCCTCTTCTTCTTCTTCCTCTCTCTCTCTCTCTCTCTCTCTCTCTCTCTCTCTCTCTGCCTCTACTCCCCTCCCCATGCCCTGAATAATCTCTGTTCTATAGTATACCGGTGTGTGGCTGGTCCCACAGGGGGAAGAGATACCTCAGCATGGGCCCGCTGAGACAACCCCTTCCCGCATACCTCTCCACACACACCTATCGAACACATTCTATATCTCTTTATCTTTTTATAAACACATCAGTTTCTATTATTCTCTTCCTTCTTCTGCATCCCTACCCTGACCATGTCCACTCTGGTGCTTCTTTCTGCTCTGGACCCTTCCAGGTGCCTCTGGATGGTTTCTCTCTCTTATTCACAATAAAAACAACCCCAAGTCCAATAACAGAGCAGTTATGTTGGCAGTTTCTTTACTGAGCTCCCTCAGATACACTGACAAGATTATAACTGATAAGGTAAAAATATAGATCAGAGGGATACAGGAAGGTAGAATACCTTCACTGTAAACACAGCCTTGTTTGAGATTCCCAGAAAAATGTCTAGGGAAGGAATAAGGACTTGCTCAAAGTAGAACACATCCAGGACTTAAGCCTGGTTCACTGCTATTTTGACAGAAAGTCCTCTGTGTGAAAGGAATCTCTCTCCCAGCAGCCTTTGAAGGAGATGTGCTAGAGTTCTTGCATCTGAGCTGGCAAGAAACTTCAACAAGACTCCGGGGTGAGAGGATCCTTTCCCTTCCCATGACCCCTTAGTTTCCCCCCTCTTTCTATCCTGCCTCAACGTAGGGTAAATGGGTTTTTAACTTCTTAAGAAGCAATGGGGTAAGTGAATATTTAATTTCTAAGAATCCACCAAACCGTTTACAGAGTGCCCCTATTGTGTTTCCCTCCACTGGCGTTGTCTGTGAGCTCCAGTTGTTCCGGCGCACTTCCTCACAGGTTGGTTTTTGCTTCATTTTGCTTTAAAATTTTCCGCCACTAGCCCTTTTGCGCAAGTGCACACACTGCAGAAATGTCACAGACCCCACACTAACATTTTATGAGACTGAGAGATGGGTGCTAAGTGCCAGCAGGCGTTTCTGTTTCTTGATTGAATACAATGGGAGTGACCTCCTCATACTCCTACTACCATGACTTCATCATGATGTGCTGCATCCTCAAGTGTGCATCTAAATAAACCTTCCTTTGAATTTGCTGTTGTCAGATATATATAAAACCATGGAGAATATTCACTCCAGGAACAGCTGACATGATCCATGAAGACTGAGAAGACAGTAGGGTGGAGGATGGACTCAGTTCCCAAAGGTCATTAAAAGCATGAAGCAGGGCTGGAGAGATGGCTCAGTGGTTAAGAGCACTGACTGTTCTTCCAGAGATCCTGAGCTCAATTCCCAGCAACCAGCCACATGACTCACAACCATTTGTAATGGAATCCAATGCCCTCTTCTGGTGTGTCTGAAGACAGCAACAATGTACTCATATACACAAAATAAATCTTAAAAAAAAAAAAAAAAAAGCATGAAGCAAATTCAATTTTCTTTCATGATTGATTTGACTTTTCCCACCAAAGTTTCCACCAGGAGTAGAACATACTGAATTGACAAACAAATCCAAACAGCAGCTATACCTAATGAAAAGCAGCCACACCCCAGTGACTTTTGAACAATAATGCCTGCTATCCACAAACCATTCAACAGATCTCCTTTGTCAGTCAGACTCCAACTTGCCAAGCCCCTCTGACTCCTCTACAGTCCACTCTCACCCTCTTCCCTGTCATAGTCTCACAAATATTCAGAGAGAGTAAGGGAGAGAGCCCCGAGAGTGAGAGTTAGAATTGAGGCACGAGGAAATGGGGAAGAAAGGAAGTAGTTGGGGAAGACAAAGGAATGAGCAAACGAGCCAGCTCAGACCTCCCAGGGTCATCTCTAGTGAGAGAGAGCTAGAAGTTCCTTATCTAATCATAGGCTGGGTGGTCACAAGGCAGAGAAGAAGAAAGCAGGTGGGGGTCATGGGGTACATGAAAACATCAAATAAAAGGAGGCCAGGGCTACTCCATACTTTATACTGTATACTGCCAATATACAGGAGAACACAGGCAGAAGGAAGAAGAGTCCGGGCTGAGCACGGCCAGCAGACTAAACCAGACCATGAGAGGAGAGAGGGGGAGGAGAAGCAAGAGAGGAGCACTGACCCAGAGGGGTGACCCAGGCCAAGAGACCACGAGTAGCCAGATTGCTGAGTTACATGGCAGTCAGGCTGGGGAAGGAATTAAGAAGCCCAGCTTAGAGAGGCAGAGGTTTAGGGGTGGGGTAAGACTGCTCAAACTAAACAAAGTTCAGCATTCCAGCCTTTTGTCAGTGATAAAGGGAGACGTAAGTAATCTCTTCTAAAACGTCCCCCTGCTGAAACTAGAGCTTCTGGAAGGCTGGGATGATGGTCAAAGGTCAGGAAGAGAGAGGAATGTAGCCTGTTTTGTTCTCTGCCCAGGTTCTATGGAACCTGGGGCTAGGAAAGTGCAGGCAGTGTTGGAACAGTCTAGGATGCAGGGACTCAGGCTGGTCAGAAATTCTTTCAGAAGCATCTAGGGCACAGTGTGTTTGGAGAAATCTGCGGGGGTAAAACAGAAGGTAAAGTTAGAGAGTTTAGGGGAAATTTGGGGCATACTACCGTCCTGGTAGTTGGGGGAGGAGAGCTGTCCCAACCTCAGGGATAGGCAATTGTGGACCTTGTGAGTAACTTAACTGGAATCCCTTTGACCAGCAAGAGGTGGATCCAAGGTGACTTCCTGAAGCTTACATAATTTTTTTTTTAAGTTTACAAAAAGAGATAAAAGTTTTAGATATCTTAGCATTACCACTGTTTGTAATCTGTACTGGAATCCATGTTATAAAAAAGTTAATAGACTCATGCCTTTGAGTCATTAATAACTTAAGGAGCCAATGATTCTGGGTTAAAAGTATTAACACTCTTTCCAGAGGGCTGGATACGTAGATTGGACAGAGTTTTTTTTTTTTTTTTTTTTTTTTTTTTTTTTTTAAAGCACAATTGAGAAGCACTTTTAAGTATATATTTGGACAACGGAAGGAATTCAAACATTTGAGCTTGTTATCAGAACTCAATGTTAAAAAAAAAAATCAATGTTAAAACGCTGAACTTTTGAAGTCTTAGTATAACAATAGCCTAGAGAGGGAAAAAAATTTGAAATATTTTAAGCCCATTTTGTGAGTTTTATCTCTTTCAGAGGGCTGTCAGTAAAGCAAATTGTCTTTCTCAGCTGGAGACTTAGCAGCTCCAGAAAGGGAGGCTTGATTTTACATGTAAAATGAACTGAGAAGCCAGCTGCAGCCTTGGAGAAGGAGCCTGGTACTCTTGTTAATCTGACAAAGCTACAGTTAGCCTAGCCATCAATGCCATCATAGGTCTAAGAAGGATAAGTTACAGCAGGAAGTATAATCCAAATGGCTTATGTATCAGCTAAAATGACAGAAACTGCTGACTGCACATGGGTGGTTACCCTAGGCTCCCATGGCCTTGATGGCTTCATTGGATAGCATAAAATCTTTAATTGCTGCACACAATGGCATCGGCTTTTGGCTGCCAGACCCAGAATGTCTGAGAGATTTTCTTTGGAGAAGGATTCTAGAAAAACTGACCTCTCTATGACAAGACAGAATATAACAATCACTCCAATAATGTCCACAGTTTGGGCAGAGGCCCAGCGGGCCAGGAATGGGGCAGTTTTTCCTAGGGGTTAACACAATATAGGTTGAGTCTGGCAGACTAAATGGCTGGCAGACTAAACCAGACCATGGGAGAAGCCATCGACCAAGAAGAGCAGCCTGGGCTGAGAGACCAAGAGATAAGTGTAGCCAAAATGGCTGAGTCATATAGGAGTCAGGCTGGGGGAAGGGCAGGTGAAAGCCCAGCCCCTGGAAGGGAGGGGTTTAGGGTAGGGGGCAGGGTGAGAAGTGTGGGAGGGAGACCTGTCCTGGGTTTGGAATCTAACAAGGGCCAGGGGGTTGGGTCTGGGTGGCCATTGCTAGGGGTAACTAGGGAAATTAGGTGAGTTGAAAAATGTCAGGTAATTGATAAACTCTCTCTGCTGACCAGCCATTCCTGGGGATCTTTACAGTGGGGAGGGAAAAAAGAATCTAGAAAAACAAGCTCTTTTTATTCTAGGAACCGAAGTAGTTTAGGGAATTGTTATTGTTTAACCAAAATGGAAGCACTTTATAAAATGGCATGCCTATAGCTAACAGATGAAGAAGCAGAAGGCAGTAGGTCAGTGCAGTAACAGATGAGAGACGCGTGGTACACCGCAAGTCCGTAGGAATTCAGCCATTTCCGGTCCAGCTCTAAAATCCAAAACTTCTATAAAATGTCACATTTCTCCAGCTAATTTCCCTGAGATCTCTCTAGGACACAGGGCGGCTTTCCTCAGCCATCCCAGGGTTTGAGTTATAAAGGGCAGGCGCTCCACAAGAAAAGTAAATCCTTGCATTAGTTAGCCACACTGTTTGAGATGCGGGACGGAATGCGCAGCTCCTATCTCCCTTTTTATCAGCAAATAGTAATTTAAAGCCATTTGCTGGGTTATGGTTTCTGGGCGGCAGTCTGCAGTCTATTAAAATTAATCCTGACAGAAGTCCCTCGTAGCTTTCTCTAGGGCCATCCAGGCCCCAGTTTATGGTCAAGATGAACAGCCCGCCCATCCCAGAGGGTCTGGGAGAGGAAGCACATTAAAAATGGCTGCCTTCGTCTTTGTTTGCTCAGCTGCTTGAACAAACTAGAACTGGGGGAAATGGGATTAATTAAGGGGCAGTTGCCCATGGGGAGAAAAATATAAGGACTCTGGTGAGAAAAATCTTCAACTAAGTAAGTTTCAATTGTAAGTCAGAGGACAGGGCCCCCTTTCCCTTAGAGCTACACATGGTTGAGTGCTGGTTAGTGAGGACTTGCTCATTCCAGCCCACCAGCGTGTTTTATGGACAGTACAGGAAGAGATAGTTTGAGGAGAGGAAAAATTGCCAAACATATGCTTCTTTGAATTTTCATTTAATTTTACTTTTTAATGAGAAAGTCTAAGGACGATTCTTAGTTAAAGAACATGGCCATTTATGGATACTAAATGTTGGTAAGACTTTTTTTCTCTGAGTAAACTCAAAAGAGAAATGAAAATATCTTTGATCACGCCCATGCCCAGATCCTGTAGGCATTCCAGCTCTGTCCTCCTCCCCCTTTACCTCAAGTCAGAAAGTCCTAAGGAAGATTTCAAATGCTTTCTCCTTCCTTTGTCTTATTTTACTTCCTTCTCTTTGACACTTTGGCTGAAATTCCACCAATTAAAAGGCAATTTGGTTAACAAAGGCCTTTAGAGCCTTTCTGGAAAGGTTGTGTGTGTCAGTCATCTGCATAGGAACAGTATTACTTCCAAGTGGTCTGTTTATAAAAGCTCAGTTAAGATAACGAGCTACAGTAAAAGAGTGGAATTTAAGGCGAGAAAATGGAGAGGATTTTGAGCACTTTGAGGAGAGGAGGAGGAGAGAGAGAGAGAGAGAGAGAGAGAGAGAGAGAGAGAATGAATGCATCATATCACAATGCAGAGTTGATGGTAGCAGGATGACTCCAGGGGTTCTCACCTTGAGGAGCTAGGAGCAGGCAGGCAAAGAGGAGGAGATTGTAAGAGACCAAACTTTGCTTAGGAGTCATTCAAGTTGCTTGCTGGAATTTGGGGAGGACCCTTCTATTTAAAGGGCCTCATTGACTAGTTTGTTATTGTTGTTGCTGTTTCTCATAAAACATCTAGTACATTTTGTATCATAAGTCTGGCTATAAAAAATATTTTAGGGCGAGAGAAGTGGCTCAGTATTTAAGAGCACTGGCTGCGCCTCCAAAGGACCCAGCTTGCTCTCCAGTGCTCAGATGACAACCAGCAACCATCTATAACTCCAGTTCCAGGGATCCCATGCCATCTTCTGGCCTCTTTAGGCACCAGGCAAGCATGCAATACATACATACATACATACATACATACATACATACATACTGGCAGGCAAAACACTCATACACACAAATAAATCTAAAAAAGTATTTAAGTAAATAAATAAAAAAAGGGATCAAATGAATTATACTGGAGTAAAGGTGCTAGTTTGCCAAGTCTCTATGACAAGAAGTTTCAGCCTTCCTCCCAGTCTCACAGAGAGACTGTGGTCTCTTTAGTGATAGATGGGTACTTATTACGGTCACATCTATCATTCTTTTAAGATATTTATTTTATTTTTAATTAGGTGTACATACATGCATACGTATGTGTTGAGGGTCCCTGGGGAACCCAGGAGAGGCTGTTGCATCCCCTGAAGTTATAAGTTTTTGTATGCCACTGACATGCATGCTGGGAATTGATCTTGAGTATGCCGCTGACATGCATGCTGGGAATTGATCTTGAGTTCAGCACACATTCCCAACCACATAACCACCTTTCCTGCTCATAGCTGTTACTCTGTGGCTGGAGATCAGAGGCTAGTGAAATAAAGACACTGGTGATCCCCTACCTAGAGCAGGAGAAAACAGACTACTCTGTCCTCTCACCAGACCTGGCCAGAAACCAGTCTGATCACCCTCATACGAAAAAGAAAAGTTTTCAACAGTGCCAACCAAAGGTTGAAGACGAGGAGCATGGGATGCCTTTGAAGTATATATAGGCAGGAGAGTTGTTCAGGAAAAAAAAAGAGAAAAAGAGAGAAAAAAAACCAACAGAAAACAAACAACAATCCACCAAATGGGAGAGACATGACACAAGGTAATCCAGATAGGAGACTGAAGGCAGCCCTGAGAAAGCCAGTCAATGACAGGCCAGAAGATGGCTCAGTGGGTAAAGACACTTGAGTATAAGCCTGGTGGCCTGAGTTTAATCTCTAGGACCCACATATAGGTGGAAATAGAAAACCAATTCTACAGTAGTCCTCTGACACCCATACCCAGACAGACAACAGATGGATGGACAGATGGGCAGAAAGAAAGGGAGAGGGAGAAGGAGAGGAAAGAGACTACAACAGGGCAAAAACAGTCTACAACTAGGACTTCCTGGGAAAGGGTCTGCATACCACTTGGTGTCAATTAAGTCCCTGAATTACTCTCAGCCTAAGTTTCTTCGCTTTTAGAGGAGGGTGTGGAGCCATCTTCCAACAGGCTTCCCAATGCTCAAACTGCTCACTTCTAAGATGGGTAATGTTACAGTACATTCTTTGGCAACATCTGAATCTATTTAAGCTCATAAACGTTGAGAAGAAATACTCGGTATGTTTTAAAACCAGGAAGCAGGTATCTCCTTTAAATAAACACTCCTCCAGCGCTGATGAAGTTCCAGGTTTATCAGCTTTGTCATACTCCCATGGCGTCCGTGTCTTACAGGACTGGATAATGTTTTCCAACACCTAGAATTCTTGAGCGTAATTTAATTTTCATATCTGGTAAATGACAGCTTTGAGTAGTTTAAGATTACTTACAGGGTTAAAAATTCTAAATTTGTCAAAATATCAGACGACAAGCGAATTATAATAGATACTGTGGGAGAGATGCCGCTTTGAATGGGCCAAAGAGACAGAAGTCCTTTTGAAGGAATAAACAGTTTCTTGATAAGAAAGGAAACAGTTCATGGGAGACAAGGGTTGCAATTTGTGGTTCTCTGGACACATTCAATCTCCAGACGAAAGCACAGTGCTGTATAAAGTTAAGAGGTGGAGCGATTACTCAATGCTTATTGAATGTGCGTTGTTCCAAAGGAAAAATATCAGCTCAGGAGCCACACGACCAAGTTCTCAGCACAAAGGAGATGTATTTACCCCAGAGGGACAGAAGGCAGGGAGTAAAAGACAAAGACAGAGGATAGAGGATGAGGAAGAAGGGAAGGGAACAAGGGAGAGGGAGGAGGGGTATTTGTCTCTGGAGAACAAAGGACAGCCTCAGGATAGAGAGGTGGCAGATGTGGTACACAGGAAAATGGCAGTTTATAAAGGCACAACAGGAAACCCTGTGTTAGAATGAGGTGTTTAATTTTTAAAAAACATTTTATTGATTCTTTGTGAATTTCACATCATCCACCCCGTTCTGTTCATCTCTCCATCCCTTCATATCCACCCTCTGCCCTTGCAACCTCCTCCCAAAAGAAAATAAATAAAACTAAACAAAAACAACAACAACAACAAAACATCTCATTGTGGAAGCTGTACTGAGTCACAGCACCACAGTAGACCCTTCTGTCCACACATCTTTACATGCAAATGTTCACTGTGATGAATCATTGGTCTGGTTTGAGGCCCCCCGACTTCTGCTACACTATCAATATTGGACTGTCACCAGGACTCTTCTTGGATATGCTGTTGTTACCCTGTGTCATGGAGATCCTGCAGCTTTGGATCTGCAAGACCACCCACTTCATGTACTCCAACCACTCATAGATGGGGCAGATGCTGGGGAGGACCCATTCAAAGCCCTGGATCTGGGCCCGTGTGGTAGCTGAGTTGGTCAGCCTTCCAACTCTCCAGCGCTCACACCACCAGGTTGAGCTCTCCAGCACTGCCCCTGCTAGCTCACCCAATGCTGCAGCTGGCAAGGAAGCAGAGCCAGCACCTTGTTCTCTCATACCTTCGGGGCTGGCTTTCCACATCTATGCTACTAGGGTCAGCTCTACTGTGCTGCCCAGGGGAGGTGCCCAGTCCACTCTCCCCTGTGCTGTAGCTGGTGAGGGGCAGGGCCAGCTCTCCTGCTCTTAGGAGGAGGTGGGCTTTGGGGGATGGGTACCTTGCCTGCCACAGGTGTTGAGGAGCAAAGTAGGGCATCACTCCCTTACCCACACCACTAGGATGCCAATGGGGCGGGGCCAGATGTCCTGCACTTACTCTTGGACCCAGCTCACCTGTGAATCCTTGAATCCTGTGGGCATCTATAATGGGACATGTGTAAACTGTTTTCTTTTCTGAGGGGCTGTAATATCATTGAAAGCAGATCATCAGCACAATGTTTATATTTGTTACAGAAAGGTGATCTTTCCCTCAAAAAAAAAAAAACATAAAGCTTTTGTGTTTTAAGAACTATCAAGGGGTAGGGGAGGGGGCTGGAGAGATGGCTCAAGCAGTTAAGAGCACCAACTGCTCTTCTAGAGGTTCTGAGTTCAATTCCCAGCAACCACATGGTGGCTCACAATCATCTGTAATGGACATCCGATGCCATCTTCCGGTGTGTCTGAAGACAGCGACAGTGTACCCACATACATGAAATAAATTAATTAATTAATAAAAAAAACAATCAATGGGCCAGTAAAATCAGCAGGTAAAGGGGCTTGCCACACAAGCCTAACAAACTGAGTTCAATCCCAGGAACATACAACTCTGTGGTGATATTCGGGATGTATACCCTCTCCCCCAGTAATAATGATAAATACTTTAATTTTTAAAAAAATCATTGCAAATGCTCCAATCTGTGGTGTACGTAAATCATATGTAATCTCAGCACTCCGACAACAAGGTGGAAGACAAAGATAATAGAGGTTCCTGAGGCTTTCAGGCTAGCTAGCTCAGGCTGATCACCTTAGAGCAGAAACAAGAGAGACCTGGCTTCAGCAAGGTAGAAGGTGAAAACTAAAAGCTGTCCTTTGACATCCACACCCATGCTGTGACATATATGTTCTCTCTCTCTCTCTCTCTCTCTCTCTCTCTCTCTCCCTTTCTCCTTCCTTCTCCTGGTTTAATATATATGGATATATATGGATATATATATATATATATATATATATATATAATAGTATAACATAATACATATATATATAGATACATATAGAGTAAATATACTTTATTTACTGTATCATACTAAAATCATCACAATGGTTTTCAATGTGTAGGGTTAGCCCTCCTCCAGATTATAAACTTTGTCAAGATTATAATATTTTAGTAATACTGGTAGAAACTGAATTTTAATTCCTTTTCTGCCTTACCAAGCCCTACAAGTAGAGTCTCGGGCTTTGGAGGGCAGCACCAGTTTCCTTGCCGTATAATCGGACAATTAAGCTCCTGTTCAAATGTCCAGTCTCACCATTTTGAACAATCAGTGTGTTTACAACCAGCTCAATGACCTACTGGTACCATTTATAAAACTTGCTTCAACACTCTACTCAGTAACAAAAACTATTTTTAAAATTTCAAAGGAAGGTGGGAATTATTATTACTATGGAAACAGTCTCTTTATTACCAGGTCTAATATTTTATATTTCATATGATGTATTTGGTGAAAAAGAAAAACAAAACACTAACAAGAAACCCCGTTTCAACTTGAGATAACCCTAATATTCTTTTCCCTGGCTCTCCAAAAATTTTAAAAATAGATCTGTGAGTACCATAAAGATCTTTTATTTTAGGGTAGGGCTACAAAATGACCAGCTAAGTTGTTTTCAGTCTGAGTATGTTTTGTTTAGGAGCTGGCAAGTTAAAAGGAAAAGAGAGAATTAAAATATTTGTGAGATGTCATTAATCTCCAGAAAGAGCCCAGGACACCCGCCCCCGCCCCCAGCCCGCCCCCTCCTCAGCTCTCATTTCGGAACTAACCCAGTTTTCTGTTATTTGGCTCAGAAAAGTCTTAAATCTGTAACAAGAGACTGACTTCCTGTTCTCAAGAGTGTGCCTGCCAACAAAAACATTTACAAGAAAAGCCCCAGGGCCAAAAAATTGCCTACTAATTATTTCTCCGCACACCCCCACCCCTAATTCAGGAAGGTGAATGCTGTAAACGCTGTATCTTAAAACTCTGAAGTATGTGTTGAAAAATTAAGAGAAAGCCCACAAGAGCTGTTAGCTGCTTGCTTATATTTTATTGCATTCAAATTACATCAGTTTTATGGCCCTTGGGCACAAATTATGGGGTTTTTTAAATAATATTTTATTCAGAATTCCACAAAGATTATACTTATATAGTTATCAAAATACCCAATGGAAGTTGTATTCCTATTAGCTTCCCAACTGAGGAAGCAGCAACCTTGACAGCCTGAAGCTGCCCTGAGCTCTTGCCAGATGATGGAACATGTCCTAGGCTGGACTGACAGGGCTGGGGCTGGGTGTTGTGGTGGTCCATCCATCATCTAGTGTGAGCCCCAGCAGTGTCAGTGTCCTGGCAGCCAGCCCCCTTAGAAGAATGCACAGACTGGGTAATCTGTGAGCATGCAGAGGACCTAGAACAGGGAGGACTGTAGATGTTACCTGACTGCATGGCTTATGACAAAGCTCCTGTCATCAGGTGCCAGTCCAGGAGAATGGGCCACAATAACAGGACCAAGAGCACAGAAATAAACTCAAGCCTTGAGGCAGCTGAGGTTCAAGAAGTGTGCAAGGGAGAGGCAATGCCAAGTGAGTCATGTTCTCAACAGCTGTGCTAGACAATCAGCTACCTACATGCAAAAAGGAGGGGGGGGGAGGGGAGGAAGGGAGGAAGGGAGGAAGGGAGAGAAAACCAGGATGCAGGAAGAAAAGGAAAAAACCCAAGAACAAAAACAGAAAAACAAAAACAGGCCCTACTTTGAGTACTTTAACACATACACCAGGTATTAGCTAATTTTGCCTCTTGAATTACTCCAGGCTTTCATTTAGCAGAGATATCTTGTTCTAATCCCTTTTTTTTTTCTGACCTCTCCTTCTAGAAACACATCTCAGGCCTCTCTTTTCTTCTCTAACAGAATCCACAGGGTTAATTCTCATCTTCAGGTCTGAGGAAAAGAAGGTTTTTCACCTGCCTGCTTTCTAGACATCTCCTCTTACTAAGGGTTGGGTGTGGCTTGTTCCTGAAAGTTCACTTGCTGGAATCTCTGGTGCCCAGCATGGTGATTTGGAGAGGTCTGGGATCCTTGGGGAAGGGAAGCCCAATGGAAGGTGGTTACATCATTGAGACTCCCACCTGTAGAAGTGATTGACACATTCCTGTAGGATTGTTTAGTTCTCAGGAGAGCACACATTAAAGGAGTAAGGCTAGCCCTAGAATCTCCCTGACTTCCTGTTGTGTCTTGTGACATCTTCCTTTCCCACACGCCCCTACCATGTCATCATACAGCCATGATAGATTCCAACAGAGTGCTGCCTTACAGAACAGCAAGTAGTGATCTCAGTGGTACTCACTCCTTCTGAGTTCCCTTCTTTCCTATCAGCTAGGGAGAGGAGGCCCTTCTGGGCTCTGGAAGAACATCTCCCAAGTGCAAGTTCTTGAGATCAACCATCCAAGGGCAATATCCTGCAGGAGATTTTCTTGCTGTCTTTTAGACAGACAAGTCTGCCAAAAGAAAGAAGAAACTCTTCATGTACTCCATTCCTCATTGCAAATGTCGACAGCGGGGTCAGGAGGTCACACCCATATAGTATTGGTGGGTTTCAGTGAACACAAATTTCCACAGAACAAATTAGACCTTGTGCGCTGAAAGATTTAAAGCTTGCATACTGTCAGGGCTGACAATTCTTCTTTGAGGAATTTAACCTGAGAAAACAATTAGGGGAATGCCCAAGGACGTGTGCAGAAGACGAATTGCTTAAGAAAGAGTAAAGACAACCTTTAAAATTCCGGTGTGACAGGAAAGGTTAATTGAATCATGGTGCTTGAATGAAATAGAATCCAATGAATTATATATATATATATATATTTTTTAAAAAATGGTTGAGCTGGAGAGAGGGCTCAACAGTTAAGAGCACTTGCTGCTCAATTATAAGGAGCTGATCAATTATAAGGAGCTGAGCCCAGCACCCACATCAGGCAACTCACGACTAATTCCAGTTCCAAGAATCCAGATGCCCTCTTCTGGCCTCTGCAGGTGCCTGCATACACATGTACATATACTAACACACAACCACACACACACACACACACACACACACACACACACACACACATCTTTTTACAAAGCTACAATGGTCCAAGGGTTAGGGATTTGGCTCAGTTGACAGACTGTTGCCTAGCATGTACAAAGCCCTGGACTCCATCCCCAGTACTGCATAACTGGGCATGGAGGTGTACGCCTGTAATCCTAACGCTGAGAGGCAGAGGTAAGAGGATCAGAAGTTCAAATTTATCTCTGGCTACAAGAGAGTTTAAGGCTACTTTAGGATACATGAGACTCTGCCTCAAAAAAAGAAGAAAAGAAATACACTGTGAAGGTTCTATATGACATGTTTAATTACAAGAAGCGAAAATGCTTATGGAAGATATACCAGTGGCATCTATTAAATGCATACTGTGTACCAACTACTACTCTAAGCCCTGTCCAAGGACTAGCTCAGTTGTTCTTCACAATAGCTCCACTGGGAAGCAATAGCCTCTGTCCTGTTTTACATGGGCTCTGGCAGGTCACATGACTTGCATAGGCACACCCTTAGGGAGTACACTTAGGCAATTCGACCCTAGAGTCTCATCCCTCAAAATCATGCGATTCTATTTCAAAAATGAAACAAATAAATGTTATATGTGCTTGTGTGTTTTTGAGAAAGCTAGGGAGAACTGAAATGCAAGGCGCCATAATAAAGTTTATTCATTTTTTGAAGCCCTCATATTTACTGTTGTTCTTCATTCTAGTGAAGTAAATTTGATGTGTTGCCATTAGACTCCTGCAACCCGATCCTACACAATTCTCATGCTCTTGTTGGGAACTGTGGGCTCATGAATGCCACGGTGTATGTGGAGGTCAGAGGAGAAAAGAACTGTCTGAAGTCAGCTCTCTCTTTCCACCTTGTCTTTGAGGCAGGGTGTCTTTCTCTCTCTGTGTGCTGTATACTCCTGACTGTCTGGCCTGAAAGCTTCCATATGATTTTCCATCTCTCTGCCTCTCTTCTCTCCATACAAGTGCTGGAATACAGATGCAATTCACTAGGGACCCAACATAGGTCATCACACTTACTTAGCAAGTGCCTTTACTGGCAGAGCCACTTTGCTGGCCCTCCCTAGATGTGATTTTAACCAAGGATCTAAACAGCTTTTCTCAGTTTTTTAGTCTGCACACAGTGTGGCTTCTCTCTGTAACAGTCTTCCTGATAGTTTAGTCATTAGAATGCACTGCATGTTGATCTATGAAAAACATAAAGGTCTTGACAGCAGAATGATCCTTTAAACATATCTGTGTGCCCGTCTCTCTGCCAGCTTGCTTACCTCCTCCCCTCCTCTTCCTCTTCTTCCTCTTCCCCTCCTCTTCCTCTTCCTCTTCTTCTTCCTCCTTTTCTTCTTCTCCTCTTCCTCCTCCTCTTCCTCCTCCTCTTCCTCCTCCTCCTCCTCTTCTTCCTCCTTCTTCATGCTTGATTTAAAAGAGAAGGACAGTGGAATTTGGAGATGCCTTCGGATGGTTTCCATTGCCACCTTTGATCTCATTAAAACTGACTTTCTTTAAATCGTTGCTTTTCACTTTTAATCCTCTTCCAGACCAGTTTCTTCAGGGACACTGGCTTCTGGGGATGAGCCACTCCTCCCTGTGTGGCCAGCTTCCCTATCTGCTATCCTGAAGATGGCCTCTGCTAGAGACACTCCTTGAGTTCCAGAGGGCAGGGTTCTGCCAGCTCCAGGACTACACAGGGGCCAGCAATGCTTTAAAACAAACCTCCAGAGTGACAGCAGTTACTGGCCAGGCCTGTGCCAGCCTCTAGCATGCACTTTGTTTCCACTCAGCCTCACAAGTTGCTGTGACTGTCCACGTTAGAGAAGGAGACAGCCTTCACAGTGGTTTATGACTCACAGAAGGTCCGTTAGCCAGAGTGTAAACACAAATTTGGCTACAAAAGTGCACATTTTGGATAAAAGCTCAGGTGGTGAAGTTTTGTTGTGCAGCTCTGAGGATCTGAGGTGGATCTCCTGGAATCCATGTTAAACAAAGAAAGAGAGAAAGGCAGGGGAGGAAAAGGAAAGGAAAGAGAAGACAAGAGAAGAGAAGATAAAGGAAAGGAACTGGGTGGAGTGGCATGCACTTGTCATCCTGGCCCTGGAGTTCGGCATGGTGTGAGGAGAGGATCCCTGGGGCTCTCTGGGAGCAAGTCTGGCCCACTAGCCATGTCCCAGGCCAATGAGAGATTCTCTCTCACAAAACCATAAGGTAGATGGTACCTGAAGAAGGATACTTGATACTGTTCTGTTTGTGTGTGTAACGTATGTGTGTACATACATCTGTATCCACACATATGCACATATGTGTGTACACATGTGCACATACACACATGTTCACATACACACATGTGCATATACACACTTATACATACACAGACACACATGCATATATGCAAATAGACGCACACAAACATCTATTAATCCACCTATATGTGCATGTGTGCACGCATAGGCGCACGTGCGCGCGCACACACACACATACATCCCTTTTTTTCAGTTTATCACCAAAGTGATTTAATCAATGGAACTACTTTGCTCGATTGCCTTTTTTCAAACTGGATGAAGTGAGAGAGGCAGTGAAGGGGTGTGCCCTACCCCCAGCTTTGAGCAGGCCTAAAAGACCTTGTTTGCCACAATAGACCAAGTAATAGGACCTAGGTGGAGTTACCCACCTTGGCTGCACATGCAACCTGCTTCAGGAACTTAGAAGAATAAACTGCCCACTGATCTTGCCTTGAGACATCTCCACAGTGACTAAGGATGGGTTCCCCCACCCTTCTCTGGCTGAAACAAGAAGGGGTTCGGTGGGGTTTTCCCTTTAAATTAGAAGAGCTGAATATCAAACTTGGAGCCTTGATCAGAAAACTTTGTCTTGGCTTCATGCTTTTCTCACCTCTCTGACCCCACCTTTTCATTTCCAGCCCTCATTTCAGGTCAACCCAGTTGGTCCGTGGCTGCAGGTGGCTATAAAGGGGAATTTAAATTATTTATTTTCTATTTTTACATGTATATATGTGCACATCAGATCCCCTAGAACTGGAGTTACAGGCAGTTGAAGCTACCATGTGAATGCAGGGAACAGAATCCAGGTCCCCTGAAGACCAGCAGTTACTCTTAACTGCTGAATGATCTCTCCCGGCCTAGAAGGTTATTTTTAAAAGGAAGATCTAATTATTTTGTGATCATGAATATATCTTACTCTTTTCAGAAGGTATGTTAACAAAATGTATTTCAGGATTTGAAAAGAAATAGAATCTTATACCTCACCATTCTCCTATGAACCAACTGATGAAAGACCACCAGCATATGACCTTGACACCCATTCCAAAGCCTGTCCTGCTGAGTGTCTATCCCTTCTACATAGTCATGGATGAAATAAAAAAGAGACACTATTAGAACAAAATAGATAGAATTTATTAAATATACGCTATGTGGGTTTTAATATCAAAGAAGAGTGTGCATGAATGGACTCCTCATCCATTTAACAAAAATGTCAATTGTTACTAAACATGAAATGATTAAATGCCACAACATACAAAATTCTTTTAGGAGTGAGAAAGAAAAGAATCACAGCTTGAATAAATATAGTGATCTCAGCTGGTCCAATCAAGGCATAAGGCACACGTTAAAACGAGGGATTAGTGAATCAGAATGCAGCTACTCTGGTACACACACAAATCTCTGAACATGGCTCCCACAACCAGGCATACATCCTCCTCACTGGAGGAGAGAGCACTGCATGCTGGGAATCTTTCTCTCCAGGTTCAAGTTTTTCCAGGTACCCATGCTACTTGTGCACAGGCTTCTCCATGTGGGAGAAATACTGCTGCTAATACTTTATGGGTAAACAAAACCTTTATGCTGTAACAAAAAGGACATTTTTAACTAATGTCCTTTTCCCTCCAAACCAAAATCGAGTAAAACAGAAAACTGACTGTGAAACCTGGACTTGAGCATCCATGGAAAGCAAACAATGGCTGTGAGTAGCAGGGTCTGAAATACGACCTCATGTCCTCATGTACCAGCCCTTGCCTGTTCGTTCTCTCTGTCTCCAATGGCCTGAGATTCCCACTCTAGGTTACACCATGTCTTAGAGGAAGCAGTCACCACCCTCTCCAGACTTTTAAGTCACAGGCTTCCAGGGCCTTTGGACATCTGCAAGAGGCATCTGTCTCTGAGTGTCTAAGTCAGCGTTTTCTTTGAGGTTAACTCCAGGACTCTCGTGTACGGGGTGTAACTCCTGGAAGGCATTGTGATTTCACGAGTCCTGCCACCTGTTGGGCTGAGAAATGAGAAAAAAAGAGAAATGAGATAAAACTCTTCATATGTTTCCTATGGTAAGAAGTCAGCACTGAAACTAAGAATGGGATGATTAATAATGACGCTGCATATTTCACAGAAACACTATAAACGGGATTTGCCATGGACTGAATATTTGTGTCCCTGCAAATTCAGAGCTGAACCCCCCCCCTCACTTCTCCCCCAGCTAGAGTGATGGTGTGAGAAAGTGATGAGACCTTGAGGATGGGGCCCTCATGAGTAGGATTAGTCCTTCCGTGAAGCTCAGAGAGCTTCAAGAGAGGACAGAGGAAGGACAGCTGTCTCTGAGCCAGAAAGCAGGTTCTAACCAGATGCTGAATCTGTTGGTGCGTTGGTCTTGGACTTCTCAGCTTCCCGCATGAGAATAAATTTGCTTGATCTTTAGCATCTAGATCATCTTATCCAAATATATAACTACATTTTCCAGACTCCTTTGCAATTAGGTGGGTCATGTTACTAATGGGCAGAAATAATTCATACCATTTGAGGTTTAAATGGTACAACCATATATTTTATCTTATATGTTCACCTTCTCTTTTATGTAAGGGCTTGGGTGGGGAAGGTAGGTTCAAGAGGACTCCAAAACCTAAGGAAGTCACTGGTGGAAGAATCCTAGAATCCTGACTGACTGTATAGAGTAAGGACCAACTCTACCTGCCTCGCACTGTGATATGGAGATATAGAGGTGAACCATTGAGGCTTGAAGGTACCACAGTTACATTTCACCCCAACAATACAATGATTGAATACACCAGAAGCAGTTTACTTCCTCGCCACTAACTTCCCATGTCCAGTTATCCACGAAGTGGTATGAACTGTATCAGAAGGGTATGGGCAGGGGTATCAGATCTACACATTGCCTGTCTCCCCTAGGAGACAGTTATGTAGTAATTTATTTCAAGATTAAAATCTTCCATCTTGGAGGGAAGCTTATTAGATATAGGATGTGAGAAAGGAGGTGAAACCATGGAATGTTTAAAGGAGAGGTGAACATTCTATCCCTTTGAGGTAGCTCCTTAAGCTCAGGAAGTAAACAACTCAAAGGCTTCAGGAAGTTCCTGAAACTGACCAGATCCAATTATTCCTCAAGCATATATAAGCAGTAAAGACAGCTGATAGACACTCACAGATCAGCTAAACTTCCTGAGAGAAGCAGGAACCAAAGCCGGGAGTATGGTGCATGCATTTAATTTGAGCACTCAGAAGGAAGAGGTAGGCAGATCTCTCTACAAGTTTAAGGCCAGCCTAGTCTACATAGCAAGTTCCAGGTCAGCCAGAGCTATACACCAAAATTCCGTCTCAAAACAACGTAAAACAAAAACTAAAAGAAAGGGAGGAGGAAAAGACCAGGCTAGTTGCAGGAGAAAGGTTCAGACCAACTGATCTACCTAGAAATGACATTCTCCAACCTGATGAGCTACCTGTAGGCTGTGCAGTGTGCTCTAGCTTTCTAGGTTTAATGAGCTGTTATCTATGCTGGGGTGAGCTTTTGGTGATCTAACTGCCTTCAGGTAATTTCTGCTCCTGTAAGTAACCCCAATAAAACTCATTAGTTCGCTAAGTTGTACTTTGATGATATCCTTACTTTGGTCTGTCATTGGTTCCTTATCTGGGTAAGTAGACATTTGCTCACACCTCCACAGGTACAGTGCCACACAATGGAAGTCCATTATGTTTTTTTCCCCATACATTCTATTCTCCAGGCACATTGAAAACGACTGTTGCCCAGGCTCTGACACACCAGTGGCACTGTCTCCTATTGCTAGGTCTGATTTCTCTGAGGGTGAAGACCATGTTTCACTCATCTTTGTGACATCAGCAACTCCCAAAGGCTGAGCTTGTGACTTCTGGTCCACAGAGACATGAGGATGGACACCACAGTGAGTCTGAGGAGGGGGTGGTTCCCAGTGTGACTGAGCACAGACAGGAATCCCTGGGAGGTGGCACTTCAGGAAGTCCCTGGTGACCTGGATAAGCAGGTTAGAGAACTAGCACGGGCAGAAACCAGATGGCCTTGTGTGCCAATTCCTATGAAAATTCCATGCAACAGAAATGGTCTCCAGTGACAATATCCTAAAAGCTCATAAAATGCAAAAATATTTATAAAGGTGAACCTTCTGGGTTTCAAAAGCAGGCACTCACATCCCAACCTTTCAAAAATGCAGGGGGTGGGGCATTTTATTGAGCTGATCACTAAATGCAATAGGACTTCAAAAGCATAAGTCATTTCAATCACAGAACTGAAGTTTGCCTGTGTGCTGAAACACAACTGAGGTCCTGCTAGCCTTTTATGAATCCACAGAGGAGCAGTTTCCCTGGAGGCTGAGGGCACTAACCGAACCAAAAACAAACAAACAAAAAACAAATAGAAAGAAAAAACATCAAAGCTTTGGCAAAGGTTTACTTTATATTTTGATTTCTACAACAGAAACATGAAAATACAAGCCTTTAAAGCACTTACTATGGGCTGGAGAGATGGCTCAGTGGTTAAGAGCACTGACTGCTCTTCCAGAGGTCCTGAGTTCAATTCCCAGCAACCACATGCTGGCTCACAACCATCTGTTATGGGATCTAATGCCTCTTCTGATGTATCTGAAGACAGCTACAATGTACTCATATAAATAAAATAAAAAAAAATTAAAGCACTTACTATGTGTAGAGTACTAATGGCCATGGAGATATCTACCACAAAATTGTACCTACTAAGATATAATTGGGGGTGGGGAGTCTGTGCTGAAGAGATGGCTCTTAGATTAAGAGCACTGACTGCTCTTCCAGAGGTCCTGAGTTCAATTTTCAGCAACCACTTGGTGGCTCACAACCATCTGTAATGGGATCTGATGCCCTCTTCTGGTGTGTCTGAAGACAGCTACAGTGTACTCATATAAATAAAATAAATAAATATTTTTTAAAAAAATATAATTGAGGGGATTGGAGAGATGGCTCAGCAGTCAAGAGCACTTGCTGCTCTTGTAGAGGACCCAGGCTCAGTTCCCAGCACCTACACAGTGACTTATAGCCAGTAACTACAGTTCCAGGGAATCTGATGCCCTCTTCTGGCCTCCACAGGTATCAAGCATGCATGTGGTACACACATATGCAGGCAAGACATAAATAAAAATAAAAATAAAAATAAAAATAAAAATAAAAATAAAAATAAAAATAAAAATAAAAATAAAAATAAAATAAAATGGTATATCCAACAAATTAAAATGAAGTTGGGTGCTGGAGAGATGGCTCAGTGGTTAAGAGCAATGACTGTTCTTCCAGAGGTTCTGAGTTTAACTCCCAGCAACCACATGGTGGCCCACAACCATCTATCTATACAGGGATCTGATGTCCTTTTCTGGTGTGTCTAAAGACATTTACAGCGTACAAACATAGAATAAATATATCTTAAAAAATATTCTTTTAAAAAAAGTAAATGTGAATTTTTAAAAAAGAGATAACTGAGTTTACTGGAAACCAGGTTGCAACTTACTAAGGGGCAGAAAAAAGAAGTCTCCTTTCTCCTTCTCTTTTTTACTTTTTTTCTGTGCTCAGAGGCCAGATGACCTTAAATCATTCTCAATGACTAATTAGTATGTATCATACTTTTCAAGCTGATCTCATTTCTAAAATACAAAAACAGGTGTTTTAAACCCTTGAACTCACAGCAAGTCACACCTCATGTTACCGTTCTGTGTGTTTGTTTGCGTGGCTGTAGGGAAAGCTATTACACATACTAGGTGATGACTTTTTAGTGTTGCTGGTTTGGCTCACCTATGTTTCTATCAGTAAGCCCCAACCACGCTCTGTCAGGAAGCCCAACAAACTCATTGGTTCCCCAGGGGGAACTTTGGTGGAACAGAACTCTGGATTGTCATTGAAAACTTATGGGTGGGGACATGTATATGTAACCTAGTGTCCCCCCAACCCCACCCCCAAAGAAGAGAAAATTCCCAAAACAGAAGGACTGCCAAATCTCCCTTCCTTCCTTTCTTTGATTTTGGTTTTAAAAACAGGTCTCATTATGTGGCCTCACTTCAATCTTCCTGCCTTAGCCTCCCCAGTCAAATTTTTCCTTTTCAAGGTGAGAAATACTGACTCGAAGAATGCAGAATTTTCTGGAAGCCACACAAAAGGCAATTGGCAGATCCGAGACACAGATCTGGGTCTAACACATAAGCAGCATCTTAGCCACTTTTAAAAACTGACTTTGGAGAACAGGTTGACACACGTAGCCTGGAAATGGTCTATAGAGGACCAAACAGACAACCAGCTGGAGGACTCCAGAGCCTAGAGGCTGTAAGGAATAAGGACTTGTGTCCCAGAAAGGCTCAGCCACAGGGAGGGAAGGCAGCACTAGGGACTGGTAAACAGTCTTTGCAGACACTCTGAGGAGAACGAGGTGCCATGAGAGAAGATGGAAGGCAGGCCAGGAGGATGAGGGAGCTAGGGAGGAGCATCCTGTAAAGTAAGAGCAAGCATTGTTCCGCCTAGGAAGGGCTATAGGGAGATGGTATGGCACAGGATGAAGTGAGTGCCTAGGCCACAGGCACCCCTCTGAGCATGTCTTAGGGAGACCTGACTAAGAAAAGGAATGAGCCTTCTGCTGGCATGCTTGACAAATGCGAGCAACAAAGCACAGGCCAGTGCGGCTTCTTCTAAGTCCTCTGCTGAGTGAGCAAACCCCGCCATAACACAGGTCAGCTGCCTAAATCCCCACATGCTATGGACCTCTCCTATATTCGTCCAAAGAATGCTTTTTGAGCATCAACTGAACACCAGATTCTACAGTCTGGATGCCCACTTCCCAAAGAGTTCCAGGAATCAAAGGACTGTGGTGGGAGGGACCCACAGGAGGCGTGGCCTCACAGGAAAGTCTTAGGTAATGGTGGGGGTGTCCCTTCAAGGTGGTATGGAACCCTAGTCTAAGTTATTCTATTTCTGCCTCCTGGATCATGGTGCAGATAGTTTTTGCTCCACCATTCAGTGCCCTCCCAAAAAGATCTTGAAATAAACTAAGTCAACACAATACATATGTCTCTATTTCACCTCAGGTAGTATATTATAGTAGCAATCAGGCAACTAATACCCTAGACCAAGGCGAGTAATTTTGATCACCATTCCCAGGCATTCACAATGCTGGCAGGAAAGGGGCAGTGTGACGGGGAGCCTTAGAAGAGGCCACTACACTAAATAAGCCACCCTAGCAATTTTGTTACTTGTGAGTTAGACTTTGGGGGCAGAAGCAAGCACCTGCAGGTGTGGGAAGTGAGTGGGAGGGCTCCTGCTCCTCACAGTGAGAGCCTGCAGGGCCCAGAACACACAAGGATCACTGTTGTGTCTCAGCTGACAAGCTCTGGTATGCCCTAGGCCCTTCACTTCACACAGGGTCTGAAGCCACTGAGGGTTTAACCAAAAAGGCCCATGCGACACTGAAGCACTGTGTATCTGACCAGGCTACCAGTCATTTGATAACTACCTATAAAATTAAGTTGACAAAAATCGCCTTAGTAAACCCAAACTCATTTATATTGGATACAGTGTGTTTTACATATAAAAATCAGCATTGAGGTTTAGTTAATTTGTAATAGTGGCTATTTAAAAGAATTATCAGTGTGTGTTTGTATCTGAGTTTGTACACATGGGTGCAGTACTTGCAGAGGCTGGATGAGGTTGTTTGAGGCCTTAGAGCTGGAGTTAGAGGTGGTTGTGAGTCACACCCAACATTGGTGCCAGGACCTGGCCCTCTGCCAGAGCAGTAAGTGCTCTGAACTGCTGAACCCCTCCAGCCCCGCACTGGCTATGTTTTACTAAGTTACCTGCTTGTCTCTGTCTTTTCATCTGATCCTCATAGCAACACACAGGTTCACGACTATCATCCTCTTTCCCATTTTGAGGATGAATGTGTCCAAGTTTCAGGAGTGTAGTGGCTATTCCTGGTTGTCAACTTGACTGTATCTGGAATGAACTACAATCCAGAATTGGAAGGTTCACCTGTGATCCTGATGTTGAGGTATAGTGGCTATGAAAAGCTTAGGCCCAGGCAAGGTGGAACATGCCTTTAATCCAGATCCAGGCTTGGTACACACCTTTAATCTGGGTCACACCTTCTGCTGGAGACCTACATAAGGACATTGGAGGAAGGAAGACTGTCTCTTCTTCGCCTGCTTGCCTTGTGGGATAGAGCAACTGTTAGATCCTTGGACTTCCATTCACAGCTACTGTGGACCATTGCTGGGGAGTTGGACTACAGATTGTAAGTCATCAACAAGTTCCCTTACTGTATAGAGACTACCCATAAGTTCTGTGACTATAGAGAACCCTGACTAACAGTCATCGACCTGCCCAAGGCTGGAGTTAGCCAGCGGCTGGCAGGGTGGGCACCCAGGTGCCCTGACTGTTCCACTATGCACACTGCTGAGCTTTTTGTGGCAGGAGGATGAACAGAGACCACTTCTGCATAACAGAGGCTCAATCCAATATATTCTGATCAAAAACACTGTGGGAGGCTGTATAGCAAAGCACTCTGATCCAGGTGTGGTGGCTCACGCCCACGGGCCCAGCACTTGGAAGCCAGAGACAGCAGGATCAGGAATCCTTAGCTACATAGTGAGCTTTAGGCCAGCATGGGATACATGATCACCTGTCTTAATAAAACCAATATGTAAGTAAAATAAGGAAATAAAATAAGTAAAACAAAAATACATAAAAAAGTTAAATATAAAAATATTCTGGAAACCTTAGGGAAGATTTTACTTTTTAGGTCTAAGTTTGAAGTCCACATAAGAAAAAGACTTTTATCAGGATGCAGCTTGCTGGTCTAGTGCTTTTCTTCTTCCCTCCCTTGTATGTGTCTATATGTGTATGGGCATGTGGGTGCCAAGGTATACACATGGAGAACAGAGGATCCTTCCACAGTGTGGGTCTCAGGGATCAAACTCACGTCCTTGGGTTCGTGGCAAGCAGCTTTGCCCACTGAGCCATCCCACCAGCCCAGCCTCCCTCAACTTACTGAGTCATTTCAGGTACAAAGGGCAGTACTCAGCTTCAGAATCTTGGTCTCCCCCTAGCTGTGCAGCTTCCAGAAAAGAAGAGTTGTTGTTTTCTCTGGACCTCAGATTTGCTTCCTTTGAAACATAGGGATTCATGTAGACTATGGGGTTCTGATCTGTTTTTGCCCACAGGCTTCTATTTAAGCCAGACTTACTTAGAATTCAACATCCAAAATTAAGTGCTGGCTTAGTTTAGTTGGAGCTAAGAAGGCTGTGGGGAGGGAAGATGCTCCCCAGCGAGCACCTCAATAATCATCCTCCTCCACCATCCTCCACATCTCCCCAGAAGCCTCCCACAACAGGGCAAAGCCTTGTAAGAAGCCAAGTGGAAAACCTGCCTCAGGATACCTCAGAAGCTCTCCTCTCCTCACCCCTATGACCTGAGGGTGCTTTTCACATAGTAGGCACTTCATAAATATTTGAGAGGAAACGGGTGAGATATTATTCTGCCCTTTCGGAAATGTGGTTATGTGGTTTTCATTTCCTCCGCTGACTGACCTAAGCAGTTAAACCGCCACAATGGATCCTGAGGGAAACCCAAATGCTACATTTATGGAAAAACTGCCTTTCGATTCTGACATGCCTTCCAGGTTCACTGTGGCCATAAGTTAAGGCTCTGTCAGCACTTCCATTATGAAAACTGTTTTGTGGTTTCATAACGTAGCCATAAAAGTTTGCCCCCGGCTATCCTTGGGTGCACAAATTGAAAAGCTTGTTTTAAGTCAAAATGTGGGAATCAGAAAACAAACAATTTATTGGTTTCAGACATGGTTTTGTGCCCGTCTCGGCCAAACAAGATTTATGATGTGGGGAAATAGAATGAGCTGAGATACTTGGTTTCTGAAAAGCCTGAGAAAGAGGGAAATGGCCAAATTACTTATATTTCAAAAGGGTCCCCGAACACAATCAGTCATTCTTTTGCTTATATTTTCATCAAGTAAAGTGTGCCCTACGAGATGCTGAATCTACTTTATGTATTCTTGTCTTCTTTTAAAAAGCATTTTCTGTTAATTCTGTTAGAATGGTATAACTGCCTGTTTACCTGGATATCAGAAAACTGTCAAAGAAAGTTCAGCAATGCTGGTAGGTAATAAGTTCCTCAGACGACAGCAAATGGCTGGGTTTAATCAATAAGAACCCATCAGTCACAGATTTGAAAATTGCAGGAAAGTGAAGTCTCACCCTACCACATTAGTGATGCTGAAAACTTGGTAAAGCTGCTGACTTTTCAGACTGGGAGGCCAAGGCCTCAGCACAGAAAGAACTCCTAGACACCAGGCTACAGGTGGTTAACAGGACCAGACCCAGGCACTCCACATCCCAGCCGGGCAATCAACTGGTCACTCCTTCCCACCAGATGTTACAGTGAAAGGTCGTAGGATCTGACATAGTTGCTAGATCACTGCTGCCTAACACAGTACAACGCACTCAAGTGCACACGCCTTTACCAAGAGTCCTTTCTGGCTCTCATGATACCAGGGCTTGGCAGTTCATGACTCTGGTGACCAAAATCACAAGCCACAGGGCATTAATAACCATATTATTTTACCCCCTCTGGGCTGAGCACAGTTGAGCACCTCGCCATGGTAAGTATGTTTCAGTTAGAGGCAAGACACTAAACCACAGGTTCAGCTTTCGCTCAGCAGGACACGGACCTCCATGTGAGAAGCTGACCAATGAACAGGTCAGCCTAGTAATGAAGCTGGATGGTCAAAGGTAGGGTTATAGTCTGTCTTAGAGTTCTCATTTGCAGTTGACTAACGCAGGAAAGGATTTATTTGGATTACACTTCAATAGCACTGTTGATCATCGAAGGAAGTCAGAACCAGAACTCAAACAGGTCAAGAATCTGGAAGAAGAAGCTGATGCATAGGCTGTGTAGGGTGCTGCTTACTGACTTGCCCTCTCTTGGCTTGCTCAGTCTGCTTTCTTATAGAACCCAGGACCATGAGCCCAGGGATGGCTCCACCCATAATCAACTGGGTTCCCCCTGTCCCTATCAATCACTAATTAAGAAAATGCTCTATGGGCTTGCCTACTGTCAGATCTTCTGAAGGCTTTTTCTCAACTGAGGCTCCCTCTTCTCGGAGACACTAGTTTGTGTCAAGTTGATGTGAAACTAGCCAGCACACAGTCTAAGATCATTATGATGAACTAGACTCAAACTAGACATTTGAACTTTCAGCTACAGTACTAAGGAATGGATGGATTCTGTCCTCATTTGTATGCTCCCTCTCATGGTAACCAGCACACCCTCTAACATGGCTATTAACGTCTTCCTACCTCGTCCCTCCTCTATACTCCACACTCAGGCAGGAATAAATCTTGTTTCTCTCTGTAACCCAACTGTCTGGCACAGTTTGTAGAATGAATGAATGAGTGAATGAATGAATGAACGAGGAAAGGCATGCAGTAACTGATGGCCCTGGCTTCCTCAGTTTTTCCTTCACTGTCTCCTCCACCCCACGCCATCCTTCTGCCTACTCAGAAGTCACCACTTAGCTCTAGAGATGCATTTTTCATAGGAAGAATTCGATTCTGTTCATCACAGCCCAAGAAAATATTTTTCTTAAGTCAAAGAAGGATTTTTTTTTTTTTGTCAGAAAAACAGGAAATTCCTAAATACCTGGGTAGAAGATCGCAGCCTACTCCAATTTCTCTCGTTTCCACTTCAGTCTTGGGCTGGGTTTCTGTCAAATAGTCCAACCTGCTTTGTAGTTCATTATTCTAGAATTGAGAAGAAAGTAGACTTAGGAAATCAAACCTGCAGCACTGACATCCATCACAAGATGTGCCCTCAGAGCTGATGTTGAAGAAATACATCGGTTTCATCGTTATGCAAAGATCTCTGTGTGTGTACACATGCACGTCAAGCTGTGCATAAGTGAAGAGAACGTGCTGGCTATGTTATAGCAATAGCTGCTATTTTCGATCAAAAATTTGGTGTAGGGACAATGAGATGGCTCAGTGTGTAAGGGTGACTGCGGTCAAGGCTGATGACCTGAGTTTGAACCCCAGGACCCATGTGGTAGAAGGAGAGAACCGACTCCTACAAGTTGTCTTCTGACCTGCATATGAGCTATGTTGCATGTTTGTGAACACCACATGTGCACGTACACGCATGCGCACGCACACACCCACATACACCAATGTGTTGTAGATGTCTCCCCAAATATACTAGTTTTCTTTCTGTGTCAACAAACTATGTTAACGAAATCACAGTATCCCATTGTATGGATGCACAGTATTTATTTAACGAGTCTTATACGATGGGCAGTTAGATATTTATCACATTTTTGGCATTATAAATAAGGTGCAAGTCAACTTTTAACACTCCCTTACTAAGCTATAAAATGAGTAAGTCTATTAATTTAATTTAGTGGGAAATGCCTCTATAACTGAATAATTAGTATTTCATAGGTGTGGAAAAATTCAGAATCTCAAACACATAAACTAGAATGAGCTCCTTGGGATTAAAATTAGCATTCTGTATACTTCTCATAATTTTTCTTTTTAAAAGCTAGAGCCAAACATTGCATAAGCTAATGATTAGATGCCCAGGACTTGGAAATGCACCCCATGGGGAAAATGAAGGACAAAGGGGCAAAAAAAAAAAAAAAAAAAAAAAAAAAAAAAAAAAAAAGCTGAGGATGAGGCTTCTGGCTCAGCTTCTTTCTAGATCCAGGGGGTTCAGCACCCTCTTCCGGCCTCTAAAGGGTGTTGGATCCCCTGGAGCTGAAGTTATAGGCAGCTGTGAACTGTCTGATGTGGGTGCTAGGAACCAAACCTGAGTCCTCCACAAGAGTGGCGAGTGCTCCTAACTGCTGAACCATCTCTCCAGCTCTATAACTGATTTGTTAACAAGTTCTTGTACATATTTTTTGGTAATGATAAACTCAAAATTTTAAAACCATAAAGGCCCTATCTGTTATCTTGGCTGGATTCTTGAAACTTGACAAGTAACACATACAAGATAAAATTTACTGAATAAATGTATAAATAAATAAAAATAGATACAATGAGGGTTTAAAAAGATAAGCAGAAAAAAATCACAGTATTTGTCTTTAAAAAAAAAAAAAAAAAAGTCTGAGCTGAGCTGAAGCATGGGTCCCAGATACTGAATGCCACATGGAATTTTTAAAGTCCTTTGGAAGGGGCTGAAAAGATGGATCATTGGTTAAGAGTATCGTCTGCTCTTACAGAGGACCCAAGGGTAGTTACTGCACCCACATGGGCAGCTAACTACCGTCTGTAACTCCAGGTCTACCAGATCCAACGCCTTCTTCTGGCCTTCAGGGCACTACACTATGGTGCCTAGACAGGAATGCAGGCAAATCATTCATATGCATGAAACTAAATAAATCTTTAAAAAGGAAGGGTTATAAAAGGTCCCAGGGAAACAGGATCATTTGGTTTGAAGGGATGTGGGTTGCCATCAGTAGCCCCCTCTGAATGAGCAATGCCAAGGAGCTGTTGTGTAAAACTTTGGTCTGCATGAGGTTCTGAGACATGGAAATGGTGTAAAGAAAGACCATGTACCCACCATGCCCTAGCAACTGATGAGCTATGACAGACCTACGGTCTTACTCTGTCCAGAAAGAACGAGAGGGGCTGGCTCACCAGGGCAGGGCACACTCTTCTGGACTCTCCAATTTATAAGCAAAGAGAAAAGCAAAAGAGGTCTTTCTTGCTAACAACTCCAGCCCTCATGGCTGTTCCTCTCTAGTGCAAAGACTTTAACCTTGAAGGTTTCATGGACTAACCAGGGTGAGGATGTATCATCAGGGGGCATAAGAGGAAATGTTGTCTGACCTGGCACACAGGGAAGGGTGGACACGTGGCCCCAAAATGTTTTGTTTAATTTCACCGGCATTCTGTGTATAATATCAAATGCCCACAGAAGCACAGAAGTTAAAAATTAATAGTTATAAAAACTGAACGAGATAAGTTTTAATAGTGTGTATCTTCTGTATATCAGACAGTGTAGCAGAAGGCAGTGGCCAGAGAAAGGAACACAAACGATGTGCATCCCCGCCGACTGCCATCTTGCCAGGGTACCGATAACTGAGCAGAGCAACAATGTGATAGCATTACAAAAATATCCACAAAGTATTAGAGTAAACCCGCAAGGGGAAGTATCAGAGTCAGGAGAGGGAGAGGGAGAGGGAGAGGGAGAGAGAGAGAGAGAGAGAGAGAGAGAGAGAGAGAGAGAGAGAGAGAGAGAGAGAGAGAGAGAGCGCAAAGGAGACAACTGCCCATGTTGGACAGCTTCACAACCACTGGTCATTTCAGCTCCAGGAGAACAGACACCCTCTTTGGGCCAAGAAAGGGAGCCTTAACCCATCAAGACTATGAAACAAATGGAAAGATGAGAAACAGAGTAGGGGGACCCCCAGATTGTGTTCTGGATTCAGCAGAGGTCTCTAGTAGACCTCTGAAGAACACCCATGAGGGGTGAACTAAAAGAATGAACCTGAGTGGTAAGGAAGTGAACTGAGACAAATTCATTCACTTTTAAGGGAAATATCCTCACTGTTTTTTTAGAACAATGGGACATAATTGAAGTCAGTGGTTCTCAACCTTTCTAATGCTGCAACCCTTTAACTAAAGTTCTTTATGTTGTGCTAACCCCCAACCATAAAATTATTCTCGTTGCTACTTCTTAATGGTCATTTCGCTACTGCTATGAATCATAATGTAAATATTTGTGTTTTTTGTTGGACTTAGGTGAACCCTGTGCAAAGTCATGGGGTCGAGACACACAAGTTGAGAACCTCTGATCTACAGTCTCCACATTAAAGGATTCACAATGCCTAGTTTAGAATCCAAAGTCCTATCACAAGGGAAAAGTCAGCAAGATGTGACCTGTTCTTAGGGGAACAGTGATGGACAGACAAAAGTCCTGATGCCACCAGATGCTAGACTTTGCAGGTGAGTATTTGAATGTGTCCATCATAATTATGATCAAGAGACAATGGAAAAATATGCTCACAGGTAATAAACTAGTAAAGAAATAATAAAGTAGATCCATGAAAGATTCAACTGGATAGATTCAAATTTTAGAATAGAGAAGTATAATACTTACTATTATTCTTATTGTTAATTAACATTGATTATAATATTTATATAATATATTATGTTGCATATTATATAACATATTTATATACTTTATATAAATATAATGACATATAGTATTAACATAATAATTATTAATAATAATTATTAATAATCTTGGGTAGACTTAGGGAAGGAATCAATACATTTAAAGATACATTAATAGAAATTATCCAATTAAAAGACGTTAGGACTGGGGGGATGGCTCAGTGGGAGAAGTATCTGCATTACAAGCAAGAAGACTTGCGTTTGGTCCCCAGAATCTACATGAAAAAGACCAATATTAAGAAACAAAGGTGGGAGAAGTTTGGGGGTTCAGCAGCCAGCTAATCTTGCTGAGATCCATCCTGGATCACCGAAAATCCCCGTCTTAAAATATGAAGGACAGTGGAGGAAACTGGAGAAAGGCATCTAACATGGATGCATGCATGCACCTGAGTGTGCATGAGTGTGTGTGTATGTGTGTGCACACATGTGTGCCTGCTGTTAAAGACCCAACACTACTGCCCAAACCACAGAAAAGAAGGCGAGAAAAACAAAGGCAGCAAAATTTAAACCCAGCAAGGTAGTGCAAACCTCCAATCCCAGCACACTGGGGGCAGAGACAGGGAATCAGAAGTTCAAGACCATCCTCAGCTACATGAGTTTGAGGCCATCCTGGGCTACATGAGACCTTGCCTCAAAAAGATAAGAATAGAAAATAATTCAAAGTCATCCTGTGATAGAAAAGTAGGGTAATTGTAAGGTGTTAATGTTTTGTTGATTTTTGAACTAGGAAGCATTTCTAAGGCATGTAGCTTACTGTGTATTAATTGCATGCCTGTTTGTAACATTGCTGAACTAAGCTGGAAAGAATAATAAAAAGAAGTGAAATGAATGAACAGCTCGGTTTGTCACCAGGATTGTACTCTGTAGAAGCTTCTGGGACTGAAGGGTGATGTCTGCTTCTCCTGCTTTCAAACACCACCACCTTGTGTTTGTATGTGTAATGAGTACCATTGTGTGGACAGGGAGGTGTGTAAGCCTTCCAGGAAGGACCAACCTGGCACGGGCATGTGGGAGAAAGCAACACACACACACACACACACACACACACACACACACGCCACACACGCCAAAATAGCCTCCTCTCCCAGCTCCCCTCTGGCCTAGGGAAGCCAGTGGCCAGGAGCTGAATCGGACACCAAGATAAGCACATATCCAATATAATGCATGAGGGAGCCATGCTGCAGCCACAATGCCACCCAGGAAACTTAATGAGAGTTCCAGAAGTGTCCCACAGACACACAGGGAGGCATGTGCCCTGCCCTGTGTATGTGAAGGATAGGATGGATACAAACCATTGTGACTCTTAACTATAACCAGAAGTTCAAGATTTTCAGCAAGGGAAAAACAGAATCCAGTCCAGAAGGCTTAGCCACTCACTGAAGACCAGGTCTCTAATTTTACTTTAGGACATTCTTTAAAAAAAAAAAAAGATTTATTTATTTATTTTATGTATGTGAATACACTGCCACTTTCTTCAGACATAACAGAAGAGGACATCAGATCCCATTACAGGTAGTTGTGAGCCACTATATGGTTGCTGGGAATTGAACTCAGGATCTCTGGAAGAGTAGTCAGTGCTCTTAACCACTGAGGCATCTCTCCAGTCCATAGGATATTCTTTTAAAGACTTATTCACTTCTATTTTATGTGTATGAGTGTTTGCCTGCATGTCTGTGCATGCATCGAGTGTGTGTCTGGTGCCCAAGGAAGCCAGAAGAGGGTGCTGCTAAATGCCCTGGAATTGGAATTATATACTGTTGTAGCCACCATGTAGGGGCAGGGAATTGAACCTGTGTCGTCTGCAAGAGTATCTACTGTTCTTAACTACTACAGCCTCATTATTTTGGGAATATTTTCAAAAGTGTTTTTATTACATTTCTTTTTGTATGTGCACGTGGTGTGTGTGTGTGTGTGTGTGTGTGTGTATACCTGTGGATATCAGAGGATACATTGTAGGACCAGTTCTCTCCTATAGTGTAGGTTCCAGAGAACTTTTACCCATGAAGCACTCTTGCTGATGCAAAACATTTAAAATTTTTAAATTTTTATTTATGAGCACTGTATATATCTACATGTATATATACACCTGTGCATGGGGATACGCAAGAAGGCCAGAAGAAGGCATTAGGTCCCCTGGAGCTGGAGTTACCAGTTGCTGGAGACTGAACTCCAGTCCTCTGCAGGCACAGCAAGTTCTCTTAACCTCTGAGCCATCTCTCAAGCCCCGGAACACTGTGTAAATGTCACAAATGGGGAATGGAATAGCTCTTCTCCAGATGATTAGTAAACAAAAAATTGGAAAAAGAAGGAGGAGGAGGAAGAGGAGGAGGAAGTGGGGGGATAGGCCAGGCAACGGGAGCTTTTGGGAATCTGGTGTGTATTTTTGAGGTATGTGTGCATGCAAAACCTAATAACTTTAAATATCAGTTAAGAGTGAATGATTAAACCAAGGAGTAATTGATGTTCTCTACTTGAGCGTGAAGGAAGCTCCAGATCACCACCCATGAGCCCAGGCCCAGGTACTGAGTGTTCTCTGACAGGACTGCTAGTCTGATGTCTTGATGTAGTTTTTGGAGGAGGTGGTGGGACAGCAAGCTTTCAGACATTAAAAATAAAAGCAATCTCAGAGGTGACATGAGTCTTCTTCTGCCCCCTGCCTCTTTAAAAGATGGAGTCATTGAGTCTAAGCTGTGAGTGGAATGATCTGCGCATCATGTACAGATAATGAGGAAACATGGATTGGAATCTACTGTCCCATCAGACTCGTGCACCTTTTGAGATTACACCCCAACACTGTCATCTGAAAAGTTCAAGACTGGGAACTATGGCATTGAGTGATCAAAAAACAAAAAACAAAAAAACCAAAACAAAACAAAAAACCCCAAAACCCAAAAAAAACAAAAAATAACCCACAAAATAAATGTCAGCTTTGTATGTATGCATGCATGTGCAGTCGCATGTGTGTGTGTCGGTGAAAGATCCACTTCAGCTGTCATTCCTCAGGCCTCTCCACCTTGTCTTCTGAGACACAGTCTCTCATAGGCTTGGAGCTCACTACGTAAAGTAGGCAGGCTGGACAGGAACCCTAAGAATCACCTGTCTTGGAGTGTCACCACTGCCTGCCTGTTACATGGGTTCTGGGGGTTCAATTGGGTCCTCCCATTTGTAAAGGTCACTACTTTCCCAAGTGAGTTTTCCCCCCAGTGCTCACAATGCTTTAAGGAAGCTTATGATCATTCATAGCCACAAGCAACAGCAGGATGCACCTGCCTGAGTCCTATATGGTGCCATGGACTGAAGAACCCAGGTGTATACAGGGACATACAGCCAACTCTGGTAAGTCAGCTCTGGCATATCACTGTATACTTCCCCCAGACCTAAGGAGACTATTGAACCAAGTAGTGTATGAACCAAGGCTCTTCAGATAATTACCTATAGGATAAGGAGGTAGAGGCAGATCTTTATGAGTTCAAAGCCAGCCTGGTCTACAGAGGTATTTCCAGGACAGCCAGGGCCACACAAAGAAACCCTGTCTTGAAAAACAAACGAACAAAAAATGAACAAAAAGAAAAAAAACCAAAAGACACCACTACAAACAAAAACCAAACCAACCAAACATCAAAAAAAAAAACAAAACCAAAAAAGACATTTTGCTATAGCAACAGAAAATTGCTTAAAAGTAGAGGATGAATCTTGTGTTCATGTCATTCACGGGCAAAATTAATATACAGTGTATAAAGAGTATTATTAGATGCTGCTATTAGATTGGCATCCAAGATAATTTTATAATAGAAAAGTACGGTGATTGTAAGATATGTAAGATATGTAATCAATTTTTTAACCTAGAAAGCGTTTCTAATATAAGTAATATAGTTTTTTACATATTAATTATATGCCTGTCTATAATACTTCTATGCTAAGAATAATAAAGGTAAAGTGAGAGTCAGCTCATCTGGGACCCCATACTCTGTAGAAGGATAGCCCAGAGTCATCAGTCACACATCAGTTGGAAAGAGAGGGAGTTCATTAGTGTCAGCTGTCACCAACACACAGCTAGGGACAGGTCAGTAATGGTAAAAAGCTGGGCATCATGGGACATGCCTATAATCCCAACTCTGGGGATGCAGAGACAGGCAGACCTCTGGGGCTTGCTGGCAAGTCAGCCTAACTTACTTCCTGCATTTCATGCTAGTGGGAAATTCTGATTCAAAAAAGGTAGGTAGTCCTTCTGAGGAATGATAGCCAAGGTTGCTGTCCTCTAGCCCGCCCCCCCCCCCCCAACTACCGAACTAAACAAAACAGCAGTCTTGTTTAAAAAAGGATTAATGAATTAAATTGTGCTGTTTGATATTTTAGAACACTTAAGTATAACTGCATTACTTTTTTTCATGTGACTTATATGTTTGTCTTCTATTTAAAGTCAACGTGGGAAGTGGCTATATTTGCCCTGTAAAGCTAATCAGATTTATAATCAGTGTTTAAATGCTTGAGAAAGGCTGGATTCCTAGTCTTGTGAGATGAACATGGCCGTCACTGTAGGACCCTCCTGCATCCTCTGATGCTCACAGCCTCCTGACATGAATCATCTCCCCAGTCTTCACCAGAGGCTTCCCTGTGAGCATCACAGGAAAAGTGATCCTGCCTAGGTGGCTAAATGGATGGAACCCCAGGAGCAGATGCCAGCCACTGTCTGGTAAGTGTAGTGAATGCTCAGTCTTCTGGAGATGATCTAAACTGGTTCCATACCATATCCCAGAGACCCCAAGTGCCATGAGCCTTGGCTGCCCACAGAGGTGAGATTCGTTTCCCAGGCTCATCTCCCTATGCTATTCTGGGGACTCCTGGAATCACCTCCCAGCATCAAGTCATATCCACATCCCAGCAGCCTAAACCATGGGCTGAATCATCTGTGCATTAAACAAAGCATATGTTTGCAAGCTCCATCCTTGCCCTTCAATGCACAATACTCCCCTGGACACTTCTGGAGAACATGGGAGTACCACAGACAGAAACACGGTGGGAGGTCCTCTGGGGTGAGCTTCTGTCTCTGTCAGCACCTCTTCTCCCTCTTCTGAAAAATCCTTCTCTCTGGACACATAGACCTCTTCCAGGGACTCCTGACTTGTCACCAGGGTAGATATGCATTTGCACCTCTACCCCTAGTATACACAGAGCTGTGATTTCAGAAGTAAATCTTAAAAAAAAAAAAAAAATGCTGGAAACCAGGGAGACAGTGCATACCTGAAACCCTGTAATTGGGAGGTGGAGACAAAGGAGCAAGGTGTTCAAGGTCACCCTTGGCTACATAGTGAGTTTGAGGATAGCCTGGGCTACTTGAGATACTGTTTAAAAAAAAAAAAAGCAGGTGCTGGGCCCAGTGAACAAGGAGGGGAAGACATGATTGAGAATAAATACCTCTAGGACACCAAGACTCATGGGCCTTCAATCTGAAACCAGGTCCCTAGAGGCCATGAAGGCTCCTGGTTATGGCAGCCCTAGGCACTCCATCCATCCAAGTCAATGACCTGGCTTGTCCTGCCTGCAAGCATGCAGCAAGGAGGTAGGCTCTGGGCTCAGACACACTATCTTTACTATAAGCCTGGACAAGAAAGGATGTTCTTGTCCAGTCCCATCTTTAAAAGGGGGGAGATATCATTTATTCTGAGGGTAGCCCTTTCAATAAGCTAAGAGCAGAGCTTAGCCTTTAATGGCTGATCCATCTCTCCAGCGTGCACCAGACATTTCCTGTGCGCTCCCATGGGTCTGTCCCACACTTGTGTTGTTATGATTCCTTTATAAAGATAAGGAACCTCTCTAGTCAGTCTAGCAATAAGCCAATCCGACTGCTGTACTAGGCTGGATTAGATCCCACTCTTTGTGCCTATGTTATACAGAACATGTGGAAAGGAACTGGCAACACCCTGTACACAGCAGGTGCTCAGCAAATGACATCCTGCTTTTCCCCATCATGTCCCCGGGTGTCTCATGGGGGATGGGCTACACAGAGGGACACTGACAAGGACAGGTGCTTGGCAAACCAGCTCTTTGTGGAGTCAAAGAAGGCAAAGGCTCAATGCCAAGTTCTACAGGGAAAATGGATTTCAGCTCCTTCTATTAACACCCAACCCCCTAGGATTCTTCCAACTCATTTCTTTCCCTGGAACTGCCACAAAAATCCCCCACATGAAGCAACTCCAAGATGCTGGTGAGAGTAAGTCACCTCTAAAACAAGTTTACTAGGGGGAACAGAGACAAGTGTTAGATTTTGGGAGTCTCGTCTCCAACTGGACTCTGGGTTTTCATGAGCTGGGGTGACACCGCCTCCCTTTTCTGCCTTTTTTCTCCCCCGTCTCACAGAGATCACAATCCTTGTGAAGTTTTAAAAGGTGCTGAGTAAGCCATGTGAAGGACATTGTGTAGATGATTCACAAATTACAAAGGCCTATTACCCTTGAGATCTTGTGAGCAGCAACAACATACTGGGCTTGCTGGGAGAATCCTTGGAGATGCACCAGACCTTTGAAAGCGCCCGCTGCCAGCGGCAGGCTGGAGCATGGAGAGTGTAGCGAATAAGGAGCCGTCAGAGGTTCTTTGCAGAGCTGGCAGTTAACCTTCAATCAATTTTATAAGGCCAGGAAATAGCTATATTTTTAATTAAGTGTCTATAGCAGGATCAGCAACATAAAATTTAATGGCAGGGAAGACACCAACTTGAAAGAGCCATAGCCTCTTACCTCTCCTTCCAGGAAAGAGATTTTTTCTAAAAGCTGCAGTATCAGGAGCTGCTTCTGTTGCACTTTTTTCTTTAATGATTCAATCTAGAAAGAGACAGGAGGAAAACTGTCAAACAAAAATGTAGAATTGTATGACCACAAGGTAACTAGAGGGCAGAAACATCTTTGCTGGTCTGCATGGAACCTGTGTGCAGATTTCTTTTTTATTTAGATTTTTTTTCTTTTTGAGGTAGGATGGGTCACCAATCCAATCGCTGTATTGCGGACACGACCTTGGACTCATAACCTTCTTGCCTCTACCTCCTGGGTGCTGGGATTTCCGGTGTGTACCACCACAATCTGTTTTGTGGAGTGCTGGGGATTGAACTCCAGCTTTGTGCATGTCAGGTAAACATTCTACCCTACTGAGCCACAATCCCAGTCTTTCTGTATGGATTCTGTTTCCTGGATCAACAGCTGGCCTGAGAACCTTTGATAGCAGGGGATTCTTAGACCCAGGGATGTGCTGTTAGGTTTGTTTAGCTAACCTCTCCACATGGACTGTGTTGTTTGGACCTTGATAACAAGGTTATCAAGTTCAGGGAGTATGCTTCAAGACACACTAAAACAAGTCCACAGAGATTAATTAGCTATCATGGACTGATGAAGCATGTGGACTTCAAATATTTAGTTACCTCTCTTAATATATTTGTATCTGGCCAACCAGGTATCAAAAGTTTTTTTTTTTTGGGGGGGGGGGGGAAGGATCACTAAAAGTATTCATTCATGGAATTCAGAGGGCTAAGGACTCACTAGGGCCACCATAAGCAGAACTGACTCCAGGGCAGATGTGGGCTGCACTGCCCTCTTTGTAATATCATGTTACACGTGTAACATGAAGTAACACACCCTGGACTCCTCCTGGCTTTTCATTCAGAAACCATGTGTCCCGGAGCAGAACAAAGGCTCTCTAAAAGAAGCAAGAACCAGGGTACTTTGTGCCAGTATTTTGTATTGAACAAGAGTGAGATCAGTATGCAGATTCACCCAACGGTATGCTACTTTTCTAACATGCTTGTGTATCTGAGCATTTAGACATCCATTTACAAAAATCTGCCAGTGCAAAGTGATAGATTTCCCACGGAAGGGACCAAGTGACCCCTGGAAAAGCATGTGCATGTTGATCATTCGATCTAGAAATACTATTTCTAGGCATAGATCACCAAGATACATTGAACAAAATATAAACTAACTTGGACATATGATTTTTGCTTCTAGAAAACACAAAACCAACTCCATTAAATAAGTGGTTAGCTGAACAACCTACACTATACTACCAGTGGAGGTCTAGGTACCCTCAAAATAAAGTTCTTTTACACACTGATATGAGAAACTTTAAAATTAATTTTATGTTGCATGGGTGTTTTGCCTGAAATATATGTATGTGCACCACATATGTGACCTTTCTAAGGAGGCCAGAAGAGGGTGTCAGATCCCCTGAGACTGGAGTCAGAAAAGGTGAGCTGCAATGTGTATGCTCAGAATCGAACCTGGGTCCTCTGCAAGAGCAGCCAGTGCTTTTAACTGCTGAGCTCTCCAGTCCCAACTTTAGAAATGTAAGAATGTAGCCAGGTGGTAGAGGTGCACGCCTTTAATCCCAGCACTCTGGAGGCAGAGGTAGGTGGATCTCTGTGAGTTTGAGGCCAGCCTGGTCTAAAAAGCAAATTCCAGGATATCTAGGGCTGTTAAACAGAGAAACCTTGTCTCAAAAAAACCAAACAACAGAAGGATGAGGATGAGGTTCAGGAGGATGAAAGAGGAAGAAGAGGAGGAGGAGAAGGAGGAGGAAGAGGAGGAGGAGGAGGAGGAAGAAGAGGAGGTGACGAAAGAGGAAGAGGAAGTGTAAGAATGTGTGTGGTGAGTGGAACAATGCAACAGAAACAAAGATACTTTGGAAAACTCTATTATACCCTGGTATTTACTGATACTAAGGAACTGTCATTTTGTTGAGTGATGACAGCGTCATGGTTATCTTAGAACAAGTGTACATTTTAGACAGGCACCGTTCACTGTGCAGGAAAGTTAAATACATGAGCTAGGATTTGCTTTAACGTGGAACACAGGATGGGAGAAAAGAGAAGAGCCAACCGCTGTCACTATATGGGCCATTTGCTGGACCTGGAATGAGCCCAGCAGGCCTCACTGATTATTTTCTTTGTGCTGGGTGGACTGGGCACTTACTCATTTTGAGACTGAGTCTCTACTCCAGGCTGGCCTCAAACTCTCCATGTAGTTTCTAACCTAAACCCCTGGCGCTCCTCCTAGGATTACAAGCTGCCCCATCACACTCAGTTTTATGCAGTGCTAGGATCAAACCCAGGAGGGCCTGCATCCCCAGTCAGTGATCATTCTGTCACCTGACCTGTACCCCAGGTCTACAGTTGGCATTTTAATTATAGCATATTTAAAAATTTCAAGTGATATTATAATATATCACCCTATGGGAAGAAAAACTAGCCATATGAAATAGAATGAAATAAATACACTTAAGGTAAAATGCCTAGTGTTTTTTTTTTTTTAAATAACTATAGAAAATAGAGTAACAAGTTACCTAGATGCCTCTGAAATCTGCCCCTAAAGCAATGCCTGAAGAGACCAATGTTGGCAAGCCTAGGAGGGACCGACACTCATGTGCTGCAGGTGGCACTGTAAATTAGAGTGACCCTGCTGGCCATTTAGCAATAAATATTAAGAGCCATAAAGCTGTTCAGACCCTTTGACCCACTAATCCCACTCCTGGGAATCTGTCCTGAGGACATAACTCAAACACAGGAAAAAAGCTGCATGTAGAAAGATGTTCTTGCTTCCATTATTTATAATAGAGAGAAAATGGAAATAACGTTAATGCCTTGCACTAAAGGAAGCGGCCATAAATCAGGAGATACCAGCATGATGGAGTGTATTACACAAATGCTAGGAACAAACACATTGCAAAGTGTGTGTGTGTGTGTGTGTGTGTGTGTGTGTGTGTGTGTGTGTGTGTGTTTATAAAAAGCCTCGAGGGACAGAACAACAAAAGTTTACCAAAGTGAAAATAAAAGCCGTTGAAGGGATTGGGGAAGAGAAACAATTCTGAGGTTGGTGTAGGACTGAGTCCCCCTCCACCACAAATGGTGTAATTTTTTTCTATTTTGTATAGGAACGGCTTACAAAATTCATTGCCATGATGCTCTTTTGCCTTTCCTTCTTACAGTCTTAAGATTTTGTGCGCTGAGATACAAATTAGTGTGTGTGCACACTTGTGCATGCACATGTGTGTGGGCATATGCATGTGGGGCCTGAGGTTGACCTGGAGTATCTTCCTCTGTTATTCCCACCCTATGTTCTGAGACTTGGTCTCTTGCTGACTGACCTTGGAGCGGCTGCTCAGCGAGCTCTGTCTCTGTCCCATCTCATCATTGCTGGGACCACAGGCATCATGACCAGCTTCTTCATGAGAGGTAGGGATTCAGACTCATGCTCTCATGTTTTCAGGGCAAGTACTTTCCTAACTGGCTCATCACCCCAGCCCTTATGATTTTTAAAACTAACTTTTAGTTGTTTTTACCTTTTGGTGCTGGGTATTGAACCCAGGACCATGTACATGCTGGGCAAGCACTCTACCACTGAACTATATCCCCCGCCCTAAAATGACTTGTCTTTTGGTAGCAGCCAAAATGAGACCTGAAATTTACTAAAGGGCCTAAGTTGGTAAGGAGAAAAGTTCCATCAAATAACATAAAAAGTTACATCAAACACCCAGTCTTCCTGCCTCTGAAGGACTCTCGAATGGCTCGGAGGTCAAGGAAACTAGAGATGTGGTTTCCTTTGAACACTAGAATCAGGCCGCAGAGAGCAGCAGGGACCTTGGGACACGAGGAGCTCATGGGAAGTCGCAGACCACCCAGCTGGCCCATGGGCTTCAGTTTTTAAAATGACCTCAGTTTTCTGTATCTGTGGGCCCTACAGTCTTAGTTCTAAACTATAGTTCAGAAATAGTTTATTAAGTATCTGCATTGAATGTGGACAGATTGTTTTCTTGCTACTATTCCTTATATAATATAAAAACTATTCACATGGTGTCGGTATTTTATTAGGACTTATAAGAAATCCAGAGATGCTTAAAGAGAATGGAAAGGGGTGTGTACAGACTCTGCATGAATACTGCACCATTTCTTAGAAGAACTTGAAATTCTCAGAGTTTTGGTCTGCACAGAGGATCCTAAAACCAGACTCTCACAGATACTGAGCAATGGCTATAAATCAGTCCATGGTGAAGCCATCATCAGGAGACGTGACAGAGAATGTTCTGGGAGCTTTTTTGAGAAAGGGGAGGGCTGATGTCACCGTGAGGAGGTGTTTGGTTGGAGGGAGGAAGAAAGGATAATGGGAAGGATTCAGAGGGTGCAGAGGCCTCTGACATAAATTTTTCACAAACATGCTTCCTGTGCTAACTGAACATTCTTCATATGCAGTCAAACCAGGTTTATACAGTGGTGGGGATCAATCCTAGGCCTATTTGCAGGCTGGATAAGCACTGTACCACTGAGCTGCATTCCAGCCCCTCTTTTCTGTCACAGGTTATGTTTTGCAACAGGATCTCACATAGTCCAGGCTGGCTAGGAACTATGATGCCAAAGATCTTGAACTTCTCCTCATTCCCCTGCCTCTACCCTCTGAGTGCTGAGATTACAGACCTGCTCTACCATCCAGGCCCTCAGTGGCTGACTGAGGCATTCTGGTTTGTAACTTGACCTTCAGGAGGTTCGATTATTCTTCAGAAAAGCTGCATTTATGTCTAGCTGTCACCAGGTGGTAGTAAATGACCCAAAATACTGAGCTTGATCAAGCTGGGGTTCGCGGCCCTATGAGGAGAGCAACAATACCAACCAACCAGAGCTCTCAGGCTCTAAACCAGAAGCCTGGGAGCAGAGGGATGGACCCATGGCTCCAGCTGTATATGTAGGGGAGGATGGCTTTGTCAGGCATAGGTGGGAGAGGAGATCCTTGGTCCCATGAAGGCTGGACACTAAGTGTGGGGGAATTCGAGGGTGGGGAGGTAGGAGTGGGGGGGACAGGTGGGGGTACATCTTCATAGAAGCAGGAGGAGGGGGGATAGGGTAGAGGGTTCCTGGGTGTGGGGGGGGGGATAAAATGTAAATAAAATATCCAATTAAAAAAACTTAGAAACAAATTTTTAAAAAAGTGAAAAGTCAGGGGACCCACTTTACAGGCTTTTATAGGTGACCTCATCTTACTCTACTAGCTGAATTTAAATATCACACTCAAGTCCAGCTCTAGGCAGCACATAATCTTACCTGCTATCTTTAAACTGAGGTTAAAATGATGCTTTCTAACGCCTGTCTCTATCAGCATGGCTCTGCACCACACTGAACAGATGAGTTACATTAAAGAGATCTTGCAAGATGCCAAGTTTTTAAGCCTTTAGGCTGATTCGGTGTTTAAAGGGAAGGGAAGAGGTGGAGAGATGACTTTGTGGTTAAGAGCACTTACTGCTCTGGCAGAGGACCAGGATTTAGCACTCACACTGGGTGGCATACAACTGTCTGGAATTCCAGCTCTGGGGGACCTGATGCCCTCTTCTGGCCTCTGTGGGTACTGCACACAGTGGTGCAACACAGTGGTGCACATACAGATAAGCAGGTATACATATATACAATTTTTAAGTTAATTTGTTTAAGGAGAAGGGAAATGACAGTTGTAGCTTGCTATAACTGATCATTGCTTTTCTCCTCTTTAACAACAGTTGAGACACTTGCATCTGTAGTTTGAGCTAAGCAATCACTCTTAAGCATGGTCACACGCTGGCATTGTCTGGGGAGGCAGGGGTCTCATAAACCGCACAGTTTCATTAATTGCTTTGGAAACAGATTACTGTAGTGAAAAGATTCCTTTTAACTTGGCTCAAAAATAGTTACCAACCAGATGAAGAAGAAAGCGTACAATAATGTTGGAATAGGATTGGGGAGATAGCTTAGTAAGTCAAGTAGTTACAAGGCTGAATTATAAAGTCAGGCATGGTGGTGAACTTGTAAGCCCAATGGTGGGAAGCAGGAAATAGAAGATTCCTGGGGCTTAGTGAGCTTGATCAAGCTGGGGTTTGCGGCCCTATGAGGAGAGCAACAATACCAACCAACCAGAGCTCTCAGGCTCTAAACCAGCAGCCTGGGAGCACAGAGGGATGGACCCATGGCTCCAGTTGTATATGTAGGGGAGGATGGCTTTGTCAAGCATAGGTGGGAGAGGAGATCCTTGGTCCCATGAAGGCTGGACACTAAGTGTGGGGGAATTCGAGTAAGCTCGAGTTTAGTGAGAGATACTGTCTCAATAGATAGATAGATAGATACATAGATAGATACATAGATAGATAGATAGACAGTTAGATACATAGACAGACAGATGACAGATAGATGATAGAGAGACAGACAGATGACAGACAGATGATAGATAGACAGACAGATAGACAGATGACAGACATGATAGATAGACATGATAGACAGATGATAGACAGATGACAGAAAGATGATAGACAGATGACAGATAGATGATTAATAGATAGACAGATGACAGATGATTGATAGATAGACAGATGATAGATAGACAGATAGACAGAGATACAGATGACAGACAGATGATAGACAGATGACAGACAAATGATAGATAAATAGATAGATAGATAGATAGATAGATAGATAGATAGATAGATGACAGTTGACTGCTCTTGAGGAATGATGCTGACATTAGAGGTTTCATTCTGGCCGCCATAAGCATACACACACAGATATGCACCCACATACCACTCACACCCTGTATCTATACACACACTCATACACAGACACACACCACACACACACAAAAACACATACACCTAACCCTCCCCCGTTCCCCAGACTCTATGCTTCATGAAATTGTAAGACTTGCAACTTTGTGGGCTTTTCTTTCTAACAATAACACATAGGATACAGGTCATTTTATGATTGATGATAGAAAAGGACACCGTCTATAGCTGGATTTATGTGACCAATACCCAGTTGTGCAAGGCTCAGGAAGCATAATAATTCAATATGGAACTTGGGAACCGTGAGGAGAAATTAGTGAAGAAATACAGCCGCAAGTAAGCATTTGATATTAGACACGATCGACACAGGTTGTTAAGAAAAAATATTCTCTAGGTATTTTCTTATCCTACTGGGAAATGATAACATGTGGAAAAGGCTTCAGAAAAGAGGAGGCACACTGCAGCCGACTGCATGCAAGACTCCTTCCAGCTAGATGACATATCCCAGGGCCACGAGTACAGTCAGCTTTCCTCCCTCCCCAAATCTGTACGGAAAGTCATGTTAAAAACTACTGGGCAGGGGCTGGGGCTGGCTTATTGGTAGAGTGTTTGCCTAGCATGCACGAAGCCCTGGGTTTGATCACCAGCACCTCATAAAACTGAGGTAGTGGTGCACACCTGTAATAGCCATACTCAGGGGGTACTGACCAGCAGGAGGATCTGAAATTCAAGATCACCTTCAGTTACATAATAAGTCTGAGGCTATTCTGAACTACAGGATTCTGCCTCAAACAACCACCACCATCAAGGGTAGGTAGAGTGGTTCACACTTGTGATCCTAGCACTCAGGAGACCAAAGCAGGATTGTCACATATGCCAGGCCAGCAGAGGCAACATAGTGAATTTCAGACCAGCCTAGGCTGCAGTGTCAGATCCCATTATTAAACAAAGAAACAAACACTCTGTTGGTCACAATTAGAAGTCCTATACTGAGACAAAGACAAAGCAGCCATGTTGGTGATGCTTTGGGTGAAGCTCTCATAGTTGAGAGGTTGTCAACTGGGAAAGTGTTAAAATAATTAGGGTTCAATGCCTGGGGTTCTGACCCAAGCAAACAGAAACTCTTGGGGAGTTACTGGGCAAGAACTGGCTTAAAAAGATGAAACCTAAATTTAATTGGAAGCCAACAACTTGCCCTTAATTAGGAACATCACCAATCAGAAGCAAATCCTGAAGCAGAACCCATCTATAAACTTACAGCTAGGGGCTTCGGAGATCAGAAACTGCAACTTCACTTCTAAGTAGGCACTTTCTGATTTAACTACACACGCACGCACGCACGCACATACACACTTTTTAAACTTGGTCTCATGGATCCCAGGCTAGCCTTGATCTCCCTGTGTAACTGAGAATGGCCTTAAACTGATTCCTGCCTCCACTTGAAGAGTGTATGACCATGCCTAGTGTATTCTTGGGGAATCAAACCCAGGGCTTTAAGCACAGGAGGCAGGCTGTCTGGGAACAAAACTACCTCCTTAGTCCTCAATATTTTTTTTTTTGTCTTGGTTCTGACAACACCTTGTTAAAGCTTCTCCCTTGTGCCCCATGTGACGCCTTGGACGGAAACATTAGTGTGTGCTACTGCCTGATTCATGAATGGACTAAAACACTTCCGTGTGGTACTCACGAATGGCTGCCTTCTCAGAGCTAAAACCAGGACAAAACAAAAAATACCAATAGTTACACTGATTCAACTGTATAAGCTCTTGAAATAGAAAGAAGTCAGGCTATATTTATGGCATTTTTTCTATTCCCTTTAAAATCTGTTTTATTGTATGTTTGCTTTTCATTTTAAGGATAGCCACAAGGCTCACAGGCTCATGTATTTAAGGTCAGGGATTGAAGTGCAGTGAGGAGTGCATTAACATTAATGCAGAAGCCACACCCACCATCACTAAGACTCTGTTGTGCTATTCCTTCCTTCCTGAGGACACCCCCACCACCCAACCAGGGTTTTTTTTTTTCCTCAATACTGTTTTCATAACGTATTTCCTTTTTATGTGTATGTACCTGCACGAGTTTCATGTGCACCGTACGCATGCTGGTACCTGTGAGGCCAGAAGAGGTCCTTTGGAACTGGAGTTGTAGGCAGTTGTAAGCTCCAGGAACTGAACCCTGATTCTACACAAGAGCAGCGAGTGTTCTTCACTGAGTCATCTCTCCAGTTATCTCCCCTCCCCTAGACCAGTACCGTTTTCAAAACCACTAGGGATTCATTGAGTCAGGGATTTTACAGAACATGAATAGAACAGGACAGGGAAGAACCTTCTAGAATTCCTTTCAAGTGTCTACCTCTCTTGTGCTTCCTCTTGTCCTGAGAGGGTCTTGTTTTGAACCCAACCACCTGCTCCATGATCTGGCAGAGTCATTACCTATACCCTCACAAATTGGGACTTCTGTTTGCTCCCTTACACCACACGATGGAAACATGAACATGACTGGCATATCCCACCCTTCTGAAGCGCTTGGTTTGGTCCCAATCACCAGGCCTCTGGTCTAGAAGTTTTTATCAAGCTGTCAGCTTATTGTCATAGTTTGGAGCTTTGTTTGGCTTGGTTTATTTGCGCTGATGAGGATGGAACTCAGGGTCCCGGGAGCAGTCATTCTGCAACTGAGCTACATCTCGGACCCTTTTACTTATAAGTTTAAACTTCACTCTCCTTGGTAAAGGAAAAGACACCATGAAAATGAAAAAAAGAAAAATAATAAAGCTTAGCCTCCTTTTGAAAGCAGTGATGCACAGGGCAATTTGACAAGACCGGACTGTGTGTGCGCTAACACAGCCTGCAAGAACGGCTTCAGGAGGATGAAGAAGCAGGTGCATTACCTCACGGGAGGGGATGAATCAAGGACCCGGCCAAATGAAACTGAAAAATTGCTAAATGAAGCTCTGAGTGGAGAAAATGAAAAATCAATGAAGGCCCAGAGGAGAAAGGCACATTCTTCATCTTCATGGGCTTGAGTAGGCCGTGCAAATCCACTTTCAATTAATGTGTCTTGTGGCATTCAGCCAGGCTGGATATGAACGGGGTGCATATTTTAATCAATTTTTTTCTATTAAGTTTGAAGTAATATATAATAATAGAGCGATGCTAGTCAAAAGGACCAGTTGAAACGGGCTTCTGAGCTAAGATAATCTTATTTGGTTTGATTTCTATCCTAGATTGATGGGAACTCAACTTTTCAGAGTAGAGCAGCATGCAGATCCTCCTGGGTGCCTAAGAATGACTTAGCTATCCAGTTGTCAAGAAAGAATGAATGCAGTAGCTTCCCAGCGCCTGTGCATCCACTGAGAAGCAACGAAGACATGTCTTGGGTATCAGGCCTTGTATGGCTTAGTTCGTGATGCTTACAAGCAACCGTAAGTGGTTATCACTCCCAACAAGAAACCAAGGTTCAAGACACTGGCAAGAGCTGAGACCTTAGCCACAGCTTCCCTAATGCTGTGACCCAGGCTCTTTTTATCCATATCCTGCTAAGGACCACACCTTAGCACTGTGGCAGAGGCCTGGGGCAAAAGGTGGACTGGAAACCAATGGTGGTGTGGGATTTTACCTGACAAAGGACCTGTTGGGGTTGGGGCTGTCAGGTGTGTGTGTATCTGTGTGTGTGTGTGTTATCTATGTTGTACACACATATGGTGCACATGTATGTGTACATGTAGAAGTTGATGGCAGATGTCTTCCTCACTGAGCCTGGATCTCACCAATTAGGCTAGACTGGCTGGCCAGCAAGCTCAAGGGACCTTCCTGGTGTCTGCCTGGTTGGTGCTGCCGCCCAGCTTTTTGTCAGTGCAGAGGATTAGAACACTGGTCCTCATTCTTTCATGGCAAGCACTTTGCCAACCGAGCCATCTCCCTGGTGGTTCCCACCCATTCTAATTTCTGACACAGGGTTTCATTAGCCCAGGCTAGCTGTAGACGATGACCTTGTATTTAAGATCCTCCTGCCTCTGTCAACCAAGTTCTGGGATTACAGGTCATGGTATGCGATATGTGCCATCATCCCCAAAAGGGGCCATGATTCTTTAAACTTCTGGGGAGGCAAGTGGGATGGAGAAAGGAAGCAACAGCTTGCTGGTCTGTCCCTGAGCTTTCTTGGATGGATATGAGTTCAGAGAGAAAGCCCCAGAAGCTGGGAAGAAGACTGACTCTGAGCAGTGCAATGGGCATCTGTTCACAGCCAGCTCAAAACGGATGGTAAAAATGATCCTTTCAAAAACATCCCTTAAGTTTCGGTGTTGTGACTATGAACCCTGCCATACTAACCCTCCTTCCCCCTCCTCCTCTGCTACTAGCCCAGTATACAGGACACCACTCTGAGGCTCAGACTCACTTGAGCAGCAGGAGCATGCTGAAGAATCATAAGTAATAATAACCTTGTCCTTGGCTCAATACCCACCGCCCACCCCAATAGGTCTCAACTCACATTTTCCAGCCGCTCCACTGACCACTCCCTTGTCTAATGCAGTCAGACTGGATCTCTGTCTGGACTCACCCCACACCTTCTGATCTTCATATTTTTGGTTTTATTTACTCTGTATTTTATCTGGCATGACCTCTTCCACCCATTCAATTTCTGCCTAGAAAAATTCAACCCATAATGCAAGACGCATTCAGACACTGCGCTCTCCCCACAGACTCTCAATCCACAGGAGAATTAGTTCGCCTTTGGAGGCACAGTGGTAATAAAGCACTTGGCACACATGCCATCAGTCCGTCTATACCAGCACCTCAGGAACAGGTACTGTTAGGATTGGTTTCCTTTTATTGAAAAAGAATCAGAATGTTGGAAAAGATAAGGGATTTTTATGAATTTGTCCATAACACAAAGCCTAGTCAGAAGCAGAAGTAGGGGCGAAGCCAGATTTCATTTCCTCAGAGTTTAGGATAGACTGTCCAGCTTCTGCATTCCCAGGGCACATGGCTTAGAACAGGATATGTCACTTAGCATACTCCTCCACCCTCTGATGAATTTAGATATCATTCAGAAACTCCCTTGAGAGAAGGAGCTCTGTCCATGTTTACACCCGCTTTACACAAGGTAAGTCTTAAAGGCCCACTGATAATCTGGCTGCTGATAGACCGGACTGGGATCTCCCTCCTCCCCATGCCCAACTCCTAAGTCTAAAGACTGGGCTTTCCTCTAGACTCTGGCAGAGAGGTAGGAAAAGAATATTTAAAGACAATAGCATAGGAAAAAGAACTGCAGAGGTGACATGAAAAAAAAAAAAAAAAACCTGTAGATAATGACATTGAAAACCAAGCTTTTCATGAGCCAGGAAGAGAAAGAGAGCAAGCCCTGGTCACACCAGAGACACAAAAATAAACTCCAGATGGCTTAGTCTTTATTTGTCCAAAAATAGTATTTATTGAGCGCCTACTGGATACCAGTGACCATTCTAGACATTAGAATACAGTCATGAATGAAACAGGCCAAAGACCCTGCCCTCACAGAGCTTCCATTCTATAAGGGGGAGAAAGACACAAACAAAACAAGAAGAACAACCACAGAGGGATGAAGGCAAAACACACCCGATACGGTCTAAGTGCCATAGACCAAAACAGAGCACAGAAAGGTGAGGGGATGGACATGTGGGTTCCAATGAAAAGATAAAGATGACAAACACAACTTTAAAACTATTACAGAAAAATGGCAAACAAGACGTACAACATTGTGGAACATTGATAACTGTAACCATAGAAAAACTCAGTATTTACCATAGAAAAAAACCAGTATTTATATGAGAGATGCCACAGATAAATCCCACCAACTGGCAGATGTTAACATCACTCAAGTATTTTTCAATAAATGATCCATGCCAACAATACGGAGCGTTTGTACAAATTATCAGGAGGGAAGCTAAAGGGACTGATTTTAAAACTCAGTGAAGGACACGAACTCACAGAAGCCAGCGGAGGACACCACTGCTTTCCAATCCACAGTGAACATTCACCAGGCTGACAAAGATTACACACTAAAGGCACTGAGTATGTATGGCTTGTCTGTTCTTGTGGTTTTTTTCCCCCCCAGAATACATAGAGAAGAGAGGCTGAAGCAAAACGATACTTCTAAAAACTTCATGTTTTACATAAAGTATTAAGATTTTAAAATAAAGAAATGACTGAACAATATGAACTACTGACTTTGAAACAATAACATATTCACTGCTTATAAATAAATCCTCCTTCAAGTTTTCAGCAATACCTCCTTTAGGTGGAGAGGGACCAGAAGACAGGAAATAGCCTTAGAAGTCCAGGCAAAGGGTCCAAACAAGAGCCAGGAGAGGGAAAAGGGGGATAGGGTGACCAAAGATTTGAACACGAGTTGGGTTTGGTAGCAAGTTAAGTCAAGTTGATACCATGCCAACCTAGGTCGGAAGACAGAGTTCTAAGACACAGGATTGTACGTTGAGGCAAGCCCCTGAGAAGCAAAAGACCCAGATCTAAGAAGATCACCACTTAGCCTGCAACCAGGGTCAGGAGAGGAGGAGAGAGCAGCATTCAGGAAACATGTAGAGAGTGGTGTTTACACTCTGGGCAACTCCTCATCCCATCTACAGAACAAGGCATCCCTGCCTTCCAGGGACTGACCACAGCCCAAGAGAGGAGAAACAGACAGACATGAGCACATCACAGCAGGGTAGAGATTCACCCAAGATCCGCCTTCTCTAGAGTTCAAGGCTACTCCCTTGATTTCTAGTCCCGTGATTTCACCTTCTGAAACTGGGTAATGACTTGTTCCATAAGAGATGCCAGTGACTGAGTCCCTAGAAATAGTTTAAGTAACTCACCACCTAGAACCATAAGGGGATGCATGATTTTTCCACTCTGACTCCGGCACTCCACAAACCCCTACAGAGGATATGGAGGTTCAGCTTTAAGTGGGTCACAGCCAAGTTCATGTCACCAAGATCCCTTTACATGCATGACACTCCTCTGCTTTCTTCCTGCCCTTGCCCCCTTAGCTGGAGTTGACAGGAACACAGATATAAAAAGACAAGGGCAAACACTGACGAGGCAGCACCCACCCAACAAACACACTTTCCTATAGAGAAACAATAAAACAAAAGGCTTGTAGAAATGCCAAGGCCAGAGGGATACTCACTCCACCACCCAGGTCTACTGGTATATGGAGGCTAATACCACCCTTAACTAACACTGCTGCCGTACCGCCTGCTAGCTCCCAGCAACCCTTGCTACATTTTGATGAAATAACAGCATGCTGGTGATTAACACAGGCCTCTATGAAGATAAATCATGCACAACGCATGCCTTGCTTATCTCACCCCCATACATTTTAGCTAAGTGTATTTCTCTTTTCATTGGAGACACTCCCACTTTTCCCGAAGTTGTTTGAACCATGTCTATTCAGGCAAAATGCCCAGAGTGTTTGAAGCAAACCAAATTTTTCTTAAACAAGAAGAGAGAGAGAGACATTATCGGACAATGACTGTAGACAGTCACTCAAAAGGGACACCCAGAGAGCCATCTCCAAATATGAGGGCCACCATATACAAATATAACCAAACTATGAGGACATCTGGCTGCATCTGCATTTTTGGGAGTGTGATCCAGCTCAGGGTGCCTCCTTCCCAGAGCGCTGACACTCCTCACCTCTCTTCCCTCCTCAGTGAGCATCTTCTGGGGCTGTTCCACCTGGCAGCTTCTGAATTATTTTTAATAGTTTTTTTTTTTTTCAGTGCAGTTCTTGTTTTGATGTCTAGGAACCCAAGTTTCAAAGCCGAAATATCCCATGGATCTCTGAGTCCTTTAGTTTAAGGTTGTATGTGTAGAAGCTACCGTCTGAGAGTGTTCTCACAAATGAACACCCCACAGGGTTCAAAGTTTCCTTTGAATAGGATATCTTCCCTGTTTGTTCCAGGGCTCGGCACAGATACACACCAACTCTTCCCCGCAGAGTGTAATCTTCTAATCAGACCCAGTATGATGCGTCCACCTCTGCCTCTACCATCCTATCACCTTCCAAAGAGCCGGAGACTAAGTGTGGAGAAGAGCTCGTGCGACATGATCTGGAGACAGTTCAATTGAGTGGGTTAGAGTTGAAGTTTCAGGGCCATGGCACTTCCCTGACCCCCAGGGACCTACTTACAAGCTATGGGAAGTAGTGGGGATGCAGGGCATTTGCCCAAAGCACCCTTTTAAGTGTTGCACATCTCAGCACATCAAACAATTTTGAAATGAATTGTGTGCCAACAAATAGCTGAACCGCTTAAAATGGAAGATTCTTAAAATAGAGAGAATTAAACTATTCTATGCAAGAGCCCAGTGAGAGACGTAGCTCAGTTGGCAGAGTGCTTGCCCAGCGTGCATGAGGCCATGGGTTCAATCCCCAGCACTGTATAAACTGGATAAAAACTGGGCCAAGTGACACACACACATGTCATCCCAGAACTTGTGAGGTGGAGGCAGGAGAATCAAAAGTTCAAGGTCAACCTTGGCTACTTAGTGAGTTTGAGACTAGCCTGGACAGCATGAGATCCTAGTCCCACTCAGAAACAAACAAAAACAAACAAAAGACAATGAAGAAGTATTTTGATAGCTAAGCTAGAAAGAAGCACACAGCATAGAAAAGAAGAGAGGTCAGTTTGGTCCCCAAGATTCCCACAGAGAAGAAGGCCAGCCCCGAGAATGGGGAAGCTCTCAACTGGGCACTCTGATCACTCACCTCCACACTGTATCTGCACCACAGGAAACCATTTATTGAGAGCAGTAATGTTAGTAGTAGCTACTATTCATTAGGTATTTTCCATGTTGTTTCAATAAACATAATAAGTGAAATATAGATCGATAGATAAAATCTCATATATATGTATACACACACACACACACACACACTTAATTCTAGTCCACAAAACACTCTCAGGTAGACACTCTTATTAATTCTATTTTTCACAAAGGGAAATGAGTAAGTTTTTTTTTTTTTTAAGAGTTATTTACTTATATATGTGAGTACCCTGTTGCTGTCTTCAGACACACTAGAAGAGGCCATTAGATCCCAACATGAGTATACTGTTGCTGTCTTCAGACACACCAGAAGAGGGCATCAGATCCCATTGCAGATGGTTGTGAGCCATCATGTGGTTACTGGGAATTGAACTCAGGACCTCTGGGAGAGCAGCTAGTGCTCTTAACCACTGAGCCATCTCTCCAGCCCAATGAGTAAGTTTTTAAAGTCCCACAACTGGTAAACCCGGGTCTGCTTGATTCTGAAGTTCAAGTTTATGGATGTCTTCTAGGCCCCACGCCTTACATATGATCCTAAGGGTCTCTGACTGCAGGAGGTGTATGTGGACTTGCAGCCTGTGGGGGGGGGGGGGGCCAGTTCAGAAGCTTGCTTTATACAGACAGAAGGGAAATCGCTCTACCAACTGGTTTAAGAGCCAGAAACTTAACATTTCATCCTCAGACAAGTTATTCCGAGAGGACTTGGCCCCCCAAGGTCATGGCACTGTTGCTCTGCAAAATGTCAGAGGTGATGAGCTGAAAGTCATTCCATTGGGAATCGCAAACATCCTGCTTTGGTTTCCATGTAAGAGGCAGGCCCTGCTAATAAAAGCATCACACTCTGTTGTTCACTGACGCAGGCCAGTGTAGCCATGTGATTCTCAACCCATGGGATGCAACCCCTTTGGGGATCAAATGACCCTTTTACAGGGGTTGCATATCAGATATCCTGCATATCAAATATTTACATTAAGATTCGCAAAAGTAGCAAAATTAACAGTTATGAAGTTGCAACAAAATAATGTTCTGGTTGGGGTCACCACAACATGAGGGACTGTATTAAAGGGCACAGTGTTGGGAAGGTTGGGGGCCACTGCTTTAAACTAAGTCAAGGACAGCTCCATGCAAACAAAGGGAAAGCTCCTGCATACCCACAGGGCAAGCCTGTGTGTACATACATTCTCTGTTTTCTGTTTAACAACTAACCTCACTCTCTACTGGCAAAGCCTTTCACACAGCTCTGCCCACAGCCCACAGGCCTCATGAAGCTAAGACACCAGCTACAAATGTGGCTCAACACAAAACCATAAATGTATGTAATATACAAGATGAGCTTCCTTCCTTCCTTCCTTTCTTTTTGGTTCTTGAACATGGCTTTGTCAATAACACTGTGCTGCAATGTCAAAATGTTGGACACACCTGTGAATCTGATGGATCCCTGTTACCTATGGGGCACTCTTACACCATGAACACCAACTCTAGTGCATGTTATCACAATGCATCAGGATGCTGCCAGGACCCAGAGTCTAGGCTAGAAGGGAGAGATGGCCTGGTTTTTAAATTCCCTGCTTTTGGCCCTGGTTGCTAGTTCCTAGGCTTTTCTTCTATGATGCTGCCCTGAACTAGGTTCATTGCCAGCTTGCCACTGGGTACAGGAGCTTCTAAAGGAGGATGGTCAGATACTCTGACAACATGAAACTCTATAAGGAAGGCCAGTCTGCTGGGTACTAGACACACACACACTCTCATACAACACATGCATACATGCATATACATACTCATACAGATGCACACAGATGCACATACTTACAGAATTCACACACACTCACCCTTACACACACACACACACACACACACACACACACATACACACACACAAGAACCCAATACCCAACCTGCTCCCACCAGCATCTGCCAGCTTTGAAGTTGTTTCTAAAGCTCCCCCAGTGATTCTAGTACCCAGCAAGGTGGAGAAGCAGGCAGGGGAACAGCACTCTTTCTATCTTCTCACTTTAAACAAACAGCTCTGTTGGTGCCCAGGGAGATGCCCAGTGGAAAAAGTCATCTCTGCACAAGTGCAAGGACCTGAGACTGATTTCCCAGCCTCCCCATAAAAAGTTCAGGTGGGTGTGATGGCCACCTATAATCCTAATGACTGGGGGGGTGGGAAGAGGAGATCCCAGGGCAAGCTGGCTAGCGAGACTGGCTGTATCAGTGAGCTCCAGTCTGGTGACAGACCCTGCCTTGGTAACACAGTGAAGAGCAAACAAGAAAGACACATGGCATCAACCTTGGCCTTTGACAGGCACACATGTGTTCATATGCACAAGCACACACACATACATACACAGACCAAGAAAAATGTATCGCAAAAGAGGGTGAGAAAAAAAAAAAAAGAAAGAAAGAAATGATGCTTGCTTAATAGTAAACTGGAAAACAACTGAGGATGTCGGCACAAGCCCTGACTGCTCCATACAACGGAGGCCAAGTCTTCACTGACTCAAAGACAGAGAAAGCCGGGACATCCACCTTAATTTTGATCAATGTTCTTAAAAGTGATGTCCTATGGAGGTGAGGAGAATATATTGCTTAATGTAAAAGGTATTTAAGAGACTCAGTAGTGACAGTTGGGTTGGGGGGGGTGATTAGCCCCCACTGACAGCTTTCATCAAAGCCACTATCACCAAAATAGAACTCCCCCCACCACCACCAAAAAAAAAAAAAAAAAATAGCAGGAGACATCACCAAGGAGTCCCAGCCTTGGGAAAGGTGAAGTTGTGGCACAGACAAACCTTTGGGCTTCAAGGGAAGGAGAAAAAAATGTCCCCGGCTGCACCCACAGGCTGCCCCTAGACTAGCTCAAATGTGCCTCTCCCTTGTGTACCAGGTGTTGACAGATAAAAATACACTTCTCCACTGAAGTGGGAATTCAGCATTCCTTGGTGACTAATTCAGTCAGCAGTTTTCAAAACGAGGCCTCAGTGACCTGGTGATTGACTTGTGACTTTGTTGATTCTGTTACAATGAAGGGAAGTTCTCAGAAAAAAAAAAAAAAAACCACACCTGTGTTAAGGAGTCTACAAGGCTGGGTGACTGATGAGAACTTGCTGATTGTGGACAATAGGAATGTCGCAGATCCAGAGGCAAATTATCTTGGGCTGTTATTAATTGCCCAGCTGTGTCTGACCTAATATCTTTGTGACTGTCATGTGACACCTTCTGAAGTATATTAATTTAATAGGCCATTAGTAGTCAACCACCCAAAGCTAAGAGTATAATCAGACAGTACCTACGACATGTAATAGAGACTTCTCTGCCTGCCGATGCTTCTAACGATGTATTTGAAAAGTGCCTTGATTCAGGACTTCCTTTTGTTCTGTAACTATAGAGACTTCACAACATCGTCTTTGGAACATGGCATTTGGGGTACCCTAAATGCATGTTTCCAGACCATGGTCATTCAAGTCTGGCTCCAGAATGAATGGTCTCTTATTCCCTTTGAAGTGTGTGTGTATGTGTGGACCCTCTTTATGTAAAGGAATGACAAAGCTGAGATTACAGTAACAGACACAGTCTAAAAAAAGATGGTTCTTTATCTAAGAACATCTGGAGCTGGTGAGATGGCTCTGTGGATAAAGGCACTTGCTGTGTAAGCCAGGCCACCTGGGTTTGATCCCTGGAACCTGTGTAAAGGTGGAAGGAGAAAACCAACTCCATAGAGATATCCTCTGACCTCCACACGTGTCTTCTGGCAAGTGTGTATGCATCTGTACACACACACACACACACACACACTAAGAAATAATAAAATAAAGAACATTTGTCAAACTCAGCAGACTTCCACCAAATATCCCTGCAGGTCACATGGAATCCTGGAGCAACAGTAGCAAGCTCCGGGCTCACCTCCTCACTTTGTAAGGGATACACCTGCTATCTGGTGCTAAATACTTACTCAGAGCAGCCAGTATCAGAAATGCTGTCTGTACAGTGAGACCCAATGTTTTCCTCATTGAGAGTGCCACCCGGTGGCTCTGGCCTGGCCTTGCACCAGAACAACATTCCCCTGGTTCCACAAGACCCGTTTTTAAGACGAGTTAGCTCCAGCACCTCTCCTTGGCCATATCCTTCCCCAGTTCCCCCAGTTCCCCCTGAATTCCTACAGCTCCCAGCTCTTCCAGCCTGGTGGCTTCTCTGGACACCCTTACTTGTCCATGACACTAAGCTACATTTCTAACTTTAAACAAGGCATCTTCATAAACACCCATGATAATTAAGGATTTTTAACTATTCTTCTTTTTTTCTGTGGGTGCGACCACAACGAGCTGGACAAAGTTGATTATTTTTACTTCCTGATTTAAAGATCGTAAATTCAGAATAGGCTTTTACAACTCTCCTCTCGCTGTTAAAACCCAAGAAGCCAGTAGGTGGCGCTAGTGCCACTCACAGCGCTGGCTCACAGTGCCAGCCTTTTCAAGCCGCTGACTTCCACACTCAGTTTGAGAAGCTTGTGTGGGAAATGTGAACTAAAAGAATGGCCGCCAGTCTTTGCACACTTCCCTGTTTAAACACACACCACACACATGCAGGGTCAGCTCTCTGTGATCCAATCACTTGGATTCAACCAGCTGCGGATTAAAACTATTTGAAAAAATAAAATTAGATCTGTGCTGAGCATGTTACAGATTTCCCCTTCGTCTTTATTCTCTAAGCAACACAGAAAAACAACAATTTACACTGTCTTTAGTAGTGTAAGTAATCTATAAATGATTTAAAATACACAGAAAGGAAACGAGAGGCAGTTCAGCGGTTAAGAGCACTTGCTGCTCTTGCAGAGGACCTCAATCTCCAGTGGCTCACAACCACACTCCAGCTCCAGGGGGAGTCTGACGCCCCCTGCTGGCTGAAACAAGTAGTGACCTCATATAGGGCACACATGCACTCACTCTCCAAGTAATTCTTTTTTAAAAAAATAAATCTTAAAAAAAAAAAAAGCAAACGAACAAACAAAAAAAACCATAGGAGGATTAGACCTGGAGTATACAAAGACTGCCATTTTATATGTGAGACTTGATCATTCAGAAATGTTGGAATCCTTAGAAGGTTCTAGAGCAAAACGCCTCAGATGCTGAGAGCCAAATATATGCGTATGTTTCCTTCACTCCCTTTAATTAGGAGCATTTATCATACTCTGGAGAGAGGATATAAAACAGCATTCTGAACTTATCTGAAAGGGTCTTTTAAAAAGTCTCAGATTTTGATGTCAGTCTCAACTCCTTTTAGACAAGCCAATCAATCTGGGGCTTACTTGGAGCGTCTCTAATACTAGATATGAGCAGACACCCCTACTGTGAGGAAAGAGAATTACATAAATTAAGGTACCCCCCCACCCCCCCCCCCACACACACACGTGGGAAACCCAGAGGCAGAGAAGGCGTGCCAAGGGTCACTGCAATGATGAGACACCTTCCCTAGGCAAATACACGTCTGCCCATGGGGGCTGGGGGGTCTTACCCATCACAGTTACTGATGGTGCTCCCCATGAATGCAAGAGTCTTGGAGGTGCAGCCTGGCTCCTCCCCAGCTTCTGCGGTCCCACTCCCTTGTGTGTAAATCATACAAGACTCAATACAGTGAGGCTGGACTTCTCATTTGGAGACAAGATTTTATCTACTGTGAATGTTTATTCTAGATCTAATAAAATAAAGTGTCCCACCCACCCTCATAGTCCCCTGGCCTTAGCCCTACTCCAGAACACCCCAGCATTTCCTAGACTGCTAAAGTAGATATGCTTTTAATTTCATCTGTCATCTGTATAACTTACTGAAAGTAGATATACTTTAAATATTAATGATTTCCTTTAATGATAGAGCTGAGGAGACGCTCACTTGGTAATGTGCTTTTCTTACAAGTATGAGAATCAGAATTTGATCACACAACCTATGGAAAAGGCTAGGTGTGGTGGTACAGGCTGGGTGTGGCCATACAGGCTGGGTGTGGCAGTGCAGGCTAGGTGTGGCGGTACACACTTGTAATCCCATCCCCAGGAAGTGTAGAAATAAGGACCCCTGGGGCTTACTAGCCAGTCAGTCTGGCCTAACTGTCAAGCTTCAAGTCAGCAAAAGACCCTGTTTCCAAATATATGGTCAATGATACCTGTGGTAAAGAAACTAACATTATCTCCTAGCTTCCACACACATGCCCACACACATGGAATATGCATGTACACGAACACAAACATACACAGGCATACACAAAATGGACACATTTTAAAGTAGTGATTAAATAAAGAAAAATACTTTTTTTCCTGGCAACCAAACTTTCAGTTCATTTGATTTTATTTCTCAAGTTAGAGAATTAGATCCTAGATATTTATAACCCCTTTACTGCTGTTATTTTTCTCTCAGATTTTTCTATTTGATTTTCATCTACCAATTTTTTAAAATTAAGAAATTAAGAAAGATCTACAATGACATGTGGCCAGCTGTGGATTTTCCACACACATGGACTCTCTACTGAGTGTCACAAGAAAGAGAGGCAGAGCCCACTAAGCCAAGGAAAACCATTTTTTCTCTTCTTAAGAGAAGTAAATGTCCAACCTACTTGCTTTTCTTCTCATTAAGAAAAATAATAGAATGATAAGCTTCCCAAAAGATTAAATATATAACTTTTCATATTATACACACAGTTAAGGAGAGGAAGGATGCAGAAGAGAGAAACGATGGAGGAGAAACAAGAGAAGAGATGAGCAAAGGGAAGAGGCTACAGGGAGCAGAGCATCATGGGAAAGGAACAAAAGGGGCAGAAGAGACAGGTGCACCCAGAGAAAGGCACAGTGGCTGGTTCAGGAAATGAGGGCAGGCTTGGGAGATGCACAGGAGCCTGAGCTGAGGTTACCTTCTGTCACCTTTTGTCACCTAGGGCCACTGTGCTTGGAGAGTGTGTGCATTGTGAACTGCCCTTGACCAACACTTTGTTTTAGAGAAAACCCTCCTTCGAGGGGATCAGTCATTGGTCCGCACAGCACACAGAAATGTCCGCCGTCCTTTGGGCTGTGGTGACAGTGGCCTGGGCAAAGTCACATGTGAGCTAACATGGTATCTTTCCCCACAACAGTAAGCTGTCCTGGGCCCCAGACTTCTTCAGAGCTTACCTCCTCAACCATCTGCTTGACTTTCTTCTGCTGGCAATGCACCATGTCATCCAGGTGTCTGATCCGCTCTCGGAGGCTGGCCGATGCCTCCTCCATCTGCTGGTACCTAAGAAAGAAAAGAGAGCTCTGAGCCCTGACTCAAAACAGTCTACCACTACTGCCACAGCACTTCATAGATGCATTCAAGAACCAAAACTCAAACTAAAGCCATCTGCTCTTCTCCTGTGGTCTCTAGGGATCAACTCAGGATAGATGTCACCCTAGAAAGAGCACCTCCCTTCAGGTCCCTTCTCCAGTTTCACTCTGTATAATGACAGGTTTGTACTTTTCAGGGTCAAAATAAGAAGGTTTTCCTCCACTGAGAAGCATGAGAGGCTTTCTGCTTGGGGGTTAACACAGACTGGAACATGCAGTCAGTGACCTTAGGGGGAGAGAGAAGGAGAGTCTAAGGACACAGGAAGTTCCTGAAACCGAGGGTGGAATCCAGAAGAGCCTGAACACATCTCTGCTCATCGGTGACTGAACAATCAAGGCATATGTGGAGAGCCTTTCGTTGCCCCACCACCCTGCACCCCAGAACATTTCTGAGATTTATATTTTGAGCGACATTATTCTGTCTTTGCTCCGCTCAAACTAACCAAAGGAGCTGGCAGATGGCTGTGTTCTGAGTGTCATGAGAACAGGACACTGGTCATGTCTCATGAAATGGTCAGTGTCTTTGTCCCATTCCCCAGCAATACCAGGTCCCTCATTAGCACCAAAGTAGAAAATAGTGAGGACCCCAACAACTTTGAAAACTCTCAAGTTACAGGAGAAGGGCCAGCGAGATGGCTCAGCAGGTGAAGGTGGTTGCTGCCAAGCATGGTAATCTAAGTTTGATTCCCTACATGACCCATATGCTGAAAGGAAAGAATTAATTCCTAAAAGTTGTCTTCTGACCTCCACACTCATGCCATGGAACATCTGTAACACATATACATACCTGCACAATAAATACATACATAAATAAATAAATATTTTAAAAAGAGGAAACCAGACTTTTTTTTCCCCCAGCACATACTGTGTATTGGGCAGTAGGTCAAAGTTCCCTCACAATGTGAATCAAAGGAAGGGACATCTGGTCAACATAACTATTCCTCATTTAGAAAATGTTTCCAGCCCACAGGCAAAGAGCCTTGGGGGTCAGGTGACTCGCCCAAGGGTTCCAATCAGCCCATCCTTGCTTTCCTTTCTCTATGCCTTTTGATTTCTAGAAAATCGTGTTGGTTTTAGAAAACCATTTTAGAAAATCATGATGTCTAGAAAACCATGTGTGACCCCTGTAGTTCCATCCAGGGTCTTACAGGCTCATGACAAAAGGCCAATGCAAGGCTTGGCAACAAGCAACATTTAAAGATTAGTTTCCAGGACGAACAGCATCAGTCACAGTGGATGGGTTATCTCACTAACAAGGTGCATCCTGAGAACGCAGGGTTATGAACACATGCAGATGGGACTTCTGTGCTTGAGGCTGTCTTTTGATGTGTCCTGCTGAACTAACAGCCAACATCGAGATGTGTCTGCAAGCTCCTGAAGGAACTGGATCTACACTGGGTGCTCTCAACCAATGCCACACTTATGTATAGCTTTGTCCTAAGTGGGGACCACATGAATGAAAACACAAGAGTCAAATGAGCTATCAGAAACAGTGCACACCGAGTTGGGGAGATGGCTCAGTGGGTAAGAAGACTTATTAGGCAAGCATGAAGACCCAGATTCAAATCCCCAACACCCACATAAAAACTTAGGCATAGGTGTGGATGCTGGGAGAGGGGAGACAGAAAGATGACTGGGCTTTGCTTGCTGCCAGCCTTGGTCCAGGTTCAGCAAAAAACCCTGGATCAAGAGAATGAGGTAGAAAGTAATAAGAGGAAGGGCACCAGACATCTTCCTCTGGCCTCTGTGTGCAAGAACACACACACACACACACACACACACACTCTCTCTCTCTCACACAAAACCAATGTGCATATACCCCTCTGAGTTGCTCTAAGACCCAGGCCAGCTTGCCTCACCTGTTCTTGTCAGAATCTGCCATCTCCCCTGACATTTCTGTCTCATGCTCAAGGAGCTGGAGCTGGAGTTGATGCCGTTCCTAAAATAGACATAATCAATAAGTCCAGATGGAGCTAGACAGAAGAGGAACACCAGGCACACCCAGCTGTCCAAGTCTGTACACCACTCCCTGGGTTTGACACATCCACTCGGCCAGTGCTCAAAACTCATAGGCACCCAATGCATAGACATACTTATGGATTTGTAAACCACATGAGCACCGGCCCAGGATCGCATGTCTGATGAAAACTTATAGTTCTAAATAATGATAATCTGTATCATAAATCAGTGGCCCACGGCATTGTAAATCCTGACTGTTTTCAAAACCATCCAGCAAAGCAGCTCTGAAATTCTGGTTTATGTACCAGCCCAGGTGTGTCTGCACAGGAGTAATCACTTATAAAACATATACGTGGGCCATAATGGCCGGTACAATGGTTCCCAACACAAAGAAGTCCAGGTCCTCGTCCCTCACGAACACACCACCTCACACAGAAAAGGGAGCTTTGAAAACATAGTTAATGATCTGCAGAGTCTCATGGAGCAAGCTAGAGGAAACAGTAGAGTTAAAGTTGAGGAGCTAAGACGATATTGCATGGCTGACTCTGACACCAGGATGTGGGCCACAAGCCAAGCAGTACAGGTAGCTCCCAGGAGTCAGAAAAGGCAAGGAAATGGACTTTCTTTTCAAATTTCCAAAACCCTGCCAACATCTTGACTCTGGTACTTCTCACCTCCAGAACTGAAAACAATAAATTCACATTACTGAAAGCTACTTTTCGGCAATTTATTTCAGTAGCAATAAGAAACATGTGTGTCAAGCTATATGCTTCATACACTTTGCTGAATATATAAATGTGTGTGTGTGTAAATTTAAGTTTAATTTAACATTTATTTAACTTATTAACATTTAAGGGAAATGTTAATAAAAGTATAGTGCCTGTCATCACTAAAATCTCATTAGACATACATTATAGATATTAATATAGCAAAATCCCTTAAAACACGTTTGGGGAGCCCTGCCAGCAAAGGTAGGTCCAGAGGCATGAAGGCCTGGGTGGTGAGAAGGTGGGGAGCTGCCAGAACCCACCCTCAGATCTATCTAAAACCCAGACAGGACCTCGCTCTATCATTAGGTTGGAGGTTTCCGGTATGCAGAGTCTGGCACTCAGCGCTAATGACATCATATCGGTGATGGGTCAGTGCGATCTGCAACACAGTGTAGCTAGAGAGAGATTTCCCAGAGACTGAACTCAGCTTTGGTCCTACCTAGAAACCACCTGTCAGCTGCTCAATGTCACCATGCTCTCTCTCTTCCTCTCCTTTCTTCCTATCATTTCTCTTCCCCTTCCTGCTTCATTTTTGCTCCTGCCTCGAGACTGGCTTGTCAACTCTGTAAGGCCCCGGCCCCATCGTCTACCACACAGAAGAGTTTGCCTCCACACTTCATTCAGGTACCAGTGTGCCAGGCAAAAGTCAACCTGCCCCAGAAACATGAGGGGTGGGGTGCAGATGGCGACTCCAAACACATTGCCTCATCAGGTTAAACAAAAAGCACATCAGGGGCGTCTACTAAGCTAGCTGCTGCAATATTAATTTGCATAAAGAATTTTACGCATGACTTTTTTTTTTTTTTAAACATATCAAAATAATTGTGATGGTCTTGGCCTGACAGGTTTGTAGCGATGGCTTGCCTGGCATCCACAAGGCCATGGGTTCAATTGCCAGCACTACAGAAACAAACAAGTAGATGGTGGGGGGGGGAAGACAAGCGCTTTGTTCAGCTCCTTTCTGTGCCACCTTATGGGATGCGTTTCCCTGCAAACTGGGAGGGAGGCTGGCAAGAGTCAACACTGAGGTTTCAAGCAAACTGTGGGGTCAGGGGAGCAGGCAGGTGAGCATCAGGCCCAGGCTGCATCTGTTACCTTCTCCATGCGTTCAATCAACCTGTCCAGCTCCCCGATCCTCTGGTCTTTCTCCTCCAGGCTGAGCTCGGCTGCCTCCATCTTCTTATTGGCCTCTTCGATTGCCTTCAGAAAGCTATTGGTTTCTTCCTGCAACAGGCACATACTCTCCTCAGCACGGCCTGGGTACCCAAGGTGACTCACCTACCTCCAGACAGTGCCTTACTGGGTCATGATCTCCCTTGGAAAGCATGGCCCTGGGACCCGTGTGTCTCACACAGAGTGAACTCAACTGTCATGAGTCTGGTTTCACGTCTGAACCTTTCATGTCATGTAGCTATTCTTCTTTAACTTAATTTTACATTTATTTTATTCTGTTTTGTGTGTTGAGGGGATACGGGTGTCAGGGGTGCACGTGGGTGTGGTCAGATGTGTGAAGGTGAGAGGTAGCTTTAAGCATCTGCTCTGTCCTTCCATCATGTGGGCTTTGAGACCAAGCTCAGCTTATCATCTTGGTGATAAGCATCTTTGTCTGCTAGGGTTCTCCACCTTCCTAATGCTGTGACGCCCTAATATACTTCCTCATGTTGAGGAGACCCCCACTATAAAATTATTTTCATTATTTATAACAGTAATTTTGCTACTTTTATGACTCATAACATAAATATCTGATATACAGGATATCTGATATGTGATCTCTGTAAAAGGGATGTTCAAACCCTAAGGAGGTCACGACCCACAGGTTGAGAACTGCTGTGCTAAGTGATCTTACTGGCCCCTCCTGTGGCTTTTCAATGAGTCTAGTAACTATCTGTCCTGAAAGCTTATGTTCCAAAGGTGAAAACCAAAACAAAATAGCCTGTGAAGGGTTAAAAAAATACTGCACAAATGTTCCAAGTGTCACTGTGTAGGCCAACATACAACTGAAGTAGAATGAATTCCCAGATCTTCCTCCCACAATGCAATGTGCCAACTATTCTTACAGGGGAAAACAAAAAAATAAAAACCACAAAGATCTGGTGCATTGATTAAACCTTCAAGGATACAGATAAACCAGACAGTGTGGTAAGAACAGGGTGGGGAACAGGGACGGGGACAAGGGACTTCTTCAGAGAATTCGTCTTGTCCGAGAGAGGCCTCGATGTGAGCTCCCTTCTAGACAGGGGCACAGTGCAATTCCAGCCAGGAGGAGGAAGGGAGAAGGCAGAGCTCAAGATGGGGAGGGTGGAGCTTTCAAGGACAGTGGGGAGGGATGGCATTATACAGGATGGGGAAGTGGGAGGTTTCAGAAGGAGGAACAAATGGACTAAGCAGACAAACACAGGATCCCCCTGGATGCTGGTGAATGGTCCTACGAGCTGAAGAAATGTATATTCTGAGACACAGACATTGGGTTATTCCAGAAGGAGAAAAAATGAGAGCAAATGAATACTCAAATAAATTTCCTGGGCCAGGGAGATAGCTCACTGGGTGAAGAGCTTTCTGTGCAAGCATGAAGACCTGAGTTCAGATCCCCAGCATGCAAGTAAAAGCTGGGCATGATAGTGCATGCCTGGGACCCTAGCACTGTGGAAACTAACACACGGCCAAAGGGCTGGGGAATCCTGGGAAATGGCTGGCCAGCAGCCTAGACTAAAGAGCAAACTCTGGGTTCAGTGGAAGACTCTGTTTCAAAATAAATTAATAAAGGTGGAGAATGGCAGAGGCACAATACCAGCATCAACTTCTCACCTCCATAAGGGTACACATGAGCAAGGGCACCTGTGTGCACAGTGCACACACGCATGTAACACACATGGCATACATACATATGAATGAATGAATGAATGAATGAATGAATCCCGATTCTTCTTTTCACCCAACCTCATGACTCCCTTCAAGGAAAAACCTTCCTACTAAGCCTGCTAGCCATGCCTCGTGCCTTCTGTTTTAGGCAGCACACACGTACCAGGAGCACCTCCTTCTCTGCACTGTGCTTGCGCTGTGCCTCCTGCAGTTTCTCCTCATACTGGCTGTACAGCTTTCTCGTCATCTCCCGCATCACCTCAGCGTTGGCTTCTTGCGATGACTCCACCTGCAAAGAATTTCATTGCAGAACTGCATCCTGTACCTTACCTCTCTGGCCTCTCTACACACGGAGGTCAGAGCATGAACCCCCAGGGGTCTTCTGTAGAGAGAAGCACCAGGCAGGAGGGTACAGAGAGGAGGACAGAGGGAGAAAGGAAGAAAAGTATAAAGGGAGAGAGGAAGGAAGGGAAGGAAGGAGGGAGGGAGAGGGAGGGAAGAAGGGAAAGGGAGGGAGGAAGGGAGAGGGAGGGAGGGAGGGACAGAGAGAGAGAGAGAGAGAGAGAGAGAGAGAGAGAGAGAGAGAAAATATACCAATAAAAGATGGCACTGTACACTAAGTTACTTAGGATAATTGAGACAAGGTGTTTCAGAGGATTAATATTTCAGAAGGTAAGTCACTTCTTAGTGCTGGGGAGATGGTCTCAGTTGGTAAAGTTTTTTCCAGAACTCATTAAAAAAAAAAAAGAAGGGAGAAAGAAAGAAAAGAAGGGAAAGGAAAGAGCAACTTGTGGTGGCACAGACTCGTAACTTCCAGCACTGAGTAGTAGTCAGAAACAGTCAGATGATCCCTGGGGCTCACTGGCCAGCCGGCTACAAACGGCAAGCCCTGGGTTCCAGTGGGAGACTGTGTCTCAGAGGATGGACAGCTTCTGAGCAACTACTTTTGAAGTTGCTCTCTGACTTATACCCACACTCACACACACATGCAATGTATATGCACACCATTCACAGCTTAACTGTTGTAAAGAGAGTTCTCCAGTCGATCCCATTCATGGCACTGAACAACCGCATCTCTAAGTCAGACCTAGTTAAACACAAATAAAAAAAGCTGCACCCCTCATTCCCACACTGCATGCTTTCCAAACTGCTGTCTTTGGAAGCATCTTGGCCTATTGGGCCACTGGGCTGGGAGCCTTTAGTGGCCAGCTGGAGCTGAGCTGGTGCATCTTGAGAGAATCTTTGGAGCTGGGGTGGGTGGGGTGGATCTCTAGAGATGGTGTCTCCTTTCTGGCCTTTGATAAAGACCTCACACCACTGATCCCATGCTGCTGCTGCTGCTGCTGCTGCTGCTGCTGCTTCAGGTGTACTCTTGCCCCTCCTCTCGGGCTTTGACTAAGTAAGGTACCTGAGCTTTGGAGCGCCTCCCCTCTGAGAAGGGAGGTACCCTAAGGCCTTAATGAGTTGCATGGTATTTATTCCAAAGACGTGACAATCCTTCTTGATGCCCTTGGATGGTCATCGCTGGGTAAATACTCAGGATGGAAATTCCTGAGTAAAGGTTATTGTTAACTTAGAACCCAGGCGAACCCACACACCATTTCTACTACACAGGTGCCGTGGAGAAGAGCTGTGCCTGAAGCCTGTTCATGCTGCACTCCAGTCACACGAGGGCCCTTAAGTCCCTGGAACTTGTTTCATATTTTAATTTGAAGGATTTGAAAATGTATTTGAAAAATAAGGGAGAGAGTGAAGAGAAACCTTTTAAGCTCTAGTGGTCAGGACCAAACTCAGCATCAGTTTCTAAAACAGGCCTCTATAGGCTGGACACGGGGGATCTGGACTTTCAGGCCACCTTGTCATGCCTGGTGACACCATCCCAGAGACAGGACAGATCCAAACAGCAGGTGCTCAATAAGTGCTTGTGGGGTGAATAGATGCACAAGGGTTTAATTCAGGAACTTCTGACTACTTCCACAACAACAACAACATATATATATATGTATATGTATATATATGTTTTTTTTTTAATTTTCAAAACAATAAATAAAAAATAAGTGCTTGTGGGGTGAATAGATGCACAAGGGTTTAATTCAGGAACTTCTGACTACTTCCACAACAACAACAATAATATGTATAATTTATATATATATATATATATATATATATATATATATATATATGTTTTTTTTTATTTTCAAAATTAAAATTTTGGAATAGAATGTATAAAATCGTAAAGGAAACAGCTGACCTAACACAGAAGAGATGGCTCAGCGGTTAAGAGGACTTGTTGATCTTCCAAAGAATCTGAGTTCAGTTCCCAGTCCCCACATCAATGGGCTCATAATCACCTGTGACTCCAGCTCTGTGCAATCTGATGCCCTCTTCTGGCCTCTGTGGGCACTACACTCAGGTGCACAAACCCACATTCAGATACACATATAAACACATATTTAAAAAATAATAAAAACAGAAAGAGTTGTCATATTTGGAGAGAGACCAAAAAAGGGCTGTTATACTGCCAAAGCCTAACCCCAGGGTGGCAGTAACAACATGGCAGCCACAGGGAAGGATGCACTGCCAGATGCTTTTCCTGACTGGGTTATTAGCACCTCCACTCTTCACTGGCATACTCTGGTTTATGTGATAAGTTATACATGATCTACAGAATTGCTTAAGGCTGTGCAGAACACAGTTTGAAAACCACAGTCTTGGAGGAAGGACCTATGAAGCCCCACCCTTTCTTGCAGGCAGTTGATAGTAGCTGGGAAAGAGAGAAGTTTTCTTCAGTGGTGTAGTTGTTGCTTGCATGTGCTCCCATAAATAATCCCTCACCTATACTCCTGTATGTAAACCTAATTACACTCACGCACACAAAAAGACATAAAAGCCAAATGGGGATTAGCTGGGACAAGAAAGGTGATCCATGAGAGCTGAGGACAGGGATCAGAAAAGAGTAATGAGGGCAGAGATGTGACCATTTGATATATGTTGGATACATGTATGGAAATGTCATATGGAAACCATTATGTAATAGGTGCTTTAAAAAAAAAACCCACAGGGTAAAAACTTGGGGAGGGCCCACACGGGACTTCAACATTTTAGAAGTCTAGCTTAGGCATGCACGCAGCCCAGTAGTCAAGAGGGACAGATCTTTGTGGGGTGTGTGCATGTGTAGGGCAGGGGCAGTCTTTGGGACGTTAAAGAGCATACACATGGTGGAGGGAGAGCCCTTCAAAGCTCCTGAGTATATCCCAGGAAGTACCCCACACCCCACTGGCCTTCCCAATAGCATAACCATAATGTCATGGTGCTTCTAGGAACACCTTGAGGCTACCGTAGTTAGCCATGTAGTTAGAAAGGCATGCCCCTAAGGAGTGTTCGTGCAGTACCCCAACTCTAGGCAGGGAACTGTGAACAGACACCTCCTCGGTGCCTTCAGACCATGCCTGTGAGAGACTCTGATGAGAAAGAGAATGGAGAAACAGAGATGAAGACCTGAAGGGCAGAGAGAAGAGAGGCCAGCGGGGAAGGTCGGCTGCCTTACCCTCATCTTCAGCAGCTGGCTTTCCACTTGAGCGGCCTCTAGCTGCCTCTGCTTCTCTCGCAGCTTGTCCATGGACGCTTCATAGGTCTGCTGCAAATGTCTGATTTGATCCTTGATGTCGCTGTTTTCCAAAGTCACGTCCACAAGGGTTTTCTATTTGGGTGAAAATTAAAAGCAAAGATCCAGGGGTGTGAGAACACACACGGCAGCATCCCACTCCATCTCGTGCTGCAATATCTCTCGAGTCGGGGTCCGGGGATCCCCACGGTGGTTAAGTGGACCACAGCCTTCCCTACAATCCCCAGCAGCTGTGGACTGTTAGACCACACACTGCTTAGGATGGGAAGATGAATCGAATGGAATCTTTCCCAGGGAAAATAAATGCTCGTAATGATATCATGTCACATGGGGTGGGGGACAGGTGTAAAGCAGTAAACACAGGCCAATCCCATTCATAAATCCAAACCCATGATAGCCTTCACTACATAACAGAATTGAGATTTATTTTATTGTTTCCCCAGCTTTCCCATAGTTTTTTATAATGAAGCAAAACCAAAGTATTTTATAGACTAAAGATAAAGTTCAACAACAACATTGCCTGACAAGTGTCAGAAGCCTGTTACGGGTCTGGGGAGATGGCTCAGATGGTAGAGTGCTTAGCTGGTGGGCTGGTTTGTCAACGTGACACAAGCCAGGGTCCTCTGGAAAAGGGGAACCTCAATTGAGAAAATGTCTCCATCAGATTGGTGGGTGGGCAAACCTGTGGGGAGTTTTTCTCATCTGATAACCGATGTGAGGATACCCAGCTCACTGTGGGCTGTGCTGCCCCTGGGCAGGTGGTCCTGAGTTATAGAAGAAAGCAGGCTGAGCGAGCCAGTGAGCACTGTCCCTCCATGGCCTCTGCATCAGATCCTGCCTCCAGGATCCTGTCCTGTTTAAGTTCCTGCCCTGACTTCTTTTGATGATAAACTGTGATATAGAAGTATAAGCCAAACCAAACCATTCCTTTTCCTCTCCTCAAGTTGCTTTCGGTTGGGATGTATTATAACAGCAATAGAAAGCAAAGTAGGGAACCCAGCAAGCACACAGCCCAGGGTTCCACCCCCAGCATTACATTCATGATGCATGGTGGCTTACTTAAGTAGTCAGGAAGTTCAAATTCAAGGTCATCCTGGGCTACATAGTGAGTTTGAAGCTAGCCTCAGCTTCATGAGACCATGTCTAGGGGAAAAGGGAAGATGCTTTTGACTGTCTGCTGCTCCTGGACACCCAGGTGAGCAGAACTAATTAAATTAATAATTCTGCTGTTTATCGTTTCCATCTCTACCTAATTAGAGAGAAATGATGCCCATATTTCCCAGACTCTCACCACTGGACACTGGGATGTGGGCATGATCTACCACATCAGATTGCAAGACTCAGACCAGATGGAGTGTGTTATCTCCTCTGTCCTCTCTGAAGGATGGATGGCCTCTGAAAACTCCCCATCCCTCACTGAACTATATACTTAACAATCCTAAAAACACCTGTATCACTTTAGAAACTGTCATCGGAGGGCAGAAGGTATCAAAGGAAACACTGAAGCCATCAGAAACTTCCAGGAACTTCAGGAGACATCTAGCCTAATGTTCAAGTCTTTCTGGGAGAAAATGGATATGCAAACACTTAGCCTTGACCAGGAGACAAGATTCATCTAATTCTGTCTGTCTATAGCAGACTTAATGTCAGGTCACTGATCTCTGCTGGTCTCAGTTTACCCACAGTCTTGTCTAAAGCCAAGAGTCTGGTCTCTGTCAATAATAACAAGCAAGCAGACGGGATGGGTGGCAGAGGCTGGGATCTCACACAACTAAGAAGCCAATGACCTTCAGATACGGCCAATGGTGTAGTCTTCTAGTTTTTTGTAGCCTGGAACTAAGTAACTAAGGATCATTGGGTTAGGACTAACACTTGCTCTAATAAGAGACCTATGGGAGAGGGGATAAATGCTTAGATTGTCAGCTAAATGTCACATGAGAAGAATTAAATACACCTTTTTTTTCTAGGAAGAGAATCCAGAAACACAGTGCAGACACCAGCAGGTCTAAACTCAGGTAGGGCAAAGCCCTCTCTGTAGGATGGGGAGTGAAATAGTTTCTAAGAGGAAGGGAAAGAGAACCTTGGCAAGTCCCCTTCATGATAGGAAGATGGGAACAAAGGGCTCCTGAAAAAACCAGGGATGTGGCCCAAGGCCAGGGGGGAAATTGGCATATACAAAAGGGAGCCAGGAAAAGCATGGGACTGTGGCCCAGCCAGAAATGGGCATCCCAAACAAACCCAAACACAGCCCTGTCCCACCCACTGCTGGAAGCTGACCAAGCTGTGCTGCCTCTGGGATTCCATTAGCTGTGGTTGATGAATACTAAGTTCTATGGGAAGTGGAAAAGCCCAGTATGCCGATCTGTTTGCTTATCCACAAAACTATTTACATGGGACCAGAAAGGATTAAAAATGAGTGGGCTGAATTTTTAAGAGGCTATGAAAAAATAAGCCAAATAAACTCGGAGAGTGGCAGGAACGACTGCTTGTGTATTTGAAAACTGAGACCAGAGGCTTCCTTTGAACATCTATAAATGAACTTGCATGCTGGTCAGGGGACCATGTCATTGGAAACATAAAGATTGAAAGGCTTTTAATGGTTAGCTCTGAGCTAATCTCTGGTAGCATGTCTCAATTAAGAATGTGTGTCTACTAAAAATGTCTTCATTCTCTGGAACACATGATTCTTTTCAATGTCAAATCATTCTAACTCAAGAAAATGTGCTTGCTATGAGAGATCCTTCTTGTGAAAGTTACATCCTTTCTTCGGATAAATATGTCTTTTCTGTAACCAAGTGGAACTCCCTGAAGCACCAGAGCTACAAGGAGAAGGTAGTTGATGTTGTTGTGTAGACAGACACACTGAGGATCCAGGGAGCAGGAGACATCTCCATCCTGGAGCTGAGCCTAAAACCCCACTAACAGAGACTCATGGGCATCGGACAGAGGCACATGAGCACCTGACAGAGGCTCAGCTGGAAACATTTCCGCCAACTTCCTACCCACCTTCCAGAAACTGCCTTTACTGTGACTGTGCCTAAAGAACCATGACTGACCAGAGAATTCTGTGACTTTTCTTAACCCCACTCCTGGTTAAGATTGACTGACATGTAAGAGAAGGTTCCTAGCTCAGGAGAAGCAGAAGGATACCTGTAAGCCAACAGAGTCCGATGCCAACGCCAAGTTCATGGCATTGAAACTATCCAGGGCCGATGCCTGGGCTTGAATGTGACTGTCTAGGTAGTCTTGCTGAGCATGGGAAACCTAGAGAGAGAAAAACAGTCACTCCAAACCAATCCACACCCACAGACTCCAGGGAAAAGAAAATCTTCTGAGAGTAGCCACATCAACTTAAGTAATATTTACAGTAAAACTATAGATTACAAACCAACATCTGGAGTGAGAGCTGACATCGTCAATGAAGTATTGCCAAGAGAGAGAAAACATACTTTTTTTTCTTGGTGTGTATTTCAATTTCCATTTTTAAAAAAACTATCACAAATCATCTTTAAAAAAAACATTATTTTAACCATGAGTCGTTTTGCATGTGCTGGAGCTTGTCTGTACAATACATTCTTAAGGATAGAATCTGAGGGCTGGGAATGTAGTTCAGTTGGCAGAGAATACACAAAGCCTTGGGTTTGCTCCTCAGCACTGGGTAAGCCAGGCACAGTGGTGCACACCTATAATCTCTTCACTGGGGAGGTGAAAACAGGAGAATGAGGAGTTCAAGGTCATGTGACTTTGGGGCCACACTAGACTACGAAAGAAAAAAAAAAGAGTAAAGCATTTTTTTAAAAATGCTTTTTAAAAGGCCTTTAACTAGAATTCATCTAGGTAAGGGCTGGAGAGATAGCTCAGTAGTTAAGAGTTGTAATACAAATGTAAAAAAAGATTATTAGACATTTTCCTTTGAGTAATCAAGTTGAATCTGTTACTTAAAAGATGTCCTCTCAGTTCCTTTAAAGTATGACTCCATTCATAAAAAGCATGAGCTATTCAAACATTTCCAGGCCACTGAGCACAGGCCCCAAGCTCTGCCATTCTCTCATGGCCTCAGAGTTGGGGTGGCCTTCCTTACATTATATTAAGATGTGTCTCTGTATTTTCAGTTGTTAATTCTGTGGAATTCAGAGCGCTAAATGCTGGCAGGATTTTGGTACTATCGTTTTTGTATGACCTCTCACCAGCATGTAACAACCCCTCAATGTCTTAGGCAATCTATGAGATGTTCAGGTGTTGTCTTGCTGCTGATTGGTTGTAATAAAGGGCTGACAGCCAATAGCTGGTACAGGAAGTACAAGGGTGGAACTTCCAGGCAGAGAGGGACTCTGGGAGATTCGAAGAAGACTGGAGGGAACAGACAGACCAGAGCAGAGAGGTAGAGAGCCAGCCATGTGGCAAGTCATAGTGCTAGAATAGTTAGGTTAAGTTTAGACAGTAGCTGGGAGACTGTCCCAGCTAGAGGCCTAAGCTTTAAACTACATTAGAAATCACCATTCATTATTGAGCCACTGGTGGGTATGCAGAAAGTCCAGCAGTCCTGGAGTGCTGAGTATGAACTCACCGACAGGTCTTGGGTGAGCTGTTGGATCTTCTGTCTCATCTGGTCATAGTCTCCGTACATCCGCTCCCTCACTTTCTCCAATGTGGCCCTCACCTGCAGCCACAAACATGCTAGTTAGAACTCAAGTTATAATGCATTCGTGAAAGATACTGGAAACTTTAGTAATAAGAGAAAGACTCACACACACACACACAAAAAAGAAATCACCTTAAGAATAAGACATGTAACAAATTAAGTGACAAGATCACTCTTAACATCTAGTTAGAAAAATGGAAAGTATAAAAACAATAATGTGTATCAAATATGAAGATAAGGACTAACAGATATTACGTTATCCAAACAGTAAGCTGGAGGATGCCCAGTTGACTTTGTTAAGACTCACCTATCACCCTCAAACCCTGTTTGAACAAAATTTACCCTTCCCAATCATATGTCTCTACAAGCAGGAAGTTTTTAACTAATCGACTGTATACACATGGCTTTGAGGATGAAAACACTCCAAAGCAAGCAGCAACCTCTAATTCTCTCTCGGCCCCCAATGCCAAAAAGCAATTAAATGTCTAGAATGTGAGTGGAAAAATGCGAGGCCTGAAGGGGCCATAAATTCAGATGTCAGTTTCTCAGTAATTACCCACAGAACACACAGCGGGTATAACCAGGAGGAAAGTGGTCCTCAAACCCTCACTCATGCAAGCACTGTGCAAGTCTGGACTGTGGGTGTCTATCAAAAGAGTGTTAAGTGGGAAGCTGATACACAGCCCTGTTTCCCAATCTTCTTAGATGTTTGGTAAAGTTCAAGAAGTCTTGAGGGAGTTTCCTCCAGGCAAACTCCAAGCAGTCGGGCTTCCCAATGGCTGAATGGACCCAGTCTGGTTTGTCAATGTTTAGGAGCCGTGCTGGAAAGTTCAATACTGAAGGCATATTTGTGTAAGAAACACCCCGTTTTGCTTTCAAGGTTTTGTTTTCTCTTTGTTGTACTAGAGATTTGAACTCAAGGCCTCATGCTTGCCAGGTAAGAACTCTAATACTGAGGTACATTTTATTTTAAAATGGATATTGGTAGAGATTAGGAGAAGAGAGAAGTGCCCAGTTGAGGTTTCTTTGTTTGTGGTTTTTGTTTTTAAGATTTATTTTAAGTCGTGTGTGTGTGTGTGTGTGTGTGTGTGTGTGTGTGTGTGTGTGTGTCTAAGTACAAGTACCAATGGAAGCCAGAAGATGATGTAGAATCTCCTAGAACTGGAGTTACAGACACTTGTGAGCTGTCTGGAATAGGTAGGTGCTGGGAATCAAATTTGGGTCCCCTTCAGCAGGAACCCTTAACCCCTAAGCCATCACTCCAGCCCCTACCCAGATGAGTTCTAAGAGTCTACGTTGGCCACAAACAATTGGGAAAGTGGGGCTCAAAGCATGACCCTCCATTCTAGGGAGTGAATGACTCTTGACTTTCCTAGCTGGCTCATGTGCTACCTGTCACCAGAGGTGAATGGGTGGAACCCTGAGCTGGGTATTGCGTCCACTGAACAGTGTAGGAAACCAACAAGGCCAGGGTGTCTCCCATCAGGGAGCAAGGGCAACAAACTCATAAACACACTGAGGAATGAGCAGGCTGGGCTGTATCTGAAACCAGCCATTAAAGGCGGGACCTAGGAATTAACTTTGTATTGCAGATCATAGCGGAGGTTGGGAATTTTGGGTCAGAACCAGTTCTGTGATTTCAGTGCATATCATTTATAGCTGAGGATTAGCCTGGACCTGCTGTGTTTGTCTTGGGCAATTTGGGAGTCTGAGCTCTACTTACAAGGTTTGCTTCTAAAGTTATACGGTTACCTAAAGTTAATGTTATATGGAACATGTAAATGAAGGTCTAAATATTTCCTTGAGAAAGGCCTGCATTGTTTAGAAATCTGGGATGCAGCATTTTGCATGATTAAAAACGATCTTTAGGAGATTATATAACGGGGTGTTCAAGACTAGTTAGTGGTTACAATACATAATGAGCATATGTATGTGTGTGTATGTGTGTGTGTTTGTGTTTGTTCATGTGCACATGTGCATGTAAGTATGTGTGTGTGATGCATGAACCTGTTTTGTGGGTGGCATATATATATATATATATATATATATATATATATATATATATTATATATACATATTATATATATATATATGTATGCATACATCTGTATGCACATGTGTGAAGGTCACAAGTTAATAGTAGGTATCTTTCTTGATCATTCTCCACCTTATGTTTTGAGGTAAGGACTCTCACTGAACTTGGGGTTCATCTATTCAGCTATGATGGCTGGCCAGTGAGCTCCAGGGATCATCCTGTGTCTGCCCCACCAGTGCCAGAGTTATAGATGGCAGTGACCACACAGTCTTTACATGGATACTGGGATCTGAACTCTCAGGTCCTCATGCTTGGACAGCAGGCACTCAATGATCTGCTCTCAGCCTATGCATCTGTTATCAACAACAACAAAAACAAACAATAATACAATAATAGCTAAGAAAACGTGGCTCTGCACATCTTCCCCAAACCAAATGAGGCTCACAAGGCTGGAGGCTTTGACGTCAGGGATGAGAGCCCACCTATCAGTGAATAAGCTGAGGCCTACAGAGCACAAAGGGGCACACTAAAAGGAACCTGGATCTGACACGGAAGCAGAAGCAGAAGCAGTGAGCTCACAGGCCTGGGGGACTTCTCCAGCCCAGTACTGACACCTGCTTCCCCCAGCACTGAGCCATGCATCAGTGTTTGGGGCCCACGGGTATCAGAGCAGTTCATGTCTCTCTCATCTAACTAGTCAGGTTTGAGCTCAGCAGCCTCAGTCAGGTTAATGTAGATGGAGGGAACACTGGGTAGCACAAAAAGAAATGGATAGATCACCATTGAAGTATTTGAAGAAAATGATTCAGAATGTCGGCCACAGAACAGGGTGAATGGTGAAAGGGTGGCCACTTGCTTTCTTTTTCATACACTCCCAAGCCTTCTCAATGTGAAAGACAAGAAGAAATACACTAAATACAAATAAATTGCATTGATTGGCTTAGACCGAACCTTGTCTGCTATGGTTGACTTCCCAACATACATTTCGACCCAAATCATTGGTGTGAACCTGCCAGGTTCTATTATGTTCCCTGTCTGATTGGAGTGGAATGGGGTGTGACCATCCCTGGCCAGGATGGCAATGTAAGGGGCAACTTCAAAAACTGTCCAGAAGTGGGTGTCCTATTTTCTTTCTCCAAACATTGTCACATGTGTAGGAGAGAACCAATCTTAAGGCCAAAGAAAAACCCCAAAGAAATACTGAAAACCAGACCCAGAGCCCAGTTGTGCCCTTCCTGGAACCCACCCTACCTCCAGGTTCATCTCCAAGGAAGACATTTCTCTCTGAGTTGGCGGTTCTCTTACAAGTAGCTAGTAACACCTACGTTTATACAGTTGCCCAAACACATACATTATGTGTGTCTAGTATCTTACGCAAAACCACCCCAGAGCCTCCACACCACACCCAGCAGGAGCCCTGGGTCTCATGATCCTTCTGTCTGTAACAACCACCCAAGAGAAACTTGTTGAAAAATGATACCTGTACCTTTAGCATCACCACAAAGAAATGGAGAAACATTTCCATCCCAAGTAAGACTTTCAAAATGCCTACTTAACATTCCATCCAGGCTTCTGACTCCACCCTTCTAACTGCTTCAAAGAACAGAAAGCAAAATATCCTCGAGTAGCTCACATCTCTGATGTAATTCATCTCTTCTTTCAGCTGATTGGTGGACCAGCCATACACGACCATTTCCTTCTGCTGATTGGGATCTGATCTTCGCACCACACCGTAGACAACACCCTGAGGGAGCTTCTTGGTAGATTCTCCATTGCTTAGTTCTGGAGGCTGGGATGAGAAGGCAAGGCATGAGAAAAAGAATATAAGACACATTAACACATCAATACTAATGGCAACCGATGTATGATTAAGCAGGCTCTGACCCCAGCAGCAGCCTGAGTACTCCAGCAGCAAAAGCAAAGGGACAGAATCCCAGCCTGGCATCTGCTGGTCACACTGTACCTGGCATGAGCTGGGGCTGCCTACATCCTGAAGAAAGCGGCCACTGCTCACATCTAACAAGTCTTGATCCACCATCCCCATTGGTCAGAACCTTCAAACCCCATTTTCCCAAGGGGACAACCATTTCTAATTCTCACAGAAATGCCAAAGGAATTATGTCATGAGACCTTGTACTGAGGTGACACTGTTTTCTGTCTTCTACCAGTTCCTCTGATGACTTCAGCTGCCTCACTAACCATGGCCTGAATTGCAGGAAGTCGAAGCTGACTGTCATCTGGTAGGGAAACTGACCTAGGAGGGCAGGGCTTACCCTGAAGCCTAGATGGAAGGAAAAGAGGAGAGGGTACCACATGACCTGCTGTGTCCCTTTGCGAAATATTTCTGAAAAGCCAAGCAGAGGTGGTGTGACTCCAGCCCCAAAGAATCTTCCCACTCCACTCAGCTGGTTTTCAATTCCAGCAGTTAAACCTTGAATCACCAGTAAACTGCAGTTCAAAAGTAGTATGTCCGACTCTAACACAGCTTTGCAGGATGGAGGCTTCAGGAAGCAGGGGGGAACAAAGTATTCTTTGACCACCAAGAAAATTCCTTCAGGCATCTAATGTTTATAGCCATTTAGCAATGCAGAGTTTTCCTGTCCACTTCATAGCTGAGGCCATGGAAGTTCGTAGGGCCAAAAAAAGCTTGTGTGTGACCACACAGTCACATTTAGGCCAATCTTGTCTGATGGTCAGCACACCTCCTCATACTGTGGGTTGTGAGATGTGGAGAGACAGAGTAGGGACCTCCTCAAACATGAAGGACAATGAGAAATAAAATTTTTAAAAAAGAGAGGACAGAGAAGGTGAAATGGCTCAGCCAGTAAACGTGCTGGCCAGCAAGCCCAGTGACCTGAGTTTGGTCCTTGACATCCACATGCTCCAGGGAGAGAACTGTTTCCCACAAGTTGACTTTTGACCTCTTTCTTCATGGGCACTGTGGTTCACCCACAAGTGGGCACGCGTGCCCCCCCCTCCACATACACACACAAAGGAACACAAAGAATAAAAAAATAAAATGTAACAAGGAATATTTTTAAAGAAGTAACTTTTTAAAAAAAGACAGAAAGAAAACAAGAAGGAGCCTGAGACTTCATAGAGAAGTGGCATCTTCACCACCCAGTACCTAGTTTATATCACAGACTACTATCTTCAGGCCTCTCCCCTTGGCCACCAATTTTTCTCTTCCCTTCCCTTCCCTTCTTCCCTTCTTCCCTTCTTCCCTTCTCTTCTCTTCTCTTCTTTCTTTTCTGTTTCTATTTTGTTTTTAAGACAGTGTCTCACTACATAGGCTTGGCTGAACTGGAACTCACTATGTAGACCAGGCTGGCCTCAAACTCATGGAGAGCCACCCAATTCTGCCTCCCAAGTGCTGAGATTAAAGGTGTGCACCACCACACCAGACTCGGTACCAACATTTTCAGTTACTTTTTTGTAGATTTTTTCCCCAGGTCTTCAGAAATACAAAAGTGTCATTTGCATTTTAAACTATTTGTTGACACCAAATAATGAGGGCTGAACTCAAAGTTCATAAAAATAGCAAATAAAAACCAGAAAGATTCATGACAAATTGTTAACAGTGATCACCTCTGAGGAGAGAACCGAGAAATGGGTAGATGCCAGCGAACAAAGGGGCAGTATTTGAGAGGTGGCTTTGTTTTGTTTTTACCATGAGGACTTTTAAAGAAAGGAGGGAACACAAGCACTGTTTTCCACTATTCTATACAAACTCAGGAAATGATGAGATACGAGGTCTGTGGCTGGTCTCTGGTTTCCCGTAACAGCTTGTACGTATGTCCCAGGCACCAGATCCCATGGGCACTGCTGCTACCCTTGAAATTTGTCAGTTTCAAGGTCTGGGCTGCTAAATGGTTCCTGGTGGAGTAACACACTGGCATTAAGATATCCCCCAATTTGGTAAACACGCTAATTAGAAAAAGGAAAACCTCCAACGAGACTCCCCACAGACCAGGGAAACAGAAGCTGTTCTAGCCCTGGACCCTGCCCAGTTCCTGAAAAACAGGCTGCTAAGGACACAAGGCTCTGATGAGACACACAGCACAGCAGAGCCCAGAGATCTGGTGGCCTGACAACACAGAGGATCCCACCACCTGGGAGATGAGGCCAATACCCGTGATAGAGTCAGGTCTGCAATCCCAGCACTCAGGAGTCTGAGGCAGGGGGATTGCCATGAGTTTGAGACTAATAGGTACTGCATAGTGAGATCCTTTTCCTAATTAGCCTGCTTAGGCTACAGAGTGAACCACCAATTCAATATAGAAAAGGATTTATATATGTTGAAAGATACCTAAGATACACTGAGTGAAAAAGGATACATTTTACATTCTACATTCCTGTTTTTGTTTTAAGAATGTGTGCAGAATTCACTAAGGACATACAATCCAAACCTTTGGTGACAATCCCCTCAGAGGCAACAGGATACCATTTTTTTCCTTTGTGTTCATTTGTACTCTGGCCTGTTGCTGTTGTTATTGCTGAATCATTTTTATGTAAACTTTTTTTTTAAGATTTATTTTGGGAGTGGACATGAAGTCCTGCCCCTGGTCGAAGCTATTAGCATTTGATAACTGCTGAGAGCCAGTTTTCTTTAAGGGTGTGATAAGTCCACCACACTCCTGGGGGCAGCCCCACACCCAAGAATATTTGGACAGCACAAACTGGACTGGATTGTTTTTTATAAAGGAGAACAGCATGCAGTTGGGTGGAGAGTGAAGTGGGGGTGGGCAGGGGAGAAGTGGGGGGGAGAGGGATGCATGACACATGGTGTAAGAGTTTCAAAAAGTTAATAAAGTATTAAAGATTTATTTGTAATTATCTGTACATGTGCGCATCTCTATAGGGGTATGTGTGCATGTGAGCACAGGTGTCCACAGAACCTGAAAGAGGGTGTCCGATCCCCTGGATACAACTGCAGGCAGTCCTGGGCCACCCTGTAGATGCTGGGCGCTGAGCTCAGGCTCCCTTGCAAGAGCGGAACACGTTCTTATCCACTAGGCCTTCTCTCCAGACCCCCTTTATTTCAATTTTCAAATGGAAACTAAAAGTAAAAATGATTAAAATATCATAAATAAAGGACTTCCAGAAAAAGGGCCTGGTCACAACAGGACTAGCTGCATGATGCTCCAGGATAGCAGCATGGAGTTCCTCGGAGGAAGATGCTGGCCCACAGAGGAAAAGGCCAGAAGAGCATGTGTGAAGAAAGCTATGGCAGAAAGCATGTGCTGTCCAGTGGGTTTTTTACGGTACTTCCTTTAGTCCCCACAACTCGACTGTGTAAATGTTGGTTCATCTGGGGTGAGCATTCAGGCTGCTGTCTCTGTCTTTCCAAACGTGATCTTGTCCAACCACACTGCCTCCAAGCCAGTGAAGAGTCAGCAGGGACTTGGACTTTAGATGGCTATGTGGCATCCCAGAGTTTCTAGGAGCCAGGAAAGCCAGGAGCCCAGCCCTCGAGTGCCAGAACCATTGGGAAGAGTCAGGCCAGAGATAGGGCTCCTCTCCAGTGCCCTGCCCCACCTCCATCCATCCTCATGATCCTCCTTCTGTTCTTCTACCAACTCCTTATTGCCTCATGCCATTCACAAGACTCTTCCCTCTGACACACGGCTAGACTGAAATGTCTCATCCTCCAGAGTGACTTCCTTGACCCTTCAGAACTGTTAGGCTTCCTCATGCCCATTCTCCCCATGATGACAGCCATGAATGAGTGACTGTGGGTATCCTTAGGATAAGAGGCCTGCTCCCCTGGCAGCTACCAGTCCCAAGATGTCCACATCTCATCTGCCTTCTTTCTCAGCAGCCGGCAGTGATGGACAGATTGTGACTCTCAGCAAATATTTACTGACTGGAGCTCTAGAGGCTAGAAGAGGCTCTGGGGAATCACCTCAAACAAGCAAATACAGTCTCGCTGACGGAAACGCCCTTTGTTCCTTAGCGCAAGGAACAAACAGGAGCCCGGAGCCTCAACCACAACATGAAACACAAAAACTTCCCAGAGCAGCAGATGGGGCCATCATGTTTAGAAAATAACAACACGTTCAAGGTTCAAAATACAAGAGAACACAGAAAAAAAAAAAAAAAAACGAAGAGCTAATAGGTTCACAAATGCTTATAGTTCATTTTTCCCCTCCTCTTAAAATATCGCTAAAATGAGTATTACTTTTCGACATGATAAAAGCATTGTGGTAATATTAAAAGGTGGTGTTTATCTCTGAGAAAAGCATATTGAAGTATTCATGACATATTCACTTCCTTATGCAGGTGAAGGAAGTGGACAGGATGCAGACTAGATGAGGCAGCCCTGACCATGGGTGGAGGGTTGGCGAAGCAGCAGCAAAGGCTAGGAGGACAGATTTCTTTGGTGTGAGTGTCAAACTCTCCACCGTTAAAAGGTTATTTGAAGCTTTAGAATGCTGCTTTGCATCTTTTTTAAAAAATCAAGTTTTAAATTATATATGGAGGCCGGCAAGCTGGCTCAGCTGGGAAGATGCTTGCTACTTGGCCTGAAATCCTGAGTTTTCCTGGAATCCACATGGGGGAAGGAAATAATGGGCTCCTGCAACTTGTCCTCTGACCTCTAACTCAGGCGTCATCGAACAGAGAGGGAGAGAAAGACGATGGAGACACAAAGAGAATGTGTGTGTGTAAAGTAGCTGCAGAAAACGAAACACCTAATATGTGTTTGGGGCTGGAGACACGGCACAGTGGTTAAGAACACACACTACTCTGATAGAGGACCCGAGTTACATTCTCAGCACCCACCCACATGGGGCAGCTCATCCCCACCTGTATCTTCAGCTCTAGAGAACTGGATGCCCTCTTCTGATCCCAAGAGCACCTGTCTCCATGTGAACACACACACACACACACACTCACAAACCTTTAAGTCAAATCTTTAAAAAAAAAGAGTATGTATATACCAGACCTATTATTAATGTTATGAACCTATTATGAATATGATCTATTATGAATGTTATATTATGGAAATATTATGAATATGGACAATGCCAGGCAAACCTCCTTGAAAAACTAAAGCCCCATAAGTGTTGAGATGAAAAGAAAGTTCTCACAAAATTTTATAAACCCCACATAAAACGGATCAGGATTAAGAGCAGGTGCAGACAGCAAGACACATGTGATCCGTGACTTGCCGTGAATACTCACAGCTCAGAACCTACCTAGGCTCTGGCTACAGCTGTTTCCCCTGGGCTGGAAAAAGATGAGAAGCCACAAAAAGTAACCCCATCCAAAATTCTGTAAAACAGCCTGAGGAATTCACTGGCCATTGGATTAGTTAGGCTAGTGACAGGGAACTAGATTTTTGTCACCTCATCAATTAGAGTATGTGATCTGACACTATAACAAACTCCACAAAAGCAGGGAGTATGCCTAGTATTTTACCAGCTGCCTGCATCTCAACACCCAGCATAGACAGACATTCAGTAAACTTGGGGAGGATGGCATGTGTGTACATACGTGTGTTCATATGTTGGCATGTGCACATGTGGGTGTAGGTCAGTGTGTGTGTGTGTGTGTGTGTGTGTGTGTGCACATACACATGTAGAGGCCCAAGAGGACCACCTCAGGTGTCAACCTCAAGAATAATATTCCCTCCTTTGAGACACTGCTCTGACATTGTTTTATATAAGTGTATCAATGTGAACAGAGAGTTCCACAGTTGGGGAGGGGGAAGGGGTGAATACTCTTGTGTTCTAGAAGAGGAACCTGGGTGCCTTCAAGAGGGCTTGGGATAGGAGCCCTGCAGGAGCCCTGCAGAGGTTAGTGAAGGATCCAGGACCAGAACCTCAGGCCTCTTTGTTGAGAGGCAGACACAGCCCCTGAACACTGTCACAGAGGCGGCCCAGCCCCAGCTGCAGCCGTGAATCATGGCAGTACACCCACTCACCTGGCAACAGCCAGGATGTTGTATAAACAGGCTCTCCGAGGGCAAGAACCAGCAGGCTTGCTCATCCAGACTTTTAAAGGAAAAGGGCTATAAAATCTGCTGGCGAGGGTTTCCTCCCCTGACACACTACGGGCTCCAGAAGCCCTGGACTCTGTACCCACACACAAACACACATCTCTCCCTCACTTAGGTTCTCAGAGTCTCAAAACAGAGCAACTAAAGGTCACTTAAGGATATATAATGTCCTTCCTATGTGTTAGTAGCTCCTCATAGCATCATCTCTTCTAGCTAGTCTATTAATATGCACAAGATTTTGCTCATGATGAAGATCACAGAATCAGATCCAACCAGATCCAAGAATATGCAGCTACATTCTGGTTCAACATGATAGATCTGTCATAGCTAGTATTCTCTCTCTCTCTCTCTCTCTCTCTCTCTCTCTCTCTCTCTCTCTCTGTGTGTGTGTATCTGTGTGTGTGTGTGTGTTCACACACAGGATTACAGATTTGGGCAGAAATATGGGTACAGACCTCCAGAGAGTTACAGAGTTCTTTGAAAATGACAGATGACAGTATTTAATTTCAAAATGATTTACTACCAATTTTATTCCTAAAGTTTAGCCATATTTAAAAACATTACACATCAATCAATTCTTCCAAATGAAATCTGTGATCATAAGAAACCATCATCCCTTCTTCCACTTTATTATGTTCTATATACAAATAAAAGGCCGGAGGCTGTGGTTCATACACCTGTAATCCCAATCCTCGGGAGGTAGGGAGAAGAGGATCAGGAGTTCAAAGCCAGCCTCAGCTACATGAAACAAACAAAAAGAGGAGCAAACAAACAAAAAGCAAAAAGAAAACAAATTCCAATCTATCTGAGTTGCACAAGTTAAAAAAACTTGCCATGGGTTGAACTGTGTCACTTCCCAAGTTAAAATATATTGGTGTCTTAACTGCTAGTAACTCAAAATCTGACCTTACTTAGAGATGGGACCAACTTAAAATGGGGTCGTTAAAGTGGGTGTAACTCCATTATCTCCAGGGTCTTACAAAAGGAGGGAATTTGGACAGACATGGATGTGCACACAAGAAGGGCTCCATCTGTGAGGACAGTGATTACGCAGCCACAAGACACTGACCAGAACCACCAGACTTTGGATGAATTTAAAGAAGGGCTCTGTCTCAGAGCCTCCACGGGGAATGTGGGCCTGCCTCCATCCCAGGCCTCTAGTCCTCAGAACTAGGCAACAACAAAATTCTATTGTTCAGTCCATGTAATCTACAGTGTTACTATGGCAACTTCTGAAATTGATCGTCACTGAACACCTACTGTGTGTAGAGAGCAAGGCTCTACAGGGACAGGATAGTCAATGCCTTCTTCCTCTGTGTGTTTCTATGCTAACTCAATGTCATTTTCACACCCAAACATTTACAGAAACACGTATCCATTCCTACGGCACTTCTTTGCTAAGAATGCTACAGGTAAAACAAGAAGGGTAGGCGGGGACCTAGAGCTTGAGGGAGGCATGGTTAGGGAAGCATAGGACAGACAGGAAAGGTCTCAATGGAGAAGCGAACCATTTATTGAACCATTTATTGAGGGGCAGGATGTCTGGGTAAATAGAGACAGACAGCTAAGAAGACACTGCAAGTGTGAGAAAGAACCTTAGCAGGGGTTCTGAGGAGAGAGGATATGCCAGGTACACAAGAAATAAAGAGATTGGGTTTAGGTGGGTGAAGCCCATGAGGGTGAGTTGGCAGGGCCCAACCAGTGATGTCACACAGAAGCAGAATCACAATACCAGCACATGGACTCAGGAGAGATAGTATCACCATCTTTCACCTTCTATCCTCATAGATCAGGTCATGCCTCCCTAGAACACACAGGCCAGATGCTAAGGAGAACATTCACTATCTATCTATCTATCTATCTATCTATCTATCTATCTATCTATCTATCTATGGTTTTTTAAGATAGGGTTTCTCAGTGTAGCCCTGGCTGTCCTAGAACTCACTCTGTAGACCAGGCAGGCTTGGAACTCACAGAGATTCACCTGCCTCTGCCTCCTGAGTGCTGGGATTAAAGACATGCACCCCCACCACCTGGCTTACTTAATTTTTAAAAGTGTTCATGTTCATATACTGGGGAGGCAAACACATATGTGTGCAGAGGCCAGAGAATGAATGATCTTCTGTGTCACCCTCAAGAACATGTCTACTATCTTTGAGAAAAGTTTTACTATTGACCTGGAGCTCACCAATTAAGCTGGCCTGGCTGGCCAGCAAACTCCAGGGACCTGCCTGTCTCTGCCTCCCCAGCACCGTGATTACAAGTCTATATCTCCATGCGCGGTACTTTTACTTGAGTGCTAAGGTTGCATCTGCTCTAGGGTTAGGAAGCTTCTCCAATACACACCATTATCCCACAGCACTAGGAAAAGTACTGACTACTGAACTTGCCTTGGGCATCTTCCCAGCACACTCCCATGCAACAGGGCAAAATGTGCCCTCTTCGATACTTCTCAGCTGTGAGGAATTCCTCTCTACGATGAACAGAGAACAGATAGACAAATAGCCAGCGGGCAGTGGGTCCATGTATGGCCAGCTGCCCACTGGCATCTGCTGTGCCAATGTCAGTGACTAAGGCCCTGCTGTCCTCAGGCAGCTGCAGCTCTAATAGCCAGGAAATCCTCTGGGAAGTTTCATGTCATTAGAAGTCAGTCAGGTCATTTGATATCTTCAGACTTCCGTATCCTATCCAGCCCCAATCCCTGGCTTGACAAACCATGGATTCACCTTCAAAGGAACCAAAATCATTGAGCTATGAAGATCATGCAGCACCTTGGGCACCTTGCAATTTTGTGGCTCCCAGGGAGGGGCAGACACATTCAACCACATCAGAAGAAGTAGTTCCTCCAGGAACCCTGGTTGGTATATGAACTCTGCTCCCAGTGACTCAAGCCTAAGAATCCAGCCAGGACATAATGTCAGAATCACTATCTTCCCAGCTGCCACTAGAACCTTTGGGTGCTGCCACCACCCAAGAGTTTCAGTCCTGGGGAAACAGCCAGCCTCACCCTGCTCTCTACCCCAGTTCTTCTGCAGTGAGTCAACAGATTGTTACAGACACTTAGGGCCTCATCACAACTGAGCCCCATGCAGGGAGCATCAAGGTGCAAAGCTGAATTCCTCTGAGCCTGATTGTTTCTAAGTGCGCGCGCGTGCGTGCGTGCGTGTCTGTGTGTGTGTGTGTGCGTGCATGTGTTTTCAAAGAAATTAAGAAGGTCGGAAATTATATTCTTGGAAAGGCTAATGTTGAGGTTTTTTTTTTTTTTAAGCCATTAATCTTAGCATCCCGGCTTTGTCAACTGACAAATTGCTCCTAATAGTAACATTTGTGAAGGCTGGGGCTCTTCTAATCTTCTCAGTGGTGTCTCAGAAGAGCAGCCACTTTGCCCAGGGAAATGTTAGGAAGTATCTCTTAGGAGAAAAGGTAAATAAAATTAAAAGCCTATACTTGGACTTAGAGTGGGTGATAAAACTTAGCCCAAAGGGTTTGACTTATACCATCTTTCTGATGACTTAGGCAGTTGGAAATTATACCGCTGAAAGAGTGGCCTGCCCTTTCCCTAGTCCAATAGCTTACATCACTTTTATGTGACTCAATTCTGAAACAGGAGTATTCCCTTGTATGTCTTCCTCCTTTATTGGCTATAATCTCCTAGCAAGGATCCTTTCTGTAAGTCTAGAGCTATTCCATGGCTTCTCAAGGGTATAGAATCTGGTTTCTTTCATTTATCATTTCCTTTAAATGTTTAACTATTTATTTAATGCATATGTATGTGTATGTATGTGCAGAAGTGTACACATGCCTTGATGTACATGTTAAGGAAAAAAGGACACTTTGAGGAATCAGGTCATCTCCTACCACATAGGTTCTTGGGATCAAACTCAGGCTGTCAGGCTTTGTGGAGGTCGTTACCAGCTGGACCATCTCACCAATCCTCTCCACCCTCTACCCCGTGGACTCCTGTAAAAGACAGCTCTCTGCTGACTGTTCAGAATGTACGTGTTATTTTCATTTAATTGTAATCAATATGGAGTTGAGATTATTGTGGTGAAATATACAACAGGTATATTCTCTCATAAACTTTTTCTCCCCAAATGGATTATTTCCCACTGATTGATTGTTATAAAAATCCTCTGACTTCTGGTGCAAGTTAAGCAATATGCACCTGACCTCCGATAAAATGATACTGTCGATGTGTCCTCAGCAGTTTGCATAAAACTGTGTGTAATTTTCATTTTAACTTTTGACACTTTTTCTTTCTGTAAATTTAAGTAATACCTGATGTTTAGTTACAGTAAAAGAAAACAAATGTCATTGCCTTAACAAATTTGGAAAACATTCTTTCAAGACAAAAGACGGGCACATAACTTGAGTATGATCCACAGCTAAGCACTCCAGCTCTTTCTTGGGGGAATGTTTGGTTCTTCTGTGAGAACACCCACTCCGAGGTGCCTTCCCCCATTGCTGGTCTCAGAAACACCTCATCCCCGATTACTCTACCATGTATATGGACACAGCCACCATGCCTTGGTCCCGTCACTCAGTCTAGACTTTGCTTCTTCCTCAAACTTTCTCAGTGAGAGTAAGGGCACAAAGGGAAGGAGATGATATCCCCTTAACAAGAGGACCCCACTCAATGCTTGTCATCACAGGATCCCAGCAGCTGAAGCCTCGCTGCCCCTTGGTGTTATCAGCTTTGGCATTTTGATGGTTAACATTAGCTGTCAATTTGACAGGATTTAGGATCACCTAGGACATCAAGTACTAGGTACACCTGTGAAGGAGCTTCTAGATTAGGTAAACTGAGGTAAAAATCCCCATCCCAACTGTGTATGACACCATCTCATGGGCTGAATAAAGAGGAGAAAGCAGGGTGAGTGCAGTTTCGTCTCTTCTTCCTGCCTGCTGATGCACTGTGACCAGCTGCCTCAGGTTCCTGCTGCCATGGCTTCTGCTCCACCATGTGCTGTACCCTCAAACCACTGGCCCAAGAAAACACTTCCCTCCTCAAGATCTTTTTGTTAGTTTGCCACAGTAATGAAAAAAGTTATGAAAGTAGCTACCAAGCATTTATGTTCATAGCTATGGTGAGGCTGAAAGAAATCTTCAATTATATTTCACATACATAAAACCAAAATTCATTCAATAGCTAACATATGGCTCCTATGCTAAGTTTGATAAGTATATCAATATGTCTATTACAAATTTGGGGGGGGGATCTAACCAAAGTTCGCTCATAACATTTCACGCTTGGTGTCTATCTTTCCCACAGAAATTCATCTTGTTTTTAATATCATCAAATTCATGGGAGGGATTCAGGCCAATTGTCTTGTACAATGTCCTGCATTTTAGACCTTTACGTGTCCTTGTCATTAACTCAGTTACACAATTTAGCCTGGAGATTACACAGGTATTGTGTGTACTTCTTAATCAATCACTTCACATCGGAAGTCCCCTAACAGGGCTGTCACCTGCTGGTTATGATGGGTTGGGTCACCTGGTTGAAACTTTACTCTGCTTTAAGGTCTGCTGTTCCTTTAGAGGCTATACTTTTAAGACCATGTGAATGTCCTATTCAGTGATAATGTCTAACTAGTGTCTTAGCCATTGATGGGTCTATCTGGAAATTCCAGACATTTTCTTGATTAATTAGTGTTCCATAACAAGCCCTTCCCCTTCCCTTTGTGCCTCTCTGGTTGTCACAAGTGTTGTGGCTTTTTATTATTATTCAATATATCATAATCCTTGAAGGTTGAATGTCTTTTATCTCAAAATCCTTGGGACCAGAAGAGCTTCAGATGTTGGAGTTTACATTGGGTTGAGAATATTTATACAGACTTTACCAGTTAGGCATATATATCTACCAAAATTCAAACTCCAGAATGTCCCCAAATCCAACTCATAAAGAGGCTCATAAGATTGGGGCTATTCAGCTAGGCACTAGTGGTGCATACCTTTAATCTCAGCACTCAAGAGGCAGAGGAAAGTGGATCTGTGAATTAGAGGTTAGCCTGATCTACAAAGTGAATTCCAGGACAGCCAGGGATGTTACACAGAGAAACGATGCAAAAGGCTGGGGCTATTTAACTTGTACACATTTCTGGTCTTTTTGCTGTTCAAGCTATGTCCGTTTTAACCAGAAAGAGATGTTAGGACTGGAGAGATGACTCAGTGGTTAAAAGCATCTTCTGCTTTTCTAAAGGACCCAGGTTAGATTCCCAACACCCACACTGCATCTCACAACCGTTTGTAACTCCAGTTCCAGGGATCTGACACTGGCTTCTGGCCTCCATGGACCATGTGTGTGGTACACAGACATACATACAGACAAAACACACATACACATAAAATAAATATTTAACAAAAATAAAATCAGTCCCTAAAGCCTTGGCTAGGCCCTTACTGTTGCTACTTGGATTTCCAGACCCAGGTATTTCAGGTCTAGCTTGTCCTCCCCACCTCCTGGAACGTTCTTCCTGGTGCTGTTGGTGAGACACTTCCTCTCCTTTGGAGCAGGTCAGAGAGTTTCCATTCTCTCACAGCTCTCTGGCTGTAACTCCATCTTCCTTCCTCCCTACTTCCTCTGCCTATCCCTTGCCATTTTCATCAGCTCTGGTACCTTGTTGTCTTTGGTAGAAAGTGAAGAAGAGGGAGCTGGGGAGATGGCTCAGTTGGTAAAGGACTTACTGCACAATCATGAGGATCTGAGTTTGGGTCAGCAACCACATTAAACAAACAAACAAACAAACAAACAAAACAGGGGTAAGAGGGAAGAGAGAGAAAAATCCTGGTCGGTATGACAAATTGGTAAGCTTTGGGTTCAGTGAGAGACCCTAATATCAAGAAATAAGGCCAGGTATAATAGTACATGCCTTTAATCCCAGTACACAGGAGCCAGAAGCAGGCAAGATCTTTGTGAGTTTGAGGCCAGATCGTTCTACATAGTGAGTTCCAGGACAGTCATAGACCCTATCTGAAAAAGAAAAGAGTAGGCTACAGTGACGGCTCACCTGTTGCTCTTGTAGGAGACCCTAGTGCCATTCCCAGCACCCACAATGGTGGCTCACAACCATATACAACTTAAGTTCCAAAATCTTCTTCTGACTCTGAGGGCCCCAGGTGCACATGTGTTGCCCATATACACGCAGGCAAAAAAAAGTCTTATGTGTAAAATAAAGCTTGAAAAAAGATGAAGAAGAGGAGAGAGACAGAGGTAGACAGAAAGAGAGACAGACTGACAAACAGAATAAATACGTCGGAAAGCAACTGAGAAAGACACTCAATGTTTACTTCTGGCCACTGAAGGCACACATGGACATACATGGACGGACACACACATGTAAACACACACAAAACAAGTGAGGAGAAGAATGTCACGGGAAAAGAACCACAGATACGGACAATAAAACCTGGGACAGTATCGGCCTCTTACCAGTCTACAAGAGGCTTCCTTGTTTATAGTTCATTGCTGATTAAGTCAAAAGTGAAGGTTGTACTTCAAGAAGTCACAATCTCATGAAATTTATAACCTATTATTTCATTTTATGTTCATCTAAACTGTCCACCAGAAGGCCTGCCCAATCTCTGGCATGCCCATCGCTTTCTCCCACGCTGTCCCTCCAGAAAGCATGGCATTATTTTGTTTTCTTTCATTCTCAGCCCACTGGAATATAAGCTGCGTGGGTGACAGCCATTGCCTTGTTTACTGCTGTGCTCACCACTGGAGTCCTAGTGGGTGAAATTTCACAGGTGCCAGTCATTGCTTAGGAATGAGAAAAATGGTGTCCCCTGGCACACAGGTGGAGAGGTAAGCAGGCCCGCCCATTTATTTGTTAAGCCTAAACTTCTGCTATCTGCCAGAGTCACTTAGTAGCATTGATATGTTCCCAGATGGGAATACACGGGACACAACATCCCCATGGTTTGTTTATATACCCGTCCTGCCTGAAAAACTGCAAGTCCCTCTAAAGCTAAGGTAAGGTCATGCTTATCCATACGGTGCCATCACTCTGTTCAGACATGACACAAAATGCTTGCAGAAGTCTCTGATATCCAGCCAAAAGCATGCGCAGCTGCCCGCTGGGCTCTTCCTGACAGCTGGAGCCAGGCCTCCAACCTGTTGCTCCAGTCCCAGCAATTCACAAAAGGCCCTTTGACTCCACCGCATGGGCCATTCCAGGAAAAACCACTTTCCCTGCCACAGCACCTGTCGCTAAGTCTAGTGTCCCCCCAAGCCAGGAGGCTACACAGGGTCACAGTGTTCCCTAGGAAACAAGGGCTGGGACCCAAGCTGCACAGGCAGCTGGGAGAGCAGTGTGGAAGGCTGAGGGCCTTTCAGCAGCAGCAGCAGCCAACACACAACGTGGTGAGGGATGGAGAAGAACACATTATCGTACAAGCCCAGCCACAGGCCCTGGCTCAGAGATGGCTCACCTGATCTTTCCTCTCAATCTTCTTTTCTGTTTGCTGCGGCACTGGATTTTCAGGAGGCACAGTCAGCCGTAGTCTGCAGACATTTGCCTAAAAGAGGTGGAGAGGGAAGCCCAATTAGGATAAGTGTTGGGCACAGAAAGAGTCAGGGGCCCTGGGCTTGCCCTCTGCCTGTATAACAGGAGCTTGTACCATCCTGATCACACTGGAAGGAGACCAACGTGCTAAGACCAGCATGGCCTGGCACAAGGGCCCACTAGCATCCAGCAACAGCCTGCTGCTCAAAAAAGGAGCTGTTAAATAACCTCAGAAATTTCAAACTTTTAAAAATGGCTCAAATTTCGTAACAAAAGGCATAAAATTGTCTCATTCCACACATCAAAGCCAAAATTCCACTGGAGAGATAGAAGCCAAAATCCATAATGCAGTTACCTATTGTCTAAATTCTAAATTGTCTAGATTTCCCCTCACCTAGATTTCCAGTGAGGGGTAGGAGGTATTTCTACTTCTCTAACCTATGTATTTAACTTCCCTACAACAGACATGGAAATGTTAATCACAAGGTTTTTAGTCCAGATACAGTGTGTACACAGGTGTGCGTGCCACGGCATGCAGGTGGCAAGGCAGAGGACAGGTCTGTAAAATCAGTTTTCCCTTTTCACCTCTATGTGGGTCCTGGAGGTCAAAGTCAGGTCACTGGGCCTGTGTGGCAGCTGCCTTTACCTGCTGCCATCTCATCTGCCCAATCACAGCTTCCACAAAGTGTCTCTAGTCATATTCATTATTCTCAGTAAGTAGACGTGATTTAAATGTCTATGGCCAGATGGAGGAGCCAAGTACATACTATGTACAACAGAGCATTGCCCAGCCCTTGGAGAGGAAGGTGATTCTGATACATTGTATCACGAATGAACCTTGAAGACATACTACCTGAAATAAGGCAAACAAATGAGAGCAAAGCAACTCTTCCGTATGATGTGTCTAGACCAGTCACACTCGCCAAGACAGGGAGTAGAGGGTGCTGCCAGGAGCTAAGGAGGACAGAAAACGGGGAGCTGGCATTTGCTGGGTGTGACTTTCAGTTTGGGAAGATGGGAGAATTGACACTGGCAATGGAGCCACAGTGCTACCCTTGATGCACTCAAAGTCACCAACCTGTACCCTCAAAAATAGCTAGGGCAAGAAACGTAACGTTCTAAGTAGTTTAGAATTGAAAGGAAAAGAAGAAGAAAAAGGCAAAGCTGTTTCCTGTTTGCTGAAAAGTAAAAGAGACATAGCAATAAAGGCCAGGGGACCAAAAGTTTAATTGCCAAGGTAATAACATCGGAGTTTCATTAGCTACATAGCGAGCACCTGTCACTGCCCTCTGAGGCTCTCCTGTCAGGTTCTCAAAGCCTAGATAAAGATCGCTGAAATACTGGAATAAAGGCTAGGCATAGTGGTGCACACCTTTAATCCCAGCACTTGGGAAGCAGAGGCAGGCGGGTCCCTGTGAATTCGAGGCCAACCTAGTCTACATAGTGAGTTCTAGGACAGCCAGGGCTACATAGTGAGACCCTGTCTGTCTCAAAATCAAACAAAATATAATACATACAGACACACACACATAGACACACATATTTATACATATACACCCATACATATATATACATTCACATATACATGCATACATATATGTATACATACATGAATAAAGGTTCCCAAGCAGTTTTTAAAAGGCCAGCACTGGGAGTATGTCTTACTGGTTTTAGCACACAGGAGGCCCTATGTTCAAACTCAGGACTGCAAAGCCAAGCCAATCCAATGAGAGAAAAACTAAACTGCACTGTTCCTCTTAAAATTAAACACAGAAGAAGCATTGAAACTACAGCTTGTATGATTTGAGTCTGGTGACAGTGGGGAATCCCGAGCACCACCATGCCTGGTTTATGTAGTGCTGGGGCTGGAACCCAGGACCTTGTGTACGGTAGAGGCAAGCTTTGTCAACTTGAGGGTCTTTACAGAGGCAATCAAGTAAAAATGAGATCACAGAAGTAATCCTTAACCAAAACAAAGGGTAAACTTATACAAGTAGGAAGTCAGAGACAGATGTACAAGGAGAATACCTCCTGGCCTTTACAGTGTTCACTGCATTCAGGTTTGGTGGTGCTGGTCCACAACCCCAGCTACTTGAGAGGCAGAGGCAAGAGTGTGGCAAGCTGAAGGACTGTCTGGGCACAAGTGTGTTCAAAGCCAGCTTGAACAACTTAGTAAGACCCTGCTCCAAACCCCGCCAGGCTGGCCATGGTAGCATATGCCTTCAATCCCAGCATCCAGAGGATAGAGGCAGGGGAATCTTTGTGAATTCAAGACCAGCCTTGTCTACAGAGCAAGTTGCAGGACAGCCAGGATTACTTACTGAGACCCTGTCTTTAAAAAAACCAAAAAGTAATTACCTAACATACACAATGCCCTGGTTTTTGTTTATGGCTGTCTCCAACCTGGTTCTTTAAATATATGAAGTGTCAAGGTACCTCTCTATCCTTACATTCTACTGGACTAGCTTCATTTCCCAGTGACCTCAGGATGCAGCTGGCCTGACAGCCAGGGCTATCTTTGTTCTGGCCAGCTTTACAGCAAGCAACCAGTGCTCACAGCCAGACAGGCTGGCCAAGAGGAGAGCTATCCATTCTACCAGATAGCTTTCTTTCTGGATGGGCAGCAGCTCTAATGAAAAACTGGGAGTCACCTATGAAGAAAGGCAACCTTCTGACTGTAGGCCACTCCACCCAGCTAAAACCAGACTGGCATTTACAAACATTAAAGCGTAAGCCACACCAGGTAGACCATGCAAATCAATGATTCTCAGTAACCATTTCTGTTGGGCTGAATTTGATCCATGGCATATCTGTTGGCAGGAGAAAGGAAGTGTTTCTAATGCACCACATCCCATATATACATGAGGATGCACACACATCTATATGAACTCACATTCACAAATACACATATGCACACAGGATCTAACATCCACTGGCTATGTGGCCATGGGAAATTTATTTTTTGAATTTTTAAGTGTAAGATGAGATTAAAAGGAAGACATCCCTCTATAGATGTTAAGGTTGATCATGTGTGTGTGTCTGTATACATGCACACATTTATGTATAAAAGTATGAATGCATGCATGCCATACTCATGTGTAAGTCAGAGAACAATCTCAGATGTCAGCCCTTGCTGTGCCAGACCAGGCAGCAGGTTTTCTGAAGCTACTTGCACTAAGCCTCTTCAAAGACTATATATCCATGCAAAAAGTTAGGATGAGGTCACATAACTCAACCATGAGGCCCTTAGTGCTAGCACAGTACGATGACATGTTTGCGGCAGAGCATCTTGGGAATTCTATGGATCCAGACTCAGATCCTCACACTTGCTCAGCAAATGCTTTGCTGGCTGCGTGGCCTCCCCGGCCCTGGTAAAGTATTTTTATTAATAGCTAGATAGTATCACTGTGTTCTCAACCTATGCTCCAAAACAAAACAAGTCCGCTTGGCTTCCTGACCCTCGTTTCCATGGAAACTAGTTGGTCAATGGAATTTGCGGCATTAGCAGGTAAACAATGCCTTCTCACTGGCTGGTGGGTCCTAGAAGGGCATTTCCTGATGGCCATAATTTTCAGGAAAAAAGACTTTATGCATTAATCCACCCACAAGCGAGATGGCCCTTCACCACGGTTGCACCCACTCTCCACTGGCCGTCCCCGAACTCTAACATTCCTCACACAGTTCCCACAGTTGGCAGCTACACCATGACCACTGGGATGGGCTGTCTGAGCCATGCCTACCAAGACATGCACAAAGTCAACAGTAAACAGGGCACATGAAAAAAAGCCTGCAAGATAAAAGATTTGGCTTCAAAGCCTTTTGGCTGTTGCAGCAATGCCTGAGGCTACATACTCAGGTCCTATCCAAAGCATCTGCTCTCATCAATAAAGGGCTTTGATGGAAATATTAAAGAGCCCAGCTATTCTTAATAGATACTGACCCACTATTGATGGTACACAAGCAACTTAATCCCAGCTTGGAGCAGGATCACACACCTCCCTAGCAAACATCGAGTTGCTACGATAAAAGAAGGTTGTTTGCTGGGCAGTGGTGGCACACAACTTTAATCACAGCACTCGGGAGGCAGAGGCAGGTGGATTTCTCTGAGTTTGAGCCCAGCCTGATCTACAAAGTAAGTTCCAGGACAGCCAAGGCTATACGGACAGATTGTCTCAAAAACAAAACAAAACAAAAAATAGAAAGAAAAAAAAAGTTGCTGAACAAAATGTTAAGACTAACTCCATTTTGCTTTTAAACGCACCCTTATAATTCATGTAGATTTAAAGGGGAGAAATACACTCTTAATTAAGGAACCACAGCTGTTAATGTTGTTTATCATTTAAAAAAATGTTTGTGGGTGGGCTGTGGATTTCTGTGTTGCTTGCAACTGTTTCAAGTAGTTTCTAAATTAAAATAATAATGGAGCTAGTGTGGTGGCTCATTGATTAAAAGCATTTTTCCCCAGTCAAGAAGACCAAAGCTCAGTTCCTAGCAGCAGCCATGAAACGAGCTGGGCATTCCATCCATGCCTGTAACCTGGCTCAGAGGGGGATGGAGACAATTTGCTGTTGCTGAAGCTATCCAATTTAGGATGAATTAGCACTCCCTCCACACATATTCCCTTTTACCTTTTATTATTGGTATTACTATAAGTGTGTGTGTATCTATATGCACTCTTGTACATAAATGAGGAAGTCAGAAGAGAATGTGCATCTGGTGATTGCAGCATAGCTGACAACATATGGGCCCCAGATTTGAGGAGAGATTCTGCCTCAAAGACACAGGTGGAAGGTAAGAGAAGGGCACCGGGTGCACACTCTCTTCTGACCTCCTCATTTATGTACAAGAGTGCACACACACACACACATACACACACACAATTATAGTAATACCAATAAGGAACATTAAAAGAGAGTATGTGTGGAGGGGTTGCTAATTCTTCCAAAGTTCAATAGCTTCAGCAACAACAAATGAAGTGTGCTGGAGGCCTAGGAGGTATTCTGAATTCCTGATAAAAGCTCTGGTAAGGAGCATGACCTCTGAACCCTTCGCACTGGGGTGACTAGGCAGAGTGCACCTCCCTCTATCCATCTTCCAGAGGCAGAATCTCCCCTGAGTAACATCGACCCAACATGGCTTATCTCAGCATTTTATGATGCTAATTACTATGGCTTCCTGAAACTCCCAACTCCCAGGGTTTTCCCAGGCTAAACAGTGCTCAAAAGTAGTTAGCACAGTTTATACCCAGGTACCCTCTCAGCAGTGGGCTCTGCCCTTGAAGTCTGAACAATGTGGAGAACTGCAGCTCACACATCATTGCTGTCTCACTGTCTCACGGCGTGCTCCATTCTTTGATGGCCGTGTTCCTATGACTTGTAAAGCACTTTTTAAAGAACAGAATGGGACAAAGAAGCTGCTGTACCCCCAGATGCTTGTAAGCTATTAACATGTTCAAACAAGGCTACATAAAACAATGGTAGGCACAGGCAACTCATGGTACTGAGAGGCACAACTCATGGTACTGAGAGGCAGGGTAGCGTGGAGGTTAAAGCATGGAGTCTGCATTTCTTGGGTTATAATACTGGTTTTGACACTAGCTATGAAACTTTGGAAAGTGGCTTCATCCTCAATGCTTCAGTTGCCTTAGTTGTAAAACAACTTTCTCTTTCAAGTGTGAAGGCTAATTTAGCTGACATGTTAAGAGCTTTGAGCAGTCTCTGGCTCATGTTAGGAATTCTGTAAATTTCTTATTATTGGGTTAAAGGAAGGAGAACCTTAATCTTAACTGGAAGTGGGACTATATGAGAAAGGCACCATCTAGAAGTGATGCCATGTGAGCTGGGTATAAAAGGATAGTGTGGTCCTTCTGAGTGAGGTCTGTGGGTCTGGGAAATTCATCACTAACCATCATTGAACAACAGACATCTCCCAGGCAAGATATTTCAAGATAGCTCAGGTACAGCTCAATGTTGACATGTCCAGAGAGTGACATGTTACATACAACCTGAGTTGTTTAGTTAGCAGGTGAGATGAGACTAACACTGAAATATGAGTTCAACAATTCATCTGAATAATGAAGTTTCTCCTAATACCCCCTGCACTACAAAATGATAGAAGGGAAGATACAGGTTGAGATCAGGCAAGCATTTTACCAGGATGGCTTTCCAGGGCCTAGCAGGGAATCAATGTGGTTGGATTTGTCTGAGAGAGTGAACTCAAAGAAGACCTTACCTGAAATACCCTAGGGATTCTCCCAGTCTTCAAAGCCACCCTCCTGGGAGGAAGGCAAGGGAGAAACAGCTAGCATTCAGGTCTGCTTCACACAGAAAAAGGTACAATCAAGCCTCTGTTTATAGCTCAGGACACTGAAGAACTCTGGGGCTCTCTGTGACCCCTTTTGTGGAGGCAGAGATCTTTATCTAAAGACACGATGGGGCTTCACCCATCTTTCTATTCTCAGCTTCTGAAACTGGGGTTTACACAAGGGGGAAGGGAAATCTATCTCAGGGGGTGGAAAAGATGACCCAGGGTGGTAACAGGAGTTTGTTAATCAGTTTGCAAATTGGATTTCCCTAAGGAAATAAACCAAATGCATTTATGTCTCCCTCAGATCGGGTCCACTCCCACTGTGGAGCCCTGCCAAGCTGCCCTTCAAAACACCAGGTGTGGCCTTTGTGGGTGTGGCTGGAGGACGGACCACCCTTCCCTGCTCAACACAAAAGTATCCAACCTCTGGAACCTGCATGCCAGGCCAAGTGAGAATGGAACACACACCATCTAGATAAGGATTGTTGTGACCCTGAACTTCTAGCTTCATTATCTATATCAAGGTGGGGTCAACGTTTTTATATTAAAGGGCTAGATAAAAACTATTCAGACTCTGTAGGCCATGGTGAAATCCATTCTTAGCTCAGAGACATTCAAAATCAGAGCAGGCCAGATCTGCTGAGGAGTAGCACCGGCCTCCACTCTCACCACGGGAATGGGCCTTTCTTCCCACGTCAGGGCTGCAGCCTCACAAAATCTCCCAAGAGGAAGGCAGGGTCTCCCTTGCTCTCTTAACTCTCTCTGGATCACTTCTGTACTCACTACAGAATGTGCCCAAATGCTAAGATCTGAGAAGAAAGCGTAAGTCTACAGATTCATACAAAGATCCCGCTATAACCAGCAGTGCTTTGACCCCTGCCCAACCCATCACCTTGATGGCCATCTACAAGGCCCACGGGATCTTGCTGGCTGAGCCAGAATAGCTGCCCTTCCAAGAACTCTGCAACACTTAGGAGAAACACTCTCATTTTCAGCTGTACTCACAATCACATGGGATACTCCCCCAATAAACACAGATACCAGTCCATGATTTCAACCTATGTCCCATATGGTTCAAAGCCTGATTGGCTTTAAGCTGCCTGGTAACGCTATGTAGAACCAAGGTTGAGAATCACCGACTTAACCCAATAAATGAATGAAACTGTGACAGGTTAAGAGGCAAGACCTTCCCAAAACCATCAAACTTGCCACCTGGGCCATCTCACCCACTTGTCACCTGCTTCCTTCCTAGGTAGGACAGAAGCACCAGGCTGGCTGGATCCCAGGCCTTCTTCTCTTAAGTTCTCATTTTCTGAATGGATGTGAAGTGAGGTTTCTGTGGGACCCTGGCTACCACTATACCTTGTGGTGCCACCTTGGATTTACTAAAACATGGATCTGTTTGCCCCTGCATCCCCATTGCTGAGATTATGAACATAAATTGCTGACATTGCTGAGATTATGAGTACACACAGCCATCATGCCTGGTGTGTGTGTGTGTGCGTGCGAGCGTGTGTATGGATTCTAGGGCTTGAACTCAGGACCCTGTGTTTGTGTGGGGTGCACTGCATCAACAGAACATATCTCCAAGGTCTCTAAAGCTTCTCAAGTGGTCATTCATAGCTTCACAGGATAGCGGGTTGGACAAGTTGAGGAACTGAGGGCTCAAGGCAAGACAGATCCTCGTTAGGGGAGAAATATGAAGCAACGAGAATAGAAAAAAAAAAAAAAAACAAGCAGCACAGGAAGCTTCAGAGAGAGAGGTATTTGAAATACCTGGGAAAAGCAGAGAGACAGACAAGACATACAAGAGTCAGGCCGGGGGCCTGAATATTACATGTGGAGTTTGGCTTTGCAGAGGCTCCTGAAGCAGATGAACCAGGTGGCTGGATTTTGCATGTTAGAAAAGATCATTATATGTTGACATTTAGGAGACACGGCTCATTGGAGGAGGGAAAGAGGCAAGCACCACTGTTATTCTCCTATGTGCTGGAAAAGTACTGGGGCCATTTTAAACCATAAAGCATATAACAGATAGAGAGTGCTTCTGGTTGAAGTACCTCGGGTTTAGCTCCAGTGAGCCACCTCTTCAACTCAAACAGGCAGCTGAGGCTCACTGACTTGGAGGGGTATGCCAGCCACCAAGAAGCTTGGTAGGGACACAAAGGTCCAAATCAGGTCTCAGTGTGTATGCACAGCATAAGAGAAACATCAACAGAGACCACATGTAGGCCACTGTAGTTGCTTAGAAACAAGGCTGGGCTTGTGTTCCATACACTCTGCAGAATACACGTGGAATGCTCCATAAACCCAGTGTTCTCCAGTATCTTTCAGAACCCCAAGTCTTACCACCCTACAGTGAACAAAGCAAAAGGGAAAGACAAAAACAACAACAACAACAAAAACAGTCTTTTTCTGAGCCTCTGTCATCTGTTAGTGGCAGGGGCTTTTGGCTTAAGTCCTGATGATGCCACTATTCTAAAACTCTACCCCCTACCCTATCAGGAATCAGATCAGGAGGATCCCAACCAAGAGCCAGGCAGTTTTCAGGATGCAATGAAAATCTGTCCCTTCCCCTAGTGGATACTTCAACCAGCTTCCTTCCATCGGGGGCTGAATTCCCCCCAAATCCCTGTGACCCTTCCTCAGATCCTACAGGATGGTAGAGTTATTTGCATACTGTCCTTGGATTCTACAAGGTACAGGAAACAGAGCTATACAGACTGTTTCCTCCACTGAAAAGAGGAAGTTGGAACATCTGCCAGTCTCTTTCACATGCCAGTCAAGAGGAATTCCTTATTTCCAACCAAGAAGGCAGGAACAAGACTCTGGTTGGTACAGCATCAGCCAGAGAGTGATGATGGGCAGACCTGTTCTGGGTTTTAAGAGAGAAAGCCTCTGCCAAAGGAAGGGCTGGCTAGGAAACAATCTTATCCCATGTCCTTGTTTGGATTTGTTTTAGGGTTTTTTTTTTTTTTTTAAATGCCACTAAGGGGTCACAATGCCAGCTACGAGCAGCCAACAGTCTCCTCTTATCAAGAGAACATGGTGCTGGAGAGAATCCATGACAGGCTTCCCATCTCCTGCTCTAGCCCAGGGTCTGAGCTCAAAGTACCTGACTACAAGACATGGCAGCATGTGCCTTCCCCTCCAAGCAAACAACCTAGCCACACAACTGACTTCATTTCAAAGGCCTATGCTGTGAGATTAACCTTCAATTACAACATACCTTTCAAAATCATGAAGTCATTCATGTTACTATTTTTTTTTTAAATCCCACCCCCACATCCCCCAAGGTCACCATTCTGGATGTACCTATTCTCCAAACACTTTATCTTCCCACTGTTGTCATAGATAAAACTATTTTTAGTGCACAACTGGTTTGAAAGCAGATTTTTTTTTTTAATTCCCATTGGTTGCTGCATATGATCGCCTCTCAGAGTTTTGTTTATTGGCTAACAGAAACCATTCTCCATGATACGCTCCCTCCTCCCCTTTGAGATGGTTTCAGACAAGAGGGAAGTAAGTACATTTGCAGGTGGCAGTCTCTGAACAAAGGGTGACCTGTGACAGCCTGGCCAGACACTGCCCTTGCAGCTGACTCAGGGCAACTCCTGCCCAACGTCAACCACCACCAACACTTCTGATTGGCTTGAACTCTGCGACAGCACGGCCTGGTTTTCCCCACAGCCACTACTTTGATAAGCCCTTCGGATAAAAATGGATCTATTTTAATAGCTAGCAGACTTTTTGACTTTGAGATACGGCGCTTCATCCTTTATAAAGCTCACACTCAAGAACCATACCACTGAATTACAAAACAAATAAAAGCATCTCAGTGCTTTTAGAACAGTTATGATTCTGTGCTGGACTATATCCACAGCTACCCTCAGCTGGAGGCTCAGGGGCGACAGACAGGTTGAACACATCCAGGGTATTCCAGTTTGAGACCGTCTCCCTTCCAACATCAGAGAAGGAGTGCGAGAAGGCTGGGTTTCCTGAAAACTTTTCAGTTTCAGAAACATTTTTCATGGTTATTTATTGAGCATATAACTTTATTTTCTTGTGCTTCTAGAAGATTTTTTTTTAATTATTTAAAAAACCATTTAGTGTTCTGTTCCAGAGCAAGTCTGACACAGGTTATCGTACAGCCCATGTCAGGAATCCACTGAGATAAATGGTAGTTCTCTTTTTACAATCAATCTTGACAACTGCCTTCCAAACTCCTGCACCTGCTGGGAGACTAAGTAGCAGCTCACCTGCAGGGAGAGGCTTGCCCTACACACTTCAGAAGGAGTCTTCCTTTTAGCGGCACTGAACCCTGAAAACACTCTGCTCACTCTACAAACTCATTTGTGATCATGTCTGCCTCCAGGAGCAGAGTGGAGCTGAGTGCCCAGCCCTGTAGCACACAGAAATAGATCTATAAATATTCAGTGAGTCAGTTAGTCAATCAACACACACACACACACACCCTGGAGCCTTTAGAAAGATTTTGTCCACAAGAAGTGCTAGCATGTTCCAATTGGTCCTATATAGTCTGAATTCAGAAGCCTGAGTTCTTCATCCCAAAGTTTTGATGCAGTCTTAGCCAAAAGACAAAGCATTCCAGTAATGTCCAGACACCATTGAAGGGAAAAATCTCAAAGACGCTACTGGGAGCACTGGCTACACCTGTATTCACCCACAGGCTCCCAGCATCCCTCAGTCAGAGTCCTCCTGTGGGTAAGGGCTGCTGCACACAGCTCAGGGCTATCTTTTTAATGATTTCATTCTTTGTCAGCCAAACTTTTGTTCTGATAACAAAGCCTTCCGTGGGAAAGAGTCAAACACCCATCCTGCAATAGGGTAAGCCTATGGTTGGAAACCCCCTAACTAAATGTGAAGCCTATTTTATTAAGTTAATGATCAAGCAACCAGAGTTCTAGGTATCTAACATACACACACAAACATAAATACACACACACACACACACACACACACACACACACCATCACTTGGCCCTCACCCAAAAGCAACACATGCCTTTCGTGTACAGGTGGAGAAAGAAGAGTTTATAAGGTAAACACTAAAGGTCAAATCAAACTGACCAGGCTACGGGAGGGGCTTTTGGAAGGGGATTTAACCTGTTAGAACGGTGGGGAAATGCGATTAGAGAAGAGGTAAGTATTTAATAACATGATACCAGAAGAACCAAAAAGCTACACACCAAGCTCCTAGCAGTTTTCTCTGAGGCCCTGATCTTCGAAGGGGCATGGAATGTGAACTTGACAAGTCTGGTCATTCTTTCAGGAGCATCTATCTGGGAGGTAAGAACTGATTCAGCAAAGACTGTGGCTGAACAGATTTCCTCAGGGAAACCTCCCTGGAGGTGATGCTCAGGGCTTTAGAACCTGCCCCTCTGCCGCAAAAAAGAGGTGCCTGTGTAAACTAGAGCCCTGCACAGCTGAACTCTAGAGCGGTCAGCTGCTCAGCTCTGGCCTGCAAACAGGAACCACCTTGGCAAAGCTGGCTCCTGGATTAGAGGCTATCACTGGTGGATGGACATACGAATGATGATCTCAACCAAGAGATGTAGGAAAGTTTGCGTTTCAAATATATTCAGTACTTGTGTGTCTCAGGGTAGAGACCTCAGAAACCTCTCCCTTGCTTTTTTAAAACTGGTGCCACATTTAAGCTTGGCTTGACAGTGGAGATGCGAAGAAGTAAATTCTGGGTATTCCAGAAAATCTCCTAAACCTTCTCTTTCAGCCTCCGGGGCATCCAGAGCGAATGTCATTGTGCAGTCCCGGACTGACCGGGAAACTCAAGATAAGGTATCAGCGGCCAGCAGCCAACCACCAAAGCATCCTTCTCCTCACATCCCTACAGAGGGGGAGACAGGGATGGGTACAAGAGGATCCCCGCCCCCTATCCCCTGGCAGCTCCTTCTCTAGCTAGCTACTCACCCTTCTACTGGGCGTCCCAGGCGACTTGGCACTGCCACCTGAGAACAGGGTGACAGTGGACGTGGAGCGCAGCATCTCGCAGCGGCTACGGAGCGAGGGCTGGGAGCCCGCGCTGCTCCGGGGCAGGATAAGCGTGCGGGGCGCACCCTACGCGGGGGAGGCTCAGACACTGGAAGCTACAGCTTCCGCAGGGCTGGCGCCTAGGGGGCGGGGCCTGGGAGGGGCCTGAGAGAGGCGGGGCTAGGGTTCTGGTGTTCGCCAGACTCGTCAGGCAGCATTCTCTCCCCAAAGTTAAGCGTCATCCTCTCTGTATCTCCCTGTCCAGTCTTCCTGCACACACTGTGGGCTCTGGATCTCCTGTCCATTCGGCCTCATGACCCCAGAGCTTTCCGTTCAAACCCCAAGAACCACTGGGACCCTTGGTCTGTGTCATTTTTTTTTCCAGTAACTATTGAGTGCCTATTATTTGTGGCTCCTAGTGAATGATGACTCCTGTCTTCACAGATTTGCACCCTGATGGTGACCCTGAGAGAAGACAGTTGTCATTGCTGTGGTAGAAAACAGGTATGTGTGCTGGGAGTGTGCAACTGTCCTCGGGTCCTCAGGAGCCAGAAAGAGGCTCCCAGAGGAAGTGACTAAGCTGAAGACCAGAAATGCAAGTCGGAGGAAGCCACACACAGGCTGTCCACATTTATTCAGTGATTGCGGTGTGTCCACCTGGCAGGACTGACCACCCCTTACGTCAATGAACCTTCACAATCACGCTTTGGGGTGTCATTATCCTGCACCCCATTTTGCAGATGAGGACATTGACTCATCAAGGGTTGAGTAAGGCAGTGGGAGCCCCACTGGGTGCTAAGTGGCCAAGGTAAGAGAAGACCTACCCTGTCAGCCCCTAGAGCATTTCTGGAACACTCTGCTGCCCCCTAGCAAAGAAAGCAAGGCCAGGGCAGGTCTGCGACCCTTCTTAGGAACTCTGTCACAGTGTAAGGAGCTGAGGCCTAGTTATTAAAAACCGGTGTGTGAGTGCTTTGGCCCTTAACATTAGGACAAAGTGCTTTTGGGGAAAGGGAGGGAGAACACAGCATCTCCATTCACCCTGCAAAGCCCAGGCAAAGTCCAGCCTCCTCACCAAGCTCCTAACCTGAGCACTGGCACCCATGAAACTAGAAGCTTTGTTTCTCTAGCTTCTGTTCTCTCTCTCTCTCTCTCTCTCTCTCTCTCTCTCTCTCTCTCTCTCTCTCTCTCTCTCTCTCTCTCTGTGTGTGTGTGTGTGTACCCATGCACATGATTGATCCCAGGGTTGGGTTGCACCACCAGATTAGACAATAAAGAATCAGAATTCCTCATGATCTCATGAAACTTGCCCCTTCAGTGACAACAGCCATGTTTTCTGTAAGTCTGCATTAAAGTGACTCCCCAGAGTCACAGGGCCTATTCTCTGCCAGCCCTTCCTCATGCTTCCTACCAACTTCACCACCACTATGTGTCTTCTTCTTCTTCTTCTTCTTCTTCTTCTTCTTCTTCTTCTTCGTCTTCTTCTTCTTCTTCTTCCTCTTCCTCGTCCTCTTCCTCGTCCTCTTCCTCTTCCTCTTCTTCTTCCTCAGATTTACTTTTTATTTTCAATTATGTGTTTGCCCAGGTGAGTACAGGTATCCTCAAGAGGCCAAGGGCATCCAATCCCTTGAAGTTGAAGTTAGTTCAGTTGCGAGCCATCCAACATGGGTTCTGGGAGCTGAACTCTGGTCCTCTGCAAGGGCAGTAAGGTTTCTTCATGTTGGGAGGGCCATCTCCCAGCCCTGTGCCTGTGTCTTCTCAACTCTACATTCACTCTCTCCTCAGGCCGCACAATCCCACCAGGTGGATTCTATTAACACCTTTGATTTACAAGAGAGAAAACTAATGCCAGACAGAGTTAACTGGTCAATAGCTATACCTGTCGTGCTCACTGCACTCTTTCCTTCTGCCCTCCTCCACACAGCCTCCACTTCCAGTCCTGACATCTGTAAGCCTAAATTCTAAGTCTACCCTCCAGTAGGTGTTGATTAAAGGGTCGTGTTTGGGCTGGAGAGTTGGCCCAGTGGTTAAGAGTACTTGCAAGACTTGATTCCCAGCACCCACCTAGTGGCTAACAATAGTCTGCAACTTCAGTTCCAGGTGATCTGACACACTCTTGTGGCCTCCACGGGCACCAGGTGCACACGTGGTGCACATATCTACATGCAGATGATACATCCATACACATATAAAATAAATAAACAAATCTTCTAAAGGTAGTCGTTGGAAGCCACTAGAGATGTCTGCGTGGTTACCTCAGTGGAAAGAAACTAGTGGTTAATGATGTGTTGCTATTTTGCCCCCAAGGAGATAGGAAATGGGCTGTTTTTGCAGACCCAGTCAAAACAACCGGGCATCAGTAATAGCATGGCAATCACCCAAGAGACAGCAAAGATTGACAGGCCCAGCACAGAAAGAAAGGGTATTTGCATATCTGATAGGCTCAGCATGAAGAGAGGTGGAATTTGCATATCTACATTTTGTACATTGTGCTGGTTAGTTTTTGCCCATTTGACATAAGCTAGAGTCATCTGGTAAAAGGAAATCCCAACTGAGAAAATGCTTCCATCAGATTGGTCTGTATGAAAGTTTATAGGGCATTTTGTTATTGTGATATGGGCAAGCCAAGCTCACTGTGGGCAGAGCACCCCTGAGCAGGTGGTCCTTAGTTATATAAGAAAGGCTGAGCAGAACACGCCAATAAATAGTGTTCTTCCATGCTGTCTGCTTCAATTCCTGCCTCCAGTGTCCTACCCTAATTTTCTTCAATGAAGGTCTCTAAGCTGCAAGCCTAAATAAACCTTTTCCTTCCCAGGTTGCTTTTGGTTATGGTATTTTATCACAAATGATAAAAACCCTAAGTCATCCATCCACCCAAGTTTTTTTTTTTCCACTTTTAATATAATGGTTTTGATTATTACCAAAGCAGCAAACTCCTTACCAACTTGTAACTCTGGTTAAGAACTGGATCCTGTTTACATCCCTGCCCCAATGTAAAATACATCATTGGAATGTGCTAAGTGCTCAGTAATTTTGAATGGGTGGAAAAACATTACAGAGAAGCATTGCAGTCTCCTCGTGGCCAATCCTAACAAATAAGATCCTTGCCAGCTCAACTTATAAGGTGGCCCAGGGTCTCCCAGCAAGTCGTCAGTGTAAGTAGCCAAAGCCCCAGGATTGTTCCAGCCAGGGCGATCCCTAAAATCAGCTGTCACAAGGTGTTATGGGTGGTGATCAGGCAGGTGCTGGCCCTGACCAAGCTGACCACCATGAGAAAGATGAGACCACAGGAATTACAAGGGCAAAGAGATAGCCTAATCCCCCGAAACGGAAAGAGGAATAGGAAGAAAGGAGGAGAGGGAAGCAGGGACAGGAAGTTACAGAGACAGCCCAGCAGTTAAGAGCAAGACTGTTCTTGCAGAGGAACCAAGTTTAGGTCTGAGCACCCACTTGGGTAGCACACAACCATCTGTAACTCCAGCTGCAGGAGATCCAATGCCCTCTTCTGCACTCCACGGGCAACAGCTTATCATACACACACACACACACACAATATATATATATATATATATATATATATATATATATATATATATATATATAATCTTAAAGAGGACTCAAAGGCTGAGAACTCCTCATACAACTGGCTCCCTCAGAGCCTCAGCATTTATAAGCCAGTCTAGCCATGGGCTGGATTTGCTGCTGACCCACTCTAGGGATACAAACCCATTGAAACAGGTCTGCGACCTCAGAGCTAGTCCAGTGAACAAATGGCACATTCATCATGCTGATCTGTACTGTTCGGGTTTGAGTCAGCAATGTTCCCCACAGGCTGCCATGTCTGCCTCTTGGTCCCTAGGTAGTGGCTGTTTTTCTGAGACTGTGGAGCCTTTAGGAAGTGAGGTCTGGCTGGAGGAAGCGGATTGCTACAGGCAGGCTTTTGAGCAGTAGAGTCTGGCCAGATTCCTGGTCCCATTCTTTTGCTTCCTGTTTGGCCAAGATGTGAATAGCTGCTCTGCCATGTGCTTCTTCCAACATGGACTAAGCAACCCTTGCCACCAGGCTTCTGTACCTTGATGGACAGAAATCCCATGAAACGGTGACCTGAAACAAGTCCCTACCCCCCTTAAGTTGCTTCAGTCACAGGAGTGAGGAAAGTTACCAATAGAAATGGTGCTGATTGGACACTGGGGATACAGAGACAGGGAGAGCAGCCCTCACTTGCTAGGATTGGGTTATAGAATTGGGGAGAGAACAACTTGGGTAACAAATGATGGCTAGGACTCATGCAGGCACGAAAAGTGTTGGTGCGTTGGGAACGTTTGGACACGTAACAATAAGGAAGGTGCTAATGTGTCCCCTGATCTGCAGAAGAGGAAGTGGAATGACGGGTAGGTGCAGTGCCTTGCCCGTGGCACCAATACTAGGAAGTGGCTGGAGTAAGCTTCAACTGAGGCAAGATGACTCCAGTCTGAGACACTGGCAACTTGCCTTGTGCTCTGGGATGGAGGCCAGTTTGGAGGCATACATAGGTCCATTGAGGTAGGGGAAAGATGCCCTGGGAAGATGGCCCATGAGCAGGTCCTACAGAATGAGGAGGAAGAGAAAAGAGTTCCTCGGAGGAGAGGGGCTGGAGGAAGAGGCAGGCTCGGTAGGGCTGGGATGCATAGCTGTAGGAGCAGAGAAAGCTCCCGAGAGAGTCAAGTCCTGAGTGAATGTGTGTTTCTAACATAGGCACGGTCATGGCAAGGACCCTAGAGCCTCAGATTTGGAGGGGTGGCAAAGCCTTCCTCAGGGGACAGTGTGAATGTTAACTGTGTGCAGACAATGTCTACCATAGCTTTCTCCTCCCTGGATGCTTACAACCTGAAGACTGTCCCCTCACTGAGCCCTACCAAGATTAGCTAAGCCTGATTCTTTGATCCAGCTCTATACTATAAACCCTGCCTGTATGCAATAGCCCTGCCTCTCCATTTAACTCTCTGTAAGACATGTGTGGCCTTCCCAGGGTAGAGCCCACACCATCCCATCCTAGCTCTCTGTGACCGTGTGTGTGTGTGTGTGTGTGTGTGTGTGTGTGTGTGTGTGTGTGTGTGTGATTTCTTCCATCTCTTACTGCTCTTACTCAGGTCATGTCCCCGAGACTGTGCATGGGTATGGGACATGGTAGTCAATTTAACTAGAACATTAGGACAGAGGGACTGTCCAGAGAGGAATTAGAATATAAATGGCCTCAGATCCGGTTGAGAGTTGTCTCATGTGAGGGAGTCTTGAGCTTAAGCACAGCAATGATAGGATTTCATTTTCGTTACGAAAGATGTTAGCAATAGAGATGCTGGTGGGTGGAAGGCAAAGGCTGAGGAGCCATAGCCTATGGTGCAAAGAAGCTTTGAGCTGGGAGGCTAGTTGCAGTCAAAACTCAAGAACTCCACAGAATTTAGCAGACAAAAGCTGGGATTTCATAAATCATAGGTCACCCTAGTGATTTGCAATCAATAATTATCTACATCATGGGGGGTGGGGGTGGGAAGAAAGCCAGTTGAGATCATGAAATAAAAGAGGGCTGGGTTTGTAGCTCAGTTGGTGAAATACTTGCCCAGCATGCATGAAGCCCCAGGTTGGATTCCCAGAAGGTAACAAGCCAGATGTGGTAACACATGCCTGTAAGCTCAGCCTTTGGGAGGGAGAGGCAGGAGCATCAGTAGCTCATAACCATCCTCGATGCAGAGTGAGTTAGAGGTCAATCTGGGCTACAGGAGACCCTGTCACAAAATAACAAAACCATAGATTCTAGAAGAAGACATCGGTCAGACTTTTTTTAGTAGTTACCACTTCTACTTGTGGTAGAAACCCTTTAGATGCAGAGGTAGAAAACTCCTGTGTCTATTTTCAGAAAGACATCCTAATGACTGTCTCTAAGAGGAAGCAGGCCCCGCCCAGCATCACAGATGATAACAGAAGCAGGAAGCAGACAGGTGAGAAGGGCTGAGGGTGAGGGCTTTCCTGGGTCTCGAGCACAAAGCCCATGTGTGCCCTTAAGGGGGTCTGGCTCGAAAGCTACTCAGCTAGTGACTGGTCCTGTTTGAACTAAAATGTTATCATGCCTGTAATTCCACCTCTACCAAAGCGGACATAGGTCATCTACTGAGAGGAAAGTTCACTCTCCACATTGTCTTCCTGCTACTCTCCACCTTGTGTTATGAAACAGGGTCTTCCTGGAGCTGGCTGAGTTGGCTAGGCTGTGACCAGTCCAGAGATGCTCCTCTTTCTACCTCCACAACACCAGAATTACAGGTATATATTACTACCCAGGATTTTTATGTGAGTTGTAGGGCAAACTAGGGTCTTCATGGCTATGCCAGAAACTTTACAGCCGAGGAAATTTTATTTTATTTTCTCATTTTAGTGTTTCTGCAAATATTTTCATGAAAGACATCTGCTGTGTCTTGTGTGTACTGCAGTTATCATTTCAGGCCTAATTCTTCAGGAACAGAAGTGCTTGTTAAGAAGGGGTGGGGGCTAAGGCCTAAGAGAGGAGTGGAGGCTGCAGGAGGGGGAAGATGCAAGCTGAAGGTACAATCTTGGGTGACAGTCTGGATTCAGCCTGACCTCACGGTCAGCTCTAGAGTAAATGGCATCCCAGAGCTAGTTCTTCCTCAATACTGGGAATTTCCACACTAGTCTACCACTGACTTGGGCTCCTAGAGACTGGGGTGCATATGAAGGAGATGCATGAACTCAGAGAAGAATCATCTGAAGGTCTCAAGTACAGAGAGTTACCATCAAAGGACACAAAAGCTGGGAAAGAAACACCAAGAATCAGTTAAAATGAATAATGAGATTTGAGTGGGATTGTGTCTTCTACATGTTAGCTCTATCTATAAACCTAGTGGATAGTTTGAAAGAGTTGAGGAGAGAACATTTAATCCAGAAAAAAAAGCAAGATACAGAATCTGATGAAGTGAAAGTCTGTGGTTCTAAGTTTAGGTCCACAGCCAACAACAGCACAGATGGGACAGTCCAGCTGTACAGCATCGTGGGCTAGCAAGACACTTGTGAGGCTGGTCATGATGAACAACACCTGTAATTCTCAGCACTTTGGAAGTGGAGACAGGTGGATCATGGGTTTAAGGTCATCCTCCACCACACAGCAAGTTAGCAGTCTAAGAACAAAACCAAAAAAGGTACCTGTGATGGTCACTTTCCCCAGCTGCTTCAGAGAAGCCCATCCCTCTGTGGTTCAGAAATTCTGATAAACTAGAAAAGCAAGAGTCCCTGATGCATAGCAAGTGGTATTGACACAGCCATGCCTGATACACGGCCTTCAGGTTGGGATACTATGTTTCAAAGTAACATAGAACCCCAGGGGATTTCAGAAGAGCATGGGCCAGGTGACAGCAATGGGGTGTGTGAGTAAAGAAACTGGGGAAGAAGAAGAAGAAAGTTAAAATGCCCTTCATAGTCAGGCAGAGAAGAGATAAAAGAGGTTGGGAATGTGGGGTGGTGGGCAGATTTTAGCTTGGTTGTGTAGGTAGTACTTTCTCCAGGATGGGACTAGGACTTTGCCAGTAGTCCCCAAGCCGACTGCACAGCAAAGCTACCCGAGGTCTTACTAATAGAATATTTCTGCACATTAACCATCAGACACCATGACTCAGTGTGTCAGCATACAGAAATCGATGCCCAAAAAGCTCACCCTGGGTTTTTGCTTTTTTGTTGTTGGGTTTTTTGTTTTGTTTTGTTTTGGTATTGTCTATCCTTTATAGTATGGTCATGGTCTAGACTGTGAAGACATTGTGTCAAAGACTAGCAAGGGCTCGGCCTCAGATATATAATGAGACAGAGCAGATACACTCCTTTCAAATTCTAGACATCCAAGGTCCCAGGTCTCAAGTTGAAGCAACACAAGCTTCTTTATGTACTTATTTATTCTGGGCTTTTCCCCCCCAGCTCCACCAGATTTATTTTTAAAGGAATGACCTAAGGGAGAAAAAAAATGTAATACAGAAGTATGGACTAGAAAATAAATACAAATGTAAGGTGTTTTGCTAATTTCATAACCTCAAACTTGTATAGCGAACGATGCTCTGTATAAAACAACAGATTCAAAGGATGCGTTCCCTTTGCAAGGTTCCGTCTCTGGTATTTGGAACTTAGGATGCAGTTCTTGTTTGTGGATGGGTCACTGGGTGTTTGGCACAGTTCATGCTTTTGACCAGATTTGAACAGAAGAACGGACACCTGACCCAGGTAGAAGTAGAGGAAGTGTTTGGTTTCGTGTGTCACGTGACTTCCGAAGTTCAACCCACAAAGCAGTGCCAGGTGCAGTTGTACTTCTGGTTAAACTCCTTCTTGATATGGGCCGCAAAATCCTTTTCTATGCTGTACTTCTTCACCTGAGTACCGCACTCCACCGAGTCCTGTTGCATCTCTTCAACATGTCTTCATTTTCGATCACTCCGGTCGCACGAGGAGACCGTAGAGCAGGGGCCAGCCGGCTGTTGTGCGAGCTCGCTCCTAGGGAACGTGCTGGTGCCACTCAAGCAGCAGAGAAAAACCAGTCGCTACAGAAGCTATGGCACATCTAAGCCTCATTCAGGGTTTTTTAAGCCTCTTTTTATTTGGTGTACAGGTCAGAGGACAACCACAGGACTGTTTCCTCCTACCACCACATGGATCCCAAGGATCAAACTCAGCTCATCAGTCTTGGTGGCCAAGTGCCTTTACTGGCTGAGCCATGTCTCTGGCCCTCCTTTATTCATTTAACACTTGTGTGTTGGGGATGGGGTGTGATATGTGCATTTGTGCACACACAGTGAACCAGTGGTCAACCTTAGGTCATTCTCTACCTTCATGTTTTAGACAAGGTCTCTCACTAAACCTGGAATTCACCAATTCAGCTAGAACGGGCTGGTCAGGGATCCCCTGTCTCAGAGGCCTGAGAAGCACCAAACCATACCTGCTTGTTGTTGGTTTTCTTGTGGGTTCTGGCTGGTCTGCTTGGCCAAGAAGCACTTGACTATCTCCAGAGCCTCAGAGCTCCCATAAGTAGGGAGCTTACACCCCAGAACTGAGCTCCTATAGGTTTTGTTTCCATTGATGCACACTTTGTTTTTGAGATAAGGCCTTATGCAGCCAAGGGTGGCTTTGAATCCCTGGCCCTCCTACCCCTTCCTCCCAAGTGTTGGGATTATAGGGGTGCACCACCATGCCTGGATGATGCAAGTTTCTATTCCAGCCCCACCACTATTAACTGGAGTCTGGATCACATCACCACTGCTCTCCAAGTCTTAATCTTCTCACCTGTCAAATGACCGCAGTCCCTCTCGGGGCAGACGTGAGGCTGGACTGATGCTATCAAACACAAGCAGTATGAGAAGACTGTGCCACAGCCCTTAGCTGCTGGGAAACAGAACAGCCAGCTCATGTCATGGGTGGCAGAGAACAAAATACCTCTTTAGATTTGGAGAGACTTCTTTGAAGCAGAAATGTTGAGTGTTCGGGGTGACGGTGGCCTGTAACCCCAGCACGTGTGAGGCAGAGGCAGGGAGATCTGAATTCGAGGCCAGCCTGGCCTATAGAGTGAGATCTAGGATAGCCAGGGTTACACAGAGAAACTCTGTCTCAACATGCCAATACCAATGGATGGTATTTGGGAAAGAGTATAGACGCTTACTTTCCCTGTCTGGTTTGCTTTCTGTGCAGAATTTATCTGCTCTCAGCCTGTAAGAAGAGGACCAGATACCTTCAAAACAAAGAGGCATTCATTTTTCTATCACAACGAGACCAACAATATTCCTTAATATTATTCCCCTACATTTTAAATATTTTATGAACTTATAAGGCAGGCTTGTATTATAGGTGTGGGGCAGGCATAAAATTCACTATAGAGCATGAGATATGGATAAATGCTTCCTCTATGTTTGATTTCCTCTGCCTTAAATGTGTACTAGGAAAGTCCCACTTCTACCTGCAAGGGCTTTCTAAGGTGTCAGCTGTCACTCCCTGGTATGGCCTCTGTAGGTGTCCTGAGGGTTGTTCACAGCACAGAAGTTTTGTGCTGTCAAGGGAATACACCCTAATATGCTGTTCCCTAATGTGAGGCTGTGCCCACCAGGGGAAGGGATGCCATTTTTTTTCCACACGAAACCATATAAGCCGGTGGGTATTCTAACCCGAGTGTTGGAGGCTCTAGTAATTTTGAGCATGATCCTCTTTCAAAAGTGCTGTTGATGCCAAAGCTTCCCTAGCTTGATTGACAAGGGCCCCTATTCTCCAGGAGCTCAAGCCATGGTCCCAGGGCTCATTCTTGTTCCCTCCACTCAATCTCACACTTGACATCTCACAGCTGCTCTGCCTTCAGAATGTGCCTAGAATACGAACACTTTTCCTGAGCAGGTCTTATGCTGCCACTGCCTCTCCTTGACCCTTCAAGCAGCCTCTTGAAAGGTCACCTCTGCCCTTGGTTAACAATGGTGTGCTGGCAGCACAGGTCTCAGCTGTCCTTTTATCCATGCTGCTCCTCTGCTTAGCTCTGCAGTGGCTTTCCAGGTCTTCAGATGGAGGCCTGAGTCTTGTACATCTGGCTCACATCTCAGAAAGACCCTGTCAGTGGAAGTGGGGCCAGACTGGTAGGTATTTGAGGCAAAGGCCCACAGTAGTACCTGGTCTAGCATCTCACCCAGAAGTCATTCCTGAATAAGTGCACATTCTTTTGTCATAACCCTGTGGCTACAAGAATGTCCACATCAGTCCTTCAGGAGGCTACCTGAAGCAATAGCATGGGCTTCGTTAAAGAAGTCGAGGTATTATATTCTCCTACCTTCCCTCCGACCTGGCCATTCTGCCTCCCACATTCTGCAACAAGTCTCATCTCCTCCTCCTTCACAGACAACTATTGCCTGGCTTAGGGCTTTCTAGAACAAAAACAAAGCTGGACATGGCCGTAACCCCGTAGGCTGAGGCAGAGGCTCGGTAAGTTTGACAGTGGGACCCCGTCTTGAAAAAAAAAAAAAAAAAAAAAAAACAGTTGAATTAGACCTCTGTAAAAGGCCCTGAAATATAGGAACAGAAAGAGAAGGGACAAAGAAAGCCATAAACAGCCACCTCAGCAATTGTTCTGGGCCTGCCCTAAGCTCCTCACACCCCTGCTCCTTCCCGAGCCTCCACTGCTCTCTTCACTGTGTGCATACTCCTTCGATGTCAAAGATGTCAGTGCCGACATCTGTGTGGTCTAGAGACTCAGTCATCAGTTACAAGGTTTCAATCTCACAAGCTTTGCTTATCTGCAACCTTGGGGCTGGGGTGGGAGGGAAGAGGAAGGCTGAGTGCTGTTGCTAAATCAGTAAACATGGGTGCCTAGCCAGCTGTATGAGCACCTATTCAGCTGGGATCACGTCACCCGGCTCTGTCTCAGTGGCTGCTCAGCTCCTTCGTGCAAATGACAGAGCAGGAAGATACTCTGTGCAGCGGGTGCTGAGGTTCAGGGGGGGTTAGATTTGCAGTGGATCAGTGCTGCTCAGTGGGGCAGGAAACAGTCTGCCTCAGCTGCCTGGGTTTGAAGAAGATGGAATTCAGCTGAACTGGGAGGGAGCCAGCTTGTAAGCAACTATCTGTGACAGCCTAGTCCATCATACAGAAATGGGAAGTCTGAGATTAAACAGTGGCAAGCTGACAGGTGGCTGAGTCTAGCCACAGGGAGTCCTGAAGAGAATTCATTGTGGTGTGTGTGTGTGAGGGGGGGTGATCTGCCAAGGTGCATTGGCCATCCTGACAGGAAGGAGCTTCATCCAGATGACCCTTACAAGGTCCTGAGCTTCTCTACCTCCTTGGTGACAAGTCCCTGGATTCAAGATTTCTCTGAGAAAAGGACTTCATGTTGGGTGAGGCAGTTCCCAGCAGTTCCCGGGCAATTCTTATGAGCCACTACCACCCACCACTCCACAGAGCTGAGAGAATATAGGTGTGGCATCTGCAACTGAGCCTTCACGAATGCTCCTCCCGCAGTGACTAGGATGACATTGGCTATAAACCTCTCCCCTCCCAGCGCCACTGCTGGCCAAGTGCATCTCCCAGAATGCCATAGTTTTAACGCCTTAAGGACAGAAATACCTTATGACTCTGTTGTATCAAACAAATAGCAAGAAGTAAACACAATGCTAAATAAGAGGTCCCTGCATCAGACTGTGAGTTCAAATTTTGCACCTACTCGTTAACAGAATAATCACTTTTCTTCCTTAAGCCTCAGTTTTTTAGATCTGTAAGATGGGGAGGGGATGGACATTATTGCCTTTTAGGATTATTAAGGTCACATAAGCAGGGTCAAAAAGTCAGTCCTGGGTAAGGTGAGAGGCTGCTTTCTGTGCCCTTTTCTCAGCCAGAACGACACAGATCTCATTATTCAGTAACCAGAGGGAATGTGGGGAGAGAGTCAAGGAAGAAGAAGCCTTGGTCGCAGAAGCAGGCATCCTGGGGAAACCCCATCCCTCAGTGGTGAAGGGGCATTGGAGATAAAGGAGGCCAGCCGCTGTGGCCTGTGGTCCTCTGACCTGAACAGCTGGGAGAAGTCTGAAATTGGGAAGGAAGATAGTTGAGGGAAAGAGCCAAGACTGAGTTTAAGCCCTGGCTCAGAGCCTTGCATGCTATCTCAGAGTGGCTCAGCACCTCAATCTGTCCCAAATATCTCTGCACACTCTGTCTTTGCTGTGTTTATCTCCCCCAACAACATTCTCCACGGATAAGCAGAAGGCCATATCATAAACGCCAGGCATTTCCTTCCTCTTGGTTAGATTTCAGGACAATGTATTTATCGCTGGCTCATCGTATGGGCCACTACACAAGCTACGGAAAATAGGAAATTGCCTCTATTAACAGGGAACTGTGGATCCCAGCTCTCTTACATCCTGTCTCCCATAGGCTGGGCCAGGCCGGATACCCCACTGCAAGCCCACTTCCTGTTGCCTCCATCCCCTCTCTCAGCAAAATTGTTCAGTGCTTTCCTGTCCTGGCTAGACTCAGACTTTTGTCCTGTCTGCATCTGCAGGGGGGTGAAAGAGGACAGTACGTCAGACTGGAGGTTCCTTCTACCCCTTGAAAGTTCAGCACAGCCTGCCTCCGTAGCAGGACTCTGAGTCCCAGAGTTCTTATCCAGATGGTAGGTTTTATGTCAGGTCATGTTGCTGAAAACCCTAAAAAAGTCCAAACAGATTCAAATGTACCAGGAGTTAAAAACTTAAATGACCAGTAGTATTTGTTATAAATACTTTATTAAATTCAAACCTCACCTCAGCTGGCTCAGTGTAGATTGGGCAGTTTGAAGTGGGCGTCAGAAGAGAGACTAACCCAAGTTCCATTAACCTAGAACTATATAGTCATGTGTTCATTCACTTCATAACTGTCTTCTCACCTATGAACTCGACCACATGCTTTTGATTGTGACTTTTAACAGACTAAGTATTGTTTAGGGCTGTAGGAAACACAAAGGTGTCAGAGTCATCTCTTGCCTTGGAGAAAGCGTAGTTTGGAGAAGGTAGCAGGGAAGAGAGGCAGGGCTGCATGGAAGGGTTACTCACTGTAGTAGAGGCAGGGGAGGAGCTGGCCTACACTCATATATGCACATGGTATTCACAGTTGTCCTGAATTTTACCGTTAAATTTTATCCTGAAGGTCCTGGGAAGTTTCTAAAGCCTTTCAAGGAGAACGACCCTACAGGATTGTTGAATAACAACACCTCCAGACTATTATACAACAAGGGGTGTGGCAATGAATACGGCTTTTCTTACTCAGTTGTTCATTTTGGATGATAGCATTGACTACCTGAAGTTCAGTGAATTACTCTTGACGACTAAATGCATGAAGGTGCTTCAGAACCTCAGGAGATGAGAGGGTGGGAGAAACTGGGACCTTGTGAAGTCTAGAAAAGGTTTGGAAAACCCACATTGGGAATCCAAGAAAAAGTAAGCAAGTGATGGAGAAATGACTGGGAAAATAAACTTAGCCATTGAGGTTGTGCAAGTTCAAACCTCAGTCAGATATAGGTCCATATATAGAACGGAATATAGAAAATCTTGTGCTCTCCTATACTGCCTGTGGGAGTGACGTGGAACACGGTGCAGCCACTTTAAGAAATATTAGTTCCTAGGATGGCTAAACATAGGCAGAGCACTGGCCCAAGATATCTCTTCCAGATATGCATACAAAAGAACAAAAAGCACAGATCCTCTGACCAACGCTCACAGCATTATTCATGGTCCTTAAAACGTAAAAACATTAAGGTGCTTGCTTTACAACCCTCCAGAACCTATGTGAAGGCATCATGGTATGCGCTTGTAATCTGGGTCCTGGGGAGGTTGACGCAGGCAGGTCTCCAGGGATCTCTGCCCAGCCAGCCAAGCCTACTCCATGAGGACCGGAGCAGTGAGGGACCCTGTCCTCTGCTCCCTACCCAAATCACCTGAGAAGTGACAGCCAAGGTTGTCCTCTGGCCTACACACACATGCACCCCCCAACCCCCAACACACAAGTAAAAGCAACCCAGATAGCCACCAGTTAATAAATAATAAATAAGTGCTCACAATTCAGCCATTCAGTCAAAGACTGATGTCTTCTGAGCACCCCCAAAAGCCAAGGCAAGAAAGCAGAAGAAAGGAAAGAGTCTGTGATAAATAAGTTACTAACACTCAGGGCATCTGCCGGTCCACTACAGAACATTCCCACATTATTGCATTATGTACTGTATATGTTTATGTGCATATTAACATATAACAATCCATATATTATGCTGCTTCCCATCCAGGGAAGAAGGTGCTCTCATAAACTTCAGTTTACACACAGGAAAACAGAATTCTAGAAAGATTACATAATTAATCTGTGGTCTGACAGCCAGCAAGCATGGGTAGGGACTTAAGCCAGGATGCTGAGTACATACTTAATTAACTCACTGAGGCATGCTGTCTCCCCTGAGGGCCAGGACTGGAGACAAGTGCAAATGAAGCTCATGAGTTGTCACTGCCTTGGGAGGAGCCCTAGTCACTGTGTCTCAGCGAGGGTGGACAGGTTTTGAGAGTGGCGATGGCATGCAGAACTGCACGGTGATGGAGGAATCTGTGGTTATGACTCTGGCCTATCAAGAAGGGCTTACTTACAGCTTGGCTCGTTGACAGCTTCGTACATTCCAAGGTGTGGAGGAAGTACGGCTGGACAAAGAGTGTGGCAGTTGCCCATGGGGCTCTGACAGCTGAGGCAGGTTTTGTAGAATCCTGGGATGTGGAAGGTAGACATATTCCATGTTTTCAAGTGCTATGAATTTCAGAGAGATGAGCATGCCAAGCGCATGTCTCTGGGGGACAGTTAAGGGGAGCCCTATCACCTATGACCAAAATAGGAACAAAATACTTTGTGTCAGTGGTTTTCAAACTAGCACCTCTTCCCACCCTTATGGCTCTTACATGCACATTGTGCACATATATACATATACTGAAGCAGACACATACACACATAAAATAGATGTTTAATAACATCCTTGGTTTTAATTATTTGTATGTGTGAAGTGGTATGCATGTGAGTGCAGATGACCCCAGGGAGCCAGAGTTGTGAGCTGCCCAACATGGGTGCTGGGAGCTGAATTCAACTCCCCTGCAAAAGCAGTATGCATTCTTGACCACTGAGCTGTCTCTCCAGCCAGGTGCTGGGGATTGAACCCACGGCCTCATAGATGCTAAGTGTGTCCCGTACCACTGAGTTATCCCCCCAACAGCCCTTTTTTTATTTATTATTTATTTATTTTTACCAATCTTCAGAAAAAGAGAAAACAAGTAAAATTAATATGACTGATATATTTTATTGAATCCATACATTCAGATAGTATAATTTCATCATTGATATTCATGTCACTGTTAATGTTACAATGGTAATAAGACATTTTTACAAGTCTGGCACTAACTTTTTGGAGGTCCACTGTGGAGCTCTTGTGCTCACTGGCTCGGTTTGACTAGTTCTTTCCAAAGTGCTCAACAGCCATGTTGACCAGTGGCTACTCTGTTGTCAGAGGAGCATCTGCAGCTGACTCCAGGTCAGTGCTTGCCCTGCTGTAGTACAAATGATGTTTTGTTTCAACACAAGTAAATGGTTTCTTTGAAGATGCCTGTGTAAGGTACCCAGCCCTGCGACCTATCCCAGCTGCCTGGACTGGACCTTACAGAGTCTACAGGGTCTCAAGAACCTAAACTCCACTCAGTTAGATAGGTTCCTCACTGTACCCCCATGGGGACCTTCCCTTGACCTTTCTCTTATTGAATCTCCTTCCTAGTCTTTACCAAGTGGCTCTATCAAGTATCATATTGGTGGCTATTTTCTTTCACATGCCAACTGGGATTTAGAGGAAATGTAGGGTATTCTCTAGAGCAGATTCTTTGACACGAGTTTACATTGATAGGAACTTGTTCAGAATCCCACTATGGCACTGAGCCTTCCTCAGGGTGAGCTTTTAAGCACAAAAATTATGTTGACATATTTTAGTTAACAAGAACAGTTAGCTAGAAGTTCAACTGCAGAAGCCAAAAAAACAAAGTTAGGACTTTAGAGACTTTTGCAGAACTATGTAACCTTTGATGGGTTAGGCCTTTGCTCTAGTTTTGGCTGTCTACGTGGTGAATCTTACGGCCTGAATGGCTTTCATCATGGAGTCAGTTGTGTTAAGGTCTGGGGGCCTACTTAGGTTTGGGGCCCTGTTACATAATGACAAGAGAAACAGACACCATGAGAGAAAGGCCTCCCAGAGCAAGCTCACTACAGTGCCCTGATCTCTGGTTCAAGTCCCCTGCCCTGGAGCTCTGTGAGACACTCCTCAAACTGCATAGCAAGATCCCCACCCCCACCCCATCACTACTGTAACCTCTGTGTTTTCCAGATATTTGCAGCCAACTGAGCCAACTGAGCCTGAAAACTCACCTCCCGCTAAGTTCTGGCTACATTCCTGGGCTCAGAGCAGGCAGGAGCCCATGCCTATCTCTGCAGCTACATCTAGATGGCAACGTTGCCAGTTTGTTCAAATGTCTCATCAGCATTTGGGGTTTGTTAAGACAAATGGCAAACGCCTTTAAGGGACTGGGCCAAAAGATATATGCAGTCACGCGCTCTGGGCAGTTTATGGACAGTACAATGCTGGGCTTTGGAGTCCTCCCCTGTCCTCTGTACTGGCAGAAAGACCTGGTGGCCCTGTGACCCTATCCTGCCCATCTCATGTTCAGAGGCCTGTTTTTCTGGCAGGGAGCTCTAAACTGTCCATCAAATTTCTCGTAATGCCCAGGTGACATTGTATGGTTCCTTCTTTTCCATTTCGCATTAATCTACCAGGCTCTGTGTAGCTGTTCAGTTCTTGCTTCTCTGTGCTTGGTTCTCATGGGGAATGTGACACTCAGCTGCCATGCTTGCTGGTCAGCCTCCGGGTGGCAGAGATGGTGTTCGTTGCCATTTCTCTTCTCTGATTTCTTCTTGTCCACTCTTCACCCCATGCTCAGCACTTGTTCCCTAGAAGGAGGAGGGGTGTCAGGAGAATGGGGCATAGGGAGGGGGCATTCTAGAAGTGTAAATGGATGGTGGGAGACTGGAGAGCCCTCCCCACCAGGGTTACATGTCAGAGACAGAGCATTCATGGATTTCCAAATGCAGAGAAGGAAGGTGCTATGTTATTGATCCATAGTTCTCTACTTCCTAGCTGACCGCCATTGGAGTGTCTAACTTTTCCCAGATCTCTGGCCCTTCTTCATGCTCTCAAATGTTCTCCTTCTTAATAGGCTGTCTCTAGTAACATCACACGTGTCCCTGTCTAATCTGTCATTCCCTGGACCCAAGAACTTGCCACTCTCAGCAGACTCCAACCCACACAGGGAAGGAGGAAAGAATAAAAGGAGGCAAAAAAGGAGGAGGTAGGGGAGGAGTCTCACGAGAGACACTGAGAGGAAGGATAACATGTACTCTGTGCTGAAGAGATGGCTCCTCATTTAACACCACCTACTGCGTGAGTATCATTTCTGGCACCCACACAACAGCTCACAGCCATTTGTAACACCAGCTCCAAGGGATCTGACACCATCTACTGGCTTGCCTAGGGAACTGCATTCACAGGTGTGTGTGTGTGTGTGTGTGTGTGTGTGTGTGTGTGTGTGTGTGTGTGTGTATACAGTCAAGTAACTCTAGGCCAGACATCTGTAATATGACTTCCCCAAGGGCAGCCCATCAACAACTAAGCCTAAGCACAGCACTGCCAGGGTAGGTCGGAAATGGTATCTTCTGGGAAGAAAGTCAAGAAGACTTGTGTTAGTTAATAAAGGTTTCTTTTATTGTTATGGAAAAACACCATGCAAAGCCAACTTAAGGAGGATAGGGTTTATTTCGGCTCACAGTTTGAGGGGATCCAGCTCTTTGTGGTGGCAGGAGTTGGAGGTGGCTAGTCAGATATGTCAACTGTTAGAAAGTAGAGAGATGAACGATGGTGTTCAGCTGTCTCTTTTCTGTTCAGTTGGGCTCCGCACCTACAGAATGGTGTCTCCTACCTTTCAGATGTGTCTTTCAACACAGTCAAACCTAGCTGCAGGCGCTGTCACAGACATACACAGAAGTATGTTTCCAGGGTGACTAGAAGACACAGCCAAGTTGACAATGAAGAGCATCGCACGGCGTGAGCAGTCCAGCATCCTGCTCCCAAACTCGAGGGAATCGGACATTCAAGTCCCTCTGTGCACAAACCTGGTCTCACATCTGTGCACAGGACAGAAGCATCCTTAAGAAGGACAGGGTGTTCAGGAATTAACACTTTGGAGACTTAGAAGAATGGATCTAAGGAGACACCAGTGTTTCTAATGGCCCTCCTTGTTTTTAGCATCTCCTCCCAGGGAAATTATATCTAGAGCCAGAGACTTGTGGTGTTGGTAGATTGTTATTTAACCCAAGTCTAAGGAAAACACTGAAGCACACTGTGCTCTGATTACTACACACCCACTGCACCCCCACAGTCCATTAATCAACTATTCTTGCTGAAACTAAATAACTACTGGCTATTTTTTTAAGAGGTAAAAACTTAAGTAAGAGGAGGGTTTGACTTCAGACCAGAATTAAGTTAAAATACCAATTATGCCCATAATTCTAGATAATTGAAAGCCTGAAGGCAGGAGGATCACAAGTTTGAGACCTACCTGGCTATATATAGCAAGTTGAAAGCTAAACCAGGCAAGTGACCAATACCTTGTCTCAAATTTTAAAATTATAGAAATAAAGAAATGCGAATACATCTCAGTAGTAGGGTACTAAGCCCCAGACCCACCTCCACCCCAGATCTACAAATTAATAATCTTGTGAATTAATTAAAAGGAAATCAAAGTTGACTCAGTGGTTAAGATCACTTGTTTCTGCAGCAGATCTGGGATTCAGTTCCTAGCAACCACAGTCATTAGTAACTCCAGTTCCAGGGATTCAACGCCCTCTTCTGGACATTGTTAGTATTGCATGAACATTGTGCATATGAATACATACGAGCAAAACATTAACAAAAAATAAATCTTAAAAATGTTTTTAAATTTTCTCCCCTCTTCCCTTTCTCTCTCTTCCTCCTGTCTTCTTTCCTGCTCCTTTCCCCTCCACCTTCTCCCCTTCCTTCTTCCCTCCTCCCCTTCTCTTTCTCCCCGTCTCCCATTGCTTTTGAGAAAAGCTCTCATTACATAGTCCAGGCTGGCCTTGAACTCATAATCATCTGCCTCAGCCTCCTGAGGACTGAGACTATAGGCATATGCCACCTCATCCAGCAGTCTCTTTCAATAAAGAGCCTCCATGAGGGAGGGAGAAGGCTTGATGGAAGGCAGGGTACAGTCACATGCAATAGCATACACACTTCCGAAATACACTGGGAACTTTACAAAGGGAGCTCAGAGTGAAACCACAAGACAACCCGGCCCAAGGAAGCAGATTAACTCGGGGAGCTAGAGGGAGAGAACCGACCTGGGCCTCAGAAGCATGGGCCCTGACAGCTCACCATTGACTAATCACCAGAAACTTGGACAGGAGGACGGACTTCCACACCTTACCAGGATGGCCCTTGGGCAGCCGGCAGGGAGGAGTCCTGGGTGACAGAACGGGTGTTGCAGATGCTTGATAATCACGGCAGGATACTGTCTTACTCAGGGTGACACCTGGCTAGCTGTAGTACTCTGGCCTTATGGGAGCTGGCCTCTGCTGACACATGGCTGCCAGCAGGAAGTCTCCATGACACTGGACTAGCCCGTCTCTCCTGGACTTTATGGTTCCCTTTTCAAACTCTAACCCCACCCTCACCACATCAGAGTACTCAGGGCTGTTGAACCCCAACCCCATTGTCCACATAAGGCTTTTTTATCCCAAAATACCTGGTAGCAAACAGTGTGTTAATATAAAATAGCTGCCAGCGCTTATAACTAACAAGCCCCTCCCCCAATCCAAGACTGTCACTGCCTTCTAACGCTGCTAAAGCCAGAACCCAAGTGTGTTTCGTTCCCCTTTCCTTCTTCAAGGAAGTAGGTCTAGGCTGTTCCTATCTGTCCCTGGCTGCTTCTTATATGGATGAAGAGCCCACCCTCACCTGGATTCAGCCTCCTGTCTGTTGCTAAGGAAATTTGCCTGTCACTTCCAAATTTGTCCCAATCTGTCAGCAGTATAGTGTCCAGTCAGCTTTACATCCATGACCTTTCTGTGTGACCTTGAAGGTGGGGCTTGTAGAAAGTTCTGAGGCCTGAGAGAGGGTGTTTGGATTGGGATTGAGAGTGAAGATATCTACAGAAAGCACAAGAGACGACCCACCAATAGCTTCAATCCACTCTGCCCCTTGGATTATGGGAAGCCTAATGTTGTGGTTGATTGGCCTTGACTGATATGAAAAACCTAAAGCAGAACCAGCCTTATTCTCTGTCCCTGGGTTGTTCACCCTGCGGTACCTGCTATGCTCTCTGCTGTCACCCAGTGGCTATATTGACAAAGACCAGATGGGAATTAAATTCAAAGGCTCTTAACAGTGGGGCCTGGGACCAACAGCCTGTCTTAAATGCTCAAGGTTATTCTGAGGCACTTTCAAGTTTTAGGAGCAGGCAAAGAGACTTTTTGACAAGCCTCATGACACGAGTTCAATCCCCAGGACCTGCATAGGGGAAGGAGAGAAATTGCCATAAGTTGTCTTGAGACCTCCACATAAGAACTCTGGCACATGTACCAATATATATATATATATATATATATATATATATATATATATATATGATAAATAAATAAATAAAATGTAACTTTTAAACATTAAAAATATAAAAAAAAAAAGAACTAAAACTCTCCAGTTGTGTTAAAAATACTCATCCCCTTCTTAGGGAAGATGAAACCTGGATTTTAAACTCCTCAAAAATTATGGCGCCAGGAGCCAGTTCAGTAAAGCCCTTGGAGGAGAAACCAAGGACCTGAGTTCTGATCCCAAGAGCCCACATAAAAAGCTCAGTACTGCAGCACATATGTGAACCTCTGGCATGCATCCCACCCACACACTGTACACACACAGAACATGGCTCCAAATCTTTTCCAACCACATCTTTCATCATTCTCCATTTATCCTGGGCTCTAAAGCAACTGTGGTCCAACCGTCATCCCTGTGTTCACATTTCTAAAGATGCGATCATTGGGAAAGTGATCACTTCAAAATGAAAAGCTCCAAGCCCTCACCTATTTTCGGCACCATGTCCTCCAGGAAGCCTTCTCTGATTGCCCTGATACACTATGGTCATTTATATTTTGAACCTCACACTTGGTTTTTACTTGAATCAAATTTTAATTTTTACCTAATAATGTGTCCTTAGTGTTGGTTTCTGACCCACCAAAGCCCAGCGTCTGAGCCTCTTCGTTCCAGCATTCACTGGTGCAAAGCAAGCACACAGCGAATTCTCTCTCTCTCTCTCTCTCTCTCTCTCTCTCTCTCTCTCTCTCTCTCTCTCTCTCTCTCTCTCGGTTTTTCACGACAGGGTTTCTCTGTGTAGCCCTGGCTGTCCTGGAATTCACTCTGTAGACCAGGCTGACCTCAAACTCAGGAATCCGCCTGCCTCTGCCTCCCAAGTGCTGGGATTAAAGGCGTGCGCCACCACCGCCCGGCCACAACGAATTCTCTTTAAAGGAACTATCAAAACAGGGGCTCACGGCAAACGCTGGGGTCAGATTCATTAGAACACAAGCAAACAGGAGCATAAAGTGACCCTGGCAAAAGAAACCTTGGTGTGGTCTTCTTGGGGCTCTGCCACTGATGGGTGGAGCCGCTTTCACAACACCCGTAGGCCAGAAGAGGCCATCAGTTCCCTCTGCTGGCTACTGTATGTGTTACGCCAGGACTCTACAGGTAGCTCGGAAAAGCCTTCCACTTCCATCCGCTTAAAGGGTCGACGGGGAACTCTGTAGCCTGCAGAAATCTTGAGTGCCACAATTGCCACTGATACTTACAGTTGCCATAGTTACAGACGCTGTCTCCCACAGACTACACAACTTTGGTTCAAACCTGTGATCACCTCAGGAGGATGAGGCCAACACTGTAATAGCTCTTACCCTAACCACTCACCCCCTTGGGCTCCACCCTCACTGCCTTTTCTGGCTAGAGTCTCTATGGTTTCAACCCACCATGTTTGGGTAGAGATATCTCAGTCTTAGACTCTCAGTGAGAGTCTGGACAAGAGGGGGACTTGAAACTACTAAGAGTATGCTGGCTAGTTTCATGTCAACCTGGTGCAAACTAGAGTCATCTGAGAGGAGGGGAATCTTAATTAAGAAGATTACTGTCTTCATAAGATCAGGCTGTAGGAAAGCCTGTAGATTACTGTCTTCATAAGATCAGGCTGTAGGAAAGCCTGTAGATTACTGTCTTCATAAGATCAGGCTGTAGGAAAGCCTGTAGATTACTGTCTTCATAAGATCAGGCTGTAGGAAAGCCTGTAGGGCATTTTCTTAATTAGTGATTAATGTGGGAGGTGGTCCTGGGTTCTATTAAAAAAAAAAAAAAAAAAAAAAAAAGCAGGCTGGAGAAGCCAAAAGAAGCAAGACAGTTATCGGCACACCTTTGTGATCTCTCCATCGGCTCCTATCTCCAGGTTCCTGCCCTGTTTGAGTTCTTGCCTTGACTTCCTCTTCTCCTTGAGTTGATTTTGGTCCTAATAACCTAAGACTCAGAGTGAGCAAGAGATCCAGAGCTCCCAGAAAGAAACAGAAGACCGGAAGATGGTTGTCAAAAGAGGGGGAGGGGAGGTAAGTAGAAAAGACAGTTCACCCAACGTCCTGGGTTCACATATGGGGATTTGGCCTTTGCAGGACTGGGCCTTTTGCAAACCCCCTCACCCCTCTTAGAGGTGCTCCCTTTGTCTTACTGGTGTTACAGTCACTGGAAAAGACAACCCTCATGAGCAAACCTTCTTTGGGGCCTCCTCACTGGGGCATGAGTCCTGGGGCCTAGTTACAGTCCATTGAGTGAGCACTCCCAGGGCAGGTAGGACTCTCACAGATGGGAAGCTTTGTGAGTCTCCCGAGGGAGGCCTCATCCCAAGGGGTCCCAGTCCCAAGACCCACACTTTTTCCCTTGTGAAATCCTTTCAGTTCCTTTTTGTTGCTGCTGATGGTTTTGAGACAGGGTCCCCTGTATACCAGGCTGACCTGGAATTCACTATGTACCCAAAATGACCTTGAATACCCGATTTTCCTGCTGCTACCCTTGACGTGCTCAGACTACAGGAGTATGCCACCATCTGACTTCAAATTGACTTTATTTTTCTTTATTTTGAGGGGTGGGGTAGGGTGTGGGAGTGTTTTGAGACAGGGTTTCTCTGTGTGGGCCTGGCTATTCTGAAACTAACTCTGTAGACCAGGCTGGCCTTAAACTCAGAGAACCACCTGCCTATGCCTCCCAGTTGCTGGGATTAGAGGCATGCACCACTATGGCCCAGCTTTTTCTCTGTTTCTTCTTGCTTGTTTTAAAATAGATTTTATGTGTAGTAGTGTTTTGCCAGCATGTATGTGTGTGCACTGTGTGTGCAATGCCTGCAGAGACCAGAAGTGGGTGGAACCCCTGGCTCTAGGGTTCTCAACAGTTGTGAGCTGCCTGCCATGTAGATGCTGAGAACTGAACCCGGTTCCTCTGGAAGAGCAGTCAGTGCTCTTAACCTCTCCTGAGCCATCTTTTCAGCCCCTGCCTTTACTTTTCTGTGGCACCTAGAGACATGAAAAAGCTGTCTTGGAAGACACAGAAACTGAAATGTTCGGACCAAAGGACAGGGGACTTATTTTTCACTGTTTAACCTATTGTGCTATTTGCATGTGCTCTGAGAGGCCACGTAAAACTTACACAGACTTAATGCATAAAGTTAAAAGGCAAAGAATAACAAATCACATACTTTATAAAAATAAACCTCCATGATAGCATGTAAAGGATGCTGAGATCCTGTACTCTCGCTCAACGCTTTTGGGGCTAAGTGCTCTGGTCAAGAGAGATGTGGGGCTCTTGGGGCAAGACACTCGAAGAATGGAGACAAGACAGGGTGTGATCAAGTCTCTTTTTCTATTTTCTCAAGTCTCTTCTATTGAAGGGAATTCTGAGGTATTTATCAACACAAGCAGGAGAACACAGGTGAAAACATTTTACCACATGCACCATACAGCTGAGGTCACTAAACAGCAAAACAAGCTATGTGGGATAAACAATATATTTATCAGAGTGTGCTTCAGCTGTTATAGGCTTTTGACAACCAAGTCTTTCATCAGGGTATATGGTTCCAGATGGCTGCAAAGTTGATCTAGCCGCTTTCTACTAAAGTCGGCTCCCGACAAAAGGACACTACCCCGTGTGATGATGGCTTTATTTGTCAACTTGACACAGCCTGGAATCACCTAGGAAGTGTCTCAATGAAGATTTGTCAACACTAGTTTGGCCTATGAGGATGGCTGTGAGAGATTGTCTTAACTGATATGGGAAGACCCAGACCAGTGTGGGTGGCACCATTCCCTAGGCATGGAGTCCTGAAATATGCAAGAGTCAAGAAATAGAGAGCTGAGGCCAAGCAATCAAGTAAGTGAGTACGTGTGATGCATGCATTGATTCTTTCTGCTGTTGACTGTGGACATGATGTGAATGACTGTTTGGAATTCTCATCTCAAGTTCCCTATAACAATTGATTATAACCTAGAATTATAAGATGAAACATATTTGTGTTTGAGACTGTTCTTACTTCTCCTTGATGTATAGTACTCCTTTAAGTATCTTCTGCAGTGCTGGTTTTGGTGGTCATGAACTGCTTTGGTTTGTCTTGAGCTGTCCTTATTTTCTTTTATTTTTTAAAAGATAGTTTTGCTGGGTATAGCAATTGTGATTGGCAGTTATTTCCTTTCAAAGATTGAAATATATTAGTACATGCTTTCCTGGCTTGGAGAGTTTGTTTTCATCAGATCAGATGAAAGATCTGTTGTTATTTGGTGTTTTTGCCTCTTGAAGGTGAATCGACATTTTTCTCTTGTAGCCTTTTGATGGTGGTTTAGATATCTTGGCCATAATATATTGTGGAGAAGTTCCGTGATGTCTATCTGAGATTTAAATGTCTCTTGTGTTTGAATGTCTATTTCTCTGGATTTGGAGAGGTTTCTGCTATAATTTCCTCAAGTAATTGCTCTGTGTCTTTCATGTTTCCCTCAACTCCTATCTCTTGGGTTTTTAGGTGTGGTCTCTTGACCATATTCTAGAATTTTTGGATTGTTTTGTTTATTCTTTCAGAAAACCAACTGGTTGTTTTGTTGACTCTTTGTGCTTCTTAAAATTTCTACTCATTTATTTGTGTATGAGTGTATGTTCACGTGTGTAGGCACAAGCATGTCACAGTGTGTGTGCACGTGTGAGTGTGTGTGTATGTGTGCATGTGTGTGCGTGTGTGTATGTGTGTGTGTGAGTGTAGAAGTTAGAACAACTTTTAAGAATTTGTTCTCTCCCACCACGTGGGGCCTGTGGATCAAACTCAGGTCATCAGTTTTGGCAGGCAGCAGGCATCTTTCCTGCTGAGCCATTTTTTTTTTTTTTTTTTCTGGCTCTTTTGCCTTCTTTTCCACAGCTTCTGTTCCCTCATTTCTGCTCTCCTCTTTGTTATTTCGTTCCTTCTGCTATGGGATTTGCTTTCTTCTTTGAGTAACATTATTAGGCTGTTTATTCCAATGTTCTAATTTAGGTGCTATTTCTATAGACTTCCTCTTACTACTGCTTTGCTTGCATTGAAACTTTGCTGCACCACGTTTTCATTTCATTTATCACAAGAATATTTTTAACTTGTTTCTTCATTGACCCAATGGTAACTCAGGAGTACATTTAATTTCCCTGTATTATCTTCTGATATTTCTCTTCTTGGTTTTCTAGTTTTATTCCATTGTGCTCATAGAAATAGGCCTGGCATGAATTTTGACTTTTTTGCATTTATTGAGATTTGGGTGGTAGCTGGAGACTATTCCATGGGCTGAGGTAAAGCATGTAAATTCTGGGGCTGGAGAGATGGCTAAGTGGTTAGGAGTACTAGATGATCTTAACAGAGCCCTGGAGTTTAGTTCTCAGCACCCACATCAGGAAGCTTACAACCAACTATAACTACAGATCCAGGTGACCCTAGGTCCTCTCTGACCTCTGCGGGGACTGAACTCCTTTGCACATACAGACACACACACATACCTATAGACTGATACACTAAAAATGAAACATAAAATAATTTTAAATATGCAAATTCTGAAGATGTTGAATTGTTTGTGAATCACTGTTAGATCATTTGTTCTATAGCCTTGCCTATTTATTTATTCATTTATTTATTCATTTATTTATTCATTTATTTGGCTTGATGATCTCCATCGATAAAAGTAAGGTATTGAAGTACCTAACTATTACTGTATCAGGCTCTGTTTTCTCTTTCCAGATCTAATAAAGTTTGTTGTATGTAATTCTGTGCTTCACCATTACATCCCTTTGTCTTAGTGACTCCTCCCTTTTGTCAAATCTATCCCTTTATTGTTACACAGTGATCTTCTTTGTCTTTTATTTTTTCTAACAGTTTTTTAATTTAGAATGAATTATCTGATAAAGGTAGATCTATTCCTGTTCACTTCCAGTTTTCGCTCTAATGTGCCATCTTTTCCTGACCCTACACTTTTAGTTCATGTATCTTTCATGGGGAAATGAGTTTCTTGTAGGCAGCATATAGGTGAGTTTGGTTCTATTTAGTTGGTTTATGTCTTTGGATCAGAGATTTTAATCCAGGTACCTCTAAGGTTATTATAATATGATAAATACTCATTCCAGAAAATTTGGTTGACTCCTGGTTGCTTTGTAGACTTTTCTGTTTTGCGTTTTTATATTTTTATAGCTTAGAGATTGTCTGTAGTGATGTGGTTTGGCCCCTTTCTCTTCCAGTTGTTTGCAGAACTGCTTTGCTCAGTCAGCTTTAAACTTTTGTGCCTTTCTTTTATAATAGTAGCTTCCAGATTGTAGGACTTCTTTAACCATTTCTTGTAAGACAAGCCTAATGATGATTAATTATACATTTTTTACTTACTTTGGAAGGTGATGTTCTATTCATACCTGGATTATACCTGATTTGGAAACCCCAGCTCTTGAAATGCTGGACTTACAGGTACATACCACCTTCCCCAGCTTAGCAGCTGCTGAGTGTAGTTAGTTGATACCTCAACAAAATGAACCAAAAAACCTTACTTAGAAATGTCCAGTGATCTGATGTAGCACTGTTATGGTATATATATATATATATATATATATATATATATATATATATATATATATATATTTTTTTTTAATTTACATTTCAGATGTTATCCCCTTACCCCATTTCTCCCTCCACCCCCTGCCAAGAAACTCCCTATCCCATTCCCCCCTCCTCCTGCTTCTATGAGAATGTGCCCCACCTACCCCCCCCCACTCCCACCTCACCACCCTTGAATTCTCCCACACTTAGCATCCAGCCTTCGTGGGACCAAGAATCTCCTCTCCCACCTATGCCTGACAAAGCCATCCTCCCCTACATATACAGCTGGAGCCATGAGTCCCTCCCTATGTGCTCCCAGGCTGGTGGTTTAGAGTCTGGGAGCTCTGGTTGGTTGGTATTGTTGCTCTCCTCATGGGGCCTCAAACCTTTTCAGCTCCTTCAGTCTTCTCTCTAACTTCTCCATTGGGAACCCCTTGATCAGTTCAATGGTTAGCTGTGAGCATCCGCCTCTGAATATGTCCAACTTTTGCAGACCTCTAAGGAGACAGCTATATCAGTCTCCTGTCAGCATGCACTTCCTGACATCCACATCAGTGTCTACCTTTGGTGACTGCACATGGGATGGATACCCAGGTGGAATGGTCTCCAGATGGCCCCTCCTTCAGTTTCTGTCCCACACTTTGTCTCCATATTTGCTCCCTTGAGTATTTTGTTACTCCTTCTAAGAAGGACTGAAGCACCCACACTTGGTCTTCCTTCTTCATGAGCTTCATGTGGTCTGTGAGTTGAATCTTGGGTATTTCAAGCTTCTGGGCTAATATCCAATTATCAGTGAGTAAATACCATGTGTGTTCTTTTGTGATTGGGTTACCTCACTCAGGATGATATTTTCTAGTTCTATCCATTTACCTAAGAATGTCTCAAATTCATTGTTTTTAAGAGCTGAGTAATATTCCATTGTGTAAATGTACCACATTTTTTGTATCCATTCCTCTGTTGAAGGACATCTGGGTTCTTTCCCAGTTCTGGCTATTATAAATAATATGCTATGAACATAGTGGAGCACATGTCCTTGTTATATGTTAGAGCATCTTCTGGGTATATGCCCAGGAGTGGTATAGCTGGGTCCTCAGGTAATGCTATGTCCAAATTTCTGAGGAACCGCCAGACTGATTTCCAGAGTGGTTGCACCATCTTGCAATCCCACCAACAATGGAGCCGTGTTCCTCTTTCTCCACATCCTTGCCAGCATCTACTGTCACCTGAGTTTTTGATCATAGCCATTCTGACTGGTGTGAGGTGGAATCTCAGGGTTGTTTTGATTTGCATTTCCCTGATGACTAAGTATGCTGAACATTTCTTTAGGTGCTTCTCAGCCATTCGAGTTTCCTCAGTTGAGAATTATTTGTTTAGAATGGCCATCTTGCCAAAAGCAATATACAGATTCAATGCAATCCCCATCAAAATTCCAAATCAATTCTTCAGAGATAGAAAGAGCAATTTGCAAATTCATTTGGAATAACAAAAAACCCAGGTTAGCAAGAACTATTCTCAACAATAGAAGAACTTCTGGGGAAATCACCAACCCTGACCTCAAGCAATAGTGATAAAAAAAAAAAAAAAAATGCATGGTATTGGTATAAAGACAGGCAGGAAGATCAATGGAATAGAATTGAAGATCCAGAAATGAACCCACACACCTATGGTCACTTGATCTTTGACAAAGGAGCTAAAACCATCCAGGGGAAAAAGAACAGCATTTTCAACAAATGGTGCTGGTTCAACTGGAGGTCAGCATGTAGAAAAATGCAATCGATCCATTCTTATCTCCTTGTATAAAGCTCAAGTCCAAGTGGATAAAGGACCTTCACATAAAACCAGATACACTAAAACTAATAGAAGAAAAGGTGGTGAAGACCCTCGAATATCTAGGCACAGGGGAAAAGTTTCTGAACTGAACACCAGTGGTTTATGCTCTAAGAGGAAGAATTGACAAATGGGACCTCATAAAATTGCAAAGCTTCTGTAAGCCAAGGGACACTGTCAATAAGACAAAATGGCAACCAACAGATTGGGAAAAGATCTTTACCAATCCTACATCTGATAGAGGGCTAATATCCAATATGGACAACCAAATAACCCTACTAAAAATGGTATCTATTTTTGTCTTCCTCATATTTGGAGCCTTAAAAGTCGGTTCCTGATGTTGGAGCAATGTTCCTGGACTCTTACTGTGCAAGAAGCAAGCTCTGGATATACACAGGCACCACTGAAAAGCATATGCCAGGTGCTGACTGGAGGAGGTGCCCAGGCTTCCAGCCTCCACATCACTGTCTCTTACAAATGGTGAAAGCCCCCAATACTTACCTTGCATGTGCTTGACCTTTGCACAGGACCTTGATGGGGTCACTGGACTTTAGTAAGCACCAAAGAATTCAAAAGCAAGGAAGCATACAGACCTAAGCTAACGGGTTGTTATGAAGTCTAGGAGAACCCAATTTTAGGAAGTGGATGATGTTTAGCCAATTATCCATGTATAAATCAGGAGCCAGTGTTAAGGGTATTCTATTCTTATACCAAAGGAGGAGGCTGCAGACAGGGTGAAGACAATGAGAGTTGTTTTCTAGTTTCTTAGAAGCCAGGAGAATCCTCTTTGGAGAGAGAAAACAGGGACATGAGGAGACAAGAGTCTCAGAGGGAGCCTGGCTGGTTTCAGAGAGCTCTTCCCTGGTTCTTCAGGGAACCTTGTACATGTTGGCAGATTGGCAGTATGCATGCCCAGTGATGGAAAGGGACAGATGAAATATAGATAGCCCGAGCCACCAAGATTAAAAACCAAACTGACTCAAGAGTTGAATTGGCCATCTTATCAGCCAGTCTCCTCAAACTGGAGGGAATTTAATTGGAGGCTTCAAGTTTCTCCCACTCACTAAGTCCATTTCTAGAAAACAAGCCTGACCTAGACAAGCCTCACAGAGGCTAGTGAGTAAGGGTGGGGCTGTAGGCATACAGGTATCAGGGTGGAGATCTGCACACAGGGGGCAGGCTGTCTGCCTGACACTCACAGGTCTTAGGCTTCAGATACAGACTTCCATTGAGAGGCCACGGGCCTCTGGTTTGTCTCAGCAAACCAGCCAGCCTTTGTACCTAGGGAAGTCCAGCAGTACCTACTAGGGCAACGCAAAGAGCAGACACCCAGTGCAAGGCTGTGCTAGGCTGGCAAGAACAATGGACCTGTGTGATTTCACTGTGTGCTTGCTGATGACCTTGGGCAAATTTTCTCTCTGTACCTGTTCCTGGGCATGCGAAAGGGAATCCAGGCTTTGCCTACCTGCAGTTCTTCGAAGTTAAAAGAGTTTATTAATAAAGAATCATCCCCAGGTCATGTGGCTCACTGGTAGAGCACTTGCCTACCATGTCAGCTTACCATACATGAGATCTTGGCTTCAACTCAGTATCATAGTTGGACTGTGTCACATATCTATAATCCTAGCTCATGGGAGCTGGAGGCAGAAGGATCAGGTGTTCAAGGTCATCCTTGGTTATATTGCAAATTCAAGACCAGTTTCGGCTGCATGAGACCCTGACTAGGAAAAACAAATTTTTTTAATTATTCTCACTACCTCAAAATACTTTCAGGCAAAATTGATCAATCAGACTATGGGGTTCTGTAGTGGTGCCTTCTGCTTTGTGAATCTTGGGAGGGGGTTACCCGTCACTTCCCCAAACTGCACACAATACTTACTTCCTAGGTCACAGCATGCTACACTGAGGCCAGAATGCTGTTCCACAAGTGGAGTCTCAGCATCACTGGGAAAGGATGGGCAGAGGCAACTCCTCCCAAGATGACTTGCCATAGCCAAAGTCCTCATGCTTTCTCTGTGCCCTGCAGGATTCAGCAGCTTGGACACAGGTCGGTCCCTGTGAGTTCACCCAGAGAGCCAGGGTGATGCCCACCCCTCCCCCTTGACTATTTCCCCAGCTTAGTAGAGACTCTGCAGCCCACTCCCTGCAGGGAAAGGTTTCACTGTGGCTCAGTTGACTCAGTGATCTGTGAGGACCCTGTGCTGGCTTCAATTTGCAAGTGCAGTTGTGAGTTCAAGACTGTCACATCATGCTCACTGTCTGGTGACAGTTACTCTGGTGACAACGTTGTTAGGTTTTTCACCACAAAGCAGTCTTTGAGGCGGAGGCAGTGGGTAAGTTCTGCAAGCACCACCCACCCTCAGGGGCTTGCTGATGTTGCCTACAAACCACCAGTGAGACAATACAGTGACCACCCAGAGTGGCCCTGCCACCCGGATCAGACTCAGAGAAGCCATATTAGGGCTTCATCAGGGAATATCCCAATAAGACAGAGCTCTGAATATCACGGCTGCCAACTACCTGGATCACCAGTTAGACTAAACTTAAAAGGGGAGGGGTGGGGAATGGGAGCACAAAGGCTCACTGTGATCTCTGTCGACCTCTGGTGGCTGCACTAAGTAGAAGCAGGCAGCAGAAGTGGCGTGAACCTACAGACACAGGGGTGATTGAAATGCAGTTGGATTGGAAGCTCATGAGAGCCCAGCTCGTGGGAGCCCTCATCTCGGGAATTACAGGAACGGCCTGTCCTCTCAGGTATGCGATGTTGATGGGATGAGCAGAGAGTACACTCCAGAGCCTGACCCAGATATACTCCTAAGTGTGCATATCCTACCCTGTGCCTTTGGCAAGGTTATGTGTGCCTCTGTCTAGGTCATCTCACTTGCTCACATCTCACCAGGACATACTCCAAGGTGGTTGTGAGTCTGCTCACAATGTGTGGTGCATGGAAAGTAAGCCAGGGATATGCTGGTCCTTGCACAGCACACAGACTAGGAGAAAATGGATGCTGAGGAGAGGGCTTAACGAAGCAGAAGGAAAACAGGCAACCAGCATGGCATAACCACGATGAGCAATTCTGTGGCTAACTCCACCACTTTTTTCCCTTGTTATTGTTAGTTTGTTTGTTTTTTAGAGACAGGGGTTCTCTGTGTAGCCCTGGCTGTCCTGGAACTCATTCTGTAGAACAGGCTTACCTTGCCTGTCTCTGCTTCCAGAGTGCTGGGATTAAAGGTGTAAACCCACACCACCCTGCTCTCTACAACATTTTAATTACATTGTAAGCTCCCAGTGCTGTCATCTGCCCCTGCTGGCAGGTTCTACAGGAGCACTGGCTGCTTCTTCCAAGTGCACCCAGCAGCAAATGCACGACTTGCCAAGATCTGGGTTCCTGCCTTGTCTGCACCATCCTCCTAAAGGGCTGTGTTTATTCAGCAAGGCCTCAGGCATTCGGGCAGGTTGTTGCCCCTCTGTGGTGAGACCTAGCTGACAGTCTGCCTGTGGGACACTTGTGTCCTCCCTGCGTAAGGTAGCTGTAATGCTGAATGACTTTCAGAACAGATGCTTTCATCTTTATAAACCCAGGACACACGTTTCTCCCCTCCTTCCCTTCCCTTCCTCCTCTTCTCCCCCTCTCCTCCTTTCCCTCCCTCCCTCTCATTATTGTTGTTTTATAGAGACTTAGGCTAGGTCTTGGGTCAACAAACAGGAAGGTTAGTGTTTAGCAGGTCTGAGAGCTGGGGCCAGGTGTCTTGATCTTCTGGTGTGAGAACAAAATTTGAAAGCAGCATTGTAACAATAACAAAAATTCATGGTCAGCAAAGACCACCAACAATTTGTTAAATATAGTCATAATAAAAATATTAAGCTCCTGCAGGGGCAGGGTGACAAAAAAAAATAAAGGCATGCAAGGGCGTGCCCAGACAAGTCCAAACAAGCCCAACTGAGTAATGGGCTATCTGGTGTTTACTTCTCTCTCCCTCCCTTTTCTGGGAGGTCCGAGTTTCTACAAGTTCTGCCAGTTCTGCAAGTTGCTGATGTTTGAAATATCCAATCATGTGTAAGCGCGCGAAAATGCCTTCCTCCCCCCACCCCATGCTATAAAAGACCCTTTAACCCACCACACGGGGCCAAAAACCCTGCTCTTGGAGCTAAAGAGCATGTCGTTTTTGACCGCCGGCTCCTCCCCTAATAAACCTCTGCTGATTGCATCCAGGTATGGTTTCTTGTGATTTTGGGGGGGGGTCGCGATTCCGGAGGCTTGAGGAAGGGTCTCCCGAGTATGGGGCTCTTCATTTGGGGGCTCGTCCTGGATATGCGACCACCTTAATCCAAGAACCACGCTGGGAGGTAAAGGGACACCGCGGTTTTTTTTCTGTCTAGTTGTTGTGTGACCTTTTGTCCAAATCGTCTGCTTTCTCGTGTGATAGGGTTGCCTAAATTGCGTGCTGTTTTGTCTAGGTTTGTTTAAGTTATTTGATTTCTAAGTTGTTTGTGCCCGTCTGTCTAGATTATTTGGTTTCTGAAAAGTGCACTTCGGTTTGGACTGGCAGCTGTTTCTGTCTCGTGAGGGGCAGTAAACCATTCGTTTCGAGAGGAGACAATGAGTAGAGTGTGTCTGAGTGCAGCGCTGCTGTCTATGTCTCTGTGTTTTGGTTTCTGTGTCTGTGGACCCGCGGACAGGCTACAACCCTAGGGGACGCCCTAGAAGAGCTGGGAGAGCCAGCTAGGTCAAGGGATTTGACCATCTGACGGTCGAGGGATTCGGCCGGGCGGTTGAGAGATTCAACTGTTGAGTTTCTGAATCTGGGAGACGGAGTCTCCATCTGGAGGAGAAGACGTGGTGTGCTTCTCCGTCTGAGGTCGCGTTTGGCCGACGTGGCCGGGTGTGTTTGTCTGTGTTTTCTGTGCCACCCGTGGCAGGGGTGCGATATCTGTGTTGTTTATGCCACCCATGGCAGGGGTGAGCTATCTGTGTTTTCTGTGCCGCCCGTGGCAGGGGTGAGTAATCTGTGTTATTTAGTTTATATGTTCTTAGACTCTGACTGACGATCGTCGTTTCTTTTCTTTCCTTCTGGACTGAAATTACTGTGTAAAACATCCTAAGTTAAAAAGAGATAGAGCAGCTGGTGAGTGCTGCTGCAGAGCAGTAAGACAAGCAGGTCCTGTCTCACAGCTTATAGCCAAGAAAAGATTCTGTTTCTCTGCTGTTAGCGGAGGCTACGGAGGAGATAGGATACAACAGCTACCTAATTGAGTGTGTGTGTGGCTATGCAGGGGACCCCAAGGTCGCTGCTGTAACAAATTGGCAGCTTTCCATCTGCTGCCTATAAAAATAGGTAGAGCCCAGATGATAAAAAAACCTGGCGGAGGAGACAGACATCTTCCTTGAGCCATGCTGGATAAAACAGCCGCAGCAAGATTATTCACCTGAAAGTTATAATTGTTTTAAAAAAAAAAAAAAAAAAAAAACTGGTTAAAACTGCTTACTTAATTTTAGTTTAAAACTTACTTGTGAGGCAGTCTTCTTTTACACAAAAAAACTGATAATTCGCCCTGCTTTGTGGCTAGGAGAAGGGCACCAGCAGAAAGCAGAAAAAAAAAAAAAAAAAGAAGGGGGGGGGCAACAGTTTTTTTAGCTTCTATAATAAAAAAGTTGACAATGATTTTTTCCCAGTTTAATAAAAAAAAAAAAATGTTTTGTTTTTTTCTAAAATTACAGCTTAAAAGTTACAGGCTGTCCTGAGTCAATATATATATATATATATATATATATATATATATATATATATATATATATATATGCATGCTTCAGTTTTGATAAATTTTCTAGCCATTACTGTTTGAGACAAATTTCATTATTTATATGAGATTTTTATTAAGATTTGATTCAAAGATGAGAGTTTTGACAAGATAAAATTAAAAAAGTGGTAAAGACTTGTGCTCTTATGTTAGACATAAAAATGTTTACTTTGTTGTTCTTGTTATATATCACTTCTACCAAAGTTTCTATTTTGTTAAAAGTTAAATTCAAATAAGTGTCAAATGTAACTCAAGTTGCTTTTTAAAAAAAATGTTAATACTGTGTAAACCTTTAAACATCGTAATAGTCCTTACTGTGAAATGCTATAGATAAGGCTATTCGTTCTGATTTAATTTCTTTCTTAGAGCTTCAGAGGTGAGCTCACATTACACCTGTGGACAAGGTACTGTTTACAGACTAAATTAGGTTGTGGTCTCTAATATAATGTAAACAGCAGTCATGCAGCCTCACAGATACATTAGTTTGTACAGAGTCCTAAAAGACTATTTACTGCTTTTACAGGTAATTAAAGTAATAAATAAGATAAGAGCCTTTCTTCCACAAGACCCTTATAGGTTCTGGCCTTCAGGAGTAGAAAACAAGAGAAGACACCGAAAAGAATGTTCCCTCAGACATGGGGACCCCATCAATTGATCAGGCTGTGGTCAACAGTGGGTTACAGAAGGTAAGAGACACCCAAAGGCCCACGCCAGATTCCATTGACAGATCTTGAGAGAGAGAGACATTCTGTCAGTGTAGACAAGGCTTCAGAGGCTAGAGAGACTACAAAATGAGTCATTAAAAGATTTAGGAAGTATACTATACTATATCAGGGAAAAAGGAAAAGAGTAAAAGAAAAAAAAAGATAAGATAGATGGGATCATAGACAGGGTTAAAATTATTGGTGGTAATAGTAAGTCAGAGAAGGTTAAGGAGTAGAGAAAAGTTGCTGGGAAAGTCTAAAAGAAAAGAATAGAGAAGAGATTAAAAAATAAAAGGTTTACTGTAAGTTGCTGTGAAAGTCTAGAGAAAAAGAGTGAAAAAGATAGTCTAGAGAAAAAAAAAAAAAAAAAAAAAAAAAAAAAAAAAAAACCAGTGTGCCCAATACAAGTGAAGGAGCCAGCTTCGGGTCCAAGAGTGCCCTAACAAATAAAAGCCAGGGCCAAGAAATCCCAGGCCTTGAAAAACATCCCAGATGGTGAAGATATTAGCTCTGTGTGAAGACAGCGATTAAGATAGACAGGGTCCTCCTCCAGGCCAATGGGCCAAAATATATTTATGGACTACCCGAAAATGGTGGACTAAGAGATGGGCTGGGTATCCCATTCATTTATGGTCATCCTAGACTGTTCCTACCCTCTGTTGGGTTGAGACTTACTCCCCAGGATTGGGGCCCAGACAGGCTGCAACTAACTGACAAGAACTCACGGATAGAGGAAAGGCTTCACCTACTGACTCCAGCCGGGAGCCGAGGTAACGTGTTTTACAGACGGGAGCAGTTTTCTCCATGCTGGTCAGAGGCAAGCCAGCACTACTGTGGTGGACACAAATGTCATCTGGACTGACTCCCTACCCCTGAGATCATCAGTGCAGAGAACAACCTTGGAACTTGGGGCTGACAAGAAGACCAACATCGGCATGGACAACAGGTATGCTTTTGTTGCCACAGCACATGTCTGCAGGACTACATACCAAGAGAGAAAACCCTGATGAAGCCAGCAACTGTGAGTACTCGTTGCCCAGGACACCAAAAGGGAGGAGACTCAGTGGCCTGAGACAATAACTGGACAAATCAAGTGTCTTGATATGGGAGCCTGTTCCAGTTGTGGGCCTAAGAGATGGCCTCACTTAAAGCACAGAATAAGAGAAAGAACTCAGACTGCTAGCCATCCTGCCAGATACTATCTAGAGAAAAAAGAGATAATAGTGCACACAAGAAGGAAGAACTATACTCCCCAGAAAGCAAAGGATTTACCAGGCTAAATACACAGATGGACTCTTATAAATATGAGTACAACCAAGTAGCCGAGAGACTTAAAGCGTATAAGGGACCTTAGGTTCTGAGCCAGAGAAATAATAAGACTTAGAATAAACAAGAAATACCTAGGAGAAAACAGCCTAGAATAGGGACCTTCCCGAGGTTTCAAGTGTCCTAGGTAATTAAATCAGAGAGCAGTTTTAAGATAAGACAGGAATTATAGATCCACTGTTTATATTGTCTCCAAAGCTCAGGACAGGTAGAGAGAATATACAGGACCCTAAAATTAAACTACCCTTGGGAACTGGCGCTGGCTAGAGTGTCCCTTGTCCTTGCTCCATACCCAGAATGCCCATTTGTGTGAGAAATGATTTTTCAGGGTACTAAAAGACTGTTCCTGGTGCTGTGGACCATCCGACCTCCTTAAAGTTCACCATCACCACCTGTGACTGATGCCAACTGGAGAAGATCCAGATGCCTGAACAACCCCCTACTCTTTAGCTCCAGGTCTTCTGCTATTCTACAAGGCTAAAGAAGCAGCAGGCCTTGACTCCTGAGACCACCCCAGAGGCACAGGGAAAATCCTGCCTTGGAGGGTGGGACTTAGTGTGTGTACACCCAAGGTTAAATGACAGCTTGTGATTACAAGATTGAAGTTGAAATGTGAATCTAGAGTTATATAGATTTGTTCCTTTTGCAATTTCTCTTTATTATATATGTGATTTTATATATATATAGACAGCTATGTGCCACAAAATGTGGAAAAGTCAGAAGACAACTTTAAAAGTGTGTTACAAAGAAAAAAAAAAAGGTGTTTTGAGACCCCTAGTCAGTAAAATAGAGCCCAAGGAGTCCTGATAACAGATACTTAGTGCCTAAAAATGATAAATGGTGAGTTTACAGTCCAAGATTAACCCTTTATATATCTACTTCTGTCTTTGATGAGGTCAAAGATTATTGTGTACTTGTCTAGCTAGTCTCCTAGGTTTATTACCACCCTGAAGGCATTTTTAAATGTGAGTTTGAGATACGCCCTAGACACTTCTGCAGAGAGCCTATTTCTTTGACCCTAGCTATCATACTGAGACTTGGAGTGGCCGCAGAAATGAAAACAGGTACTACTACACTAATACAGACACCCTGTTATTTCCAATAGCTAAGAGCTGCCATTGATATAGATTTGAGAGCCTTAGAACAATCAGTACTTCCCTTTCAGATATTGTTCTGCAGAACAGAAAAAGATTAGACTTGCTGTTTCTTAAAGATAGAGGACTATATGCAGCCCTCAAAGAAGATTGTTGTTTTTATGCTGATCACACTGGGGTAGTCTAAGACTCAATGCAGAGACTTAGAGAAAGATTAGACCAGAGACAGATAGAGAGACACAACAAAGTTAGTTCAATAAGTGCCCTTGAGGTTGATGACCCTACTCTCTGTTGTGGCCGGTCTCTTGATAATAATTATTTTTTTACTTTTAGGTTTAGGCCCATGTGTCATAAATAGATTGCTAGCTTTTGTTAAAACTAAAATAGATACTGTTCAATTAATGATGTTAAGACAAAGAGATGAGATTATAAGAGACAAGATAGAAGATACTGATCGTTAACTTTAAGATTAAAGTTATTCCAAACTAAAGGAGTAGGGAATGTGAGAACAAAATTTGAAAGCAGCATTGTAACAATAACAAAAATTCATGGTCAGCAAAGACCACCAACAATTTGTTAAATATAGTCATAATAAAAATATTAAGCTCCTGCAGGGGCAGGGTGACAAAAAAAAATAAAGGCATGCAAGGGCGTGCCCAGACAAGTCCAAACAAGCCCAACTGAGTAATGGGCTATCTGGTGTTTACTTCTCTCTCCCTCCCTTTTCTGGGAGGTCCGAGTTTCTACAAGTTCTGCCAGTTCTGCAAGTTGCTGATGTTTGAAATATCCAATCATGTGTAAGCGCGCGAAAATGCCTTCCTCCCCCCACCCCATGCTATAAAAGACCCTTTAACCCACCACACGGGGCCAAAAACCCTGCTCTTGGAGCTAAAGAGCATGTCGTTTTTGACCGCCGGCTCCTCCCCTAATAAACCTCTGCTGATTGCATCCAGGTATGGTTTCTTGTGATTTTGGGGGGGGTCGCGATTCCGGAGGCTTGAGGAAGGGTCTCCCGAGTATGGGGCTCTTCATTTGGGGGCTCGTCCTGGATATGCGACCACCTTAATCCAAGAACCACGCTGGGAGGTAAAGGGACACCGCGGTTTTTTTTCTGTCTAGTTGTTGTGTGACCTTTTGTCCAAATCGTCTGCTTTCTCGTGTGATAGGGTTGCCTAAATTGCGTGCTGTTTTGTCTAGGTTTGTTTAAGTTATTTGATTTCTAAGTTGTTTGTGCCCGTCTGTCTAGATTATTTGGTTTCTGAAAAGTGCACTTCGGTTTGGACTGGCAGCTGTTTCTGTCTCGTGAGGGGCAGTAAACCATTCGTTTCGAGAGGAGACAATGAGTAGAGTGTGTCTGAGTGCAGCGCTGCTGTCTATGTCTCTGTGTTTTGGTTTCTGTGTCTGTGGACCCGCGGACAGGCTACAACCCTAGGGGACGCCCTAGAAGAGCTGGGAGAGCCAGCTAGGTCAAGGGATTTGACCATCTGACGGTCGAGGGATTCGGCCGGGCGGTTGAGAGATTCAACTGTTGAGTTTCTGAATCTGGGAGACGGAGTCTCCATCTGGAGGAGAAGACGTGGTGTGCTTCTCCGTCTGAGGTCGCGTTTGGCCGACGTGGCCGGGTGTGTTTGTCTGTGTTTTCTGTGCCACCCGTGGCAGGGGTGCGATATCTGTGTTGTTTATGCCACCCATGGCAGGGGTGAGCTATCTGTGTTTTCTGTGCCGCCCGTGGCAGGGGTGAGTAATCTGTGTTATTTAGTTTATATGTTCTTAGACTCTGACTGACGATCGTCGTTTCTTTTCTTTCCTTCTGGACTGAAATTACTGTGTAAAACATCCTAAGTTAAAAAGAGATAGAGCAGCTGGTGAGTGCTGCTGCAGAGCAGTAAGACAAGCAGGTCCTGTCTCACAGCTTATAGCCAAGAAAAGATTCTGTTTCTCTGCTGTTAGCGGAGGCTACGGAGGAGATAGGATACAACAGCTACCTAATTGAGTGTGTGTGTGGCTATGCAGGGGACCCCAAGGTCGCTGCTGTAACAAATTGGCAGCTTTCCATCTGCTGCCTATAAAAATAGGTAGAGCCCAGATGATAAAAAAACCTGGCGGAGGAGACAGACATCTTCCTTGAGCCATGCTGGATAAAACAGCCGCAGCAAGATTATTCACCTGAAAGTTATAATTGTTTTAAAAAAAAAAAAAAAAAAAAAAAACTGGTTAAAACTGCTTACTTAATTTTAGTTTAAAACTTACTTGTGAGGCAGTCTTCTTTTACACAAAAAAACTGATAATTCGCCCTGCTTTGTGGCTAGGAGAAGGGCACCAGCAGAAAGCAGAAAAAAAAAAAAAAAAAAGAAGGGGGGGGGCAACAGTTTTTTTAGCTTCTATAATAAAAAAGTTGACAATGATTTTTTCCCAGTTTAATAAAAAAAAAAAAATGTTTTGTTTTTTTCTAAAATTACAGCTTAAAAGTTACAGGCTGTCCTGAGTCAATATATATATATATATATATATATATATATATATATATATATATATATATATGCATGCTTCAGTTTTGATAAATTTTCTAGCCATTACTGTTTGAGACAAATTTCATTATTTATATGAGATTTTTATTAAGATTTGATTCAAAGATGAGAGTTTTGACAAGATAAAATTAAAAAAGTGGTAAAGACTTGTGCTCTTATGTTAGACATAAAAATGTTTACTTTGTTGTTCTTGTTATATATCACTTCTACCAAAGTTTCTATTTTGTTAAAAGTTAAATTCAAATAAGTGTCAAATGTAACTCAAGTTGCTTTTTAAAAAAAATGTTAATACTGTGTAAACCTTTAAACATCGTAATAGTCCTTACTGTGAAATGCTATAGATAAGGCTATTCGTTCTGATTTAATTTCTTTCTTAGAGCTTCAGAGGTGAGCTCACATTACACCTGTGGACAAGGTACTGTTTACAGACTAAATTAGGTTGTGGTCTCTAATATAATGTAAACAGCAGTCATGCAGCCTCACAGATACATTAGTTTGTACAGAGTCCTAAAAGACTATTTACTGCTTTTACAGGTAATTAAAGTAATAAATAAGATAAGAGCCTTTCTTCCACAAGACCCTTATAGGTTCTGGCCTTCAGGAGTAGAAAACAAGAGAAGACACCGAAAAGAATGTTCCCTCAGACATGGGGACCCCATCAATTGATCAGGCTGTGGTCAACAGTGGGTTACAGAAGGTAAGAGACACCCAAAGGCCCACGCCAGATTCCATTGACAGATCTTGAGAGAGAGAGACATTCTGTCAGTGTAGACAAGGCTTCAGAGGCTAGAGAGACTACAAAATGAGTCATTAAAAGATTTAGGAAGTATACTATACTATATCAGGGAAAAAGGAAAAGAGTAAAAGAAAAAAAAAGATAAGATAGATGGGATCATAGACAGGGTTAAAATTATTGGTGGTAATAGTAAGTCAGAGACGGTTAAGGAGTAGAGAAAAGTTGCTGGGAAAGTCTAAAAGAAAAGAATAGAGAAGAGATTAAAAAATAAAAGGTTTACTGTAAGTTGCTGTGAAAGTCTAGAGAAAAAGAGTGAAAAAGATAGTCTAGAGAAAAAAAAAAAAAAAAAAAAAAAAAAAAAAAAAAAACCAGTGTGCACATTACAAGTGAAGGAGCCAGCTTCGGGTCCAAGAGTGCCCTAACAAATAAAAGCCAGGGCCAAGAAATCCCAGGCCTTGAAAAACATCCCAGATGGTGAAGATATTAGCTCTGTGTGAAGACAGCGATTAAGATAGACAGGGTCCTCCTCCAGGCCAATGGGCCAAAATATATTTATGGACTACCCGAAAATGGTGGACTAAGAGATGGGCTGGGTATCCCATTCATTTATGGTCATCCTAGACTGTTCCTACCCTCTGTTGGGTTGAGACTTACTCCCCAGGATTGGGGCCCAGACAGGCTGCAACTAACTGACAAGAACTCACGGATAGAGGAAAGGCTTCACCTACTGACTCCAGCCGGGAGCCGAGGTAACGTGTTTTACAGACGGGAGCAGTTTTCTCCATGCTGGTCAGAGGCAAGCCAGCACTACTGTGGTGGACACAAATGTCATCTGGACTGACTCCCTACCCCTGAGATCATCAGTGCAGAGAACAACCTTGGAACTTGGGGCTGACAAGAAGACCAACATCGGCATGGACAACAGGTATGCTTTTGTTGCCACAGCACATGTCTGCAGGACTACATACCAAGAGAGAAAACCCTGATGAAGCCAGCAACTGTGAGTACTCGTTGCCCAGGACACCAAAAGGGAGGAGACTCAGTGGCCTGAGACAATAACTGGACAAATCAAGTGTCTTGATATGGGAGCCTGTTCCAGTTGTGGGCCTAAGAGATGGCCTCACTTAAAGCACAGAATAAGAGAAAGAACTCAGACTGCTAGCCATCCTGCCAGATACTATCTAGAGAAAAAAGAGATAATAGTGCACACAAGAAGGAAGAACTATACTCCCCAGAAAGCAAAGGATTTACCAGGCTAAATACACAGATGGACTCTTATAAATATGAGTACAACCAAGTAGCCGAGAGACTTAAAGCGTATAAGGGACCTTAGGTTCTGAGCCAGAGAAATAATAAGACTTAGAATAAACAAGAAATACCTAGGAGAAAACAGCCTAGAATAGGGACCTTCCCGAGGTTTCAAGTGTCCTAGGTAATTAAATCAGAGAGCAGTTTTAAGATAAGACAGGAATTATAGATCCACTGTTTATATTGTCTCCAAAGCTCAGGACAGGTAGAGAGAATATACAGGACCCTAAAATTAAACTACCCTTGGGAACTGGCGCTGGCTAGAGTGTCCCTTGTCCTTGCTCCATACCCAGAATGCCCATTTGTGTGAGAAATGATTTTTCAGGGTACTAAAAGACTGTTCCTGGTGCTGTGGACCATCCGACCTCCTTAAAGTTCACCATCACCACCTGTGACTGATGCCAACTGGAGAAGATCCAGATGCCTGAACAACCCCCTACTCTTTAGCTCCAGGTCTTCTGCTATTCTACAAGGCTAAAGAAGCAGCAGGCCTTGACTCCTGAGACCACCCCAGAGGCACAGGGAAAATCCTGCCTTGGAGGGTGGGACTTAGTGTGTGTACACCCAAGGTTAAATGACAGCTTGTGATTACAAGATTGAAGTTGAAATGTGAATCTAGAGTTATATAGATTTGTTCCTTTTGCAATTTCTCTTTATTATATATGTGATTTTATATATATATAGACAGCTATGTGCCACAAAATGTGGAAAAGTCAGAAGACAACTTTAAAAGTGTGTTACAAAGAAAAAAAAAAAGGTGTTTTGAGACCCCTAGTCAGTAAAATAGAGCCCAAGGAGTCCTGATAACAGATACTTAGTGCCTAAAAATGATAAATGGTGAGTTTACAGTCCAAGATTAACCCTTTATATATCTACTTCTGTCTTTGATGAGGTCAAAGATTATTGTGTACTTGTCTAGCTAGTCTCCTAGGTTTATTACCACCCTGAAGGCATTTTTAAATGTGAGTTTGAGATACGCCCTAGACACTTCTGCAGAGAGCCTATTTCTTTGACCCTAGCTATCATACTGAGACTTGGAGTGGCCGCAGAAATGAAAACAGGTACTACTACACTAATACAGACACCCTGTTATTTCCAATAGCTAAGAGCTGCCATTGATATAGATTTGAGAGCCTTAGAACAATCAGTACTTCCCTTTCAGATATTGTTCTGCAGAACAGAAAAAGATTAGACTTGCTGTTTCTTAAAGATAGAGGACTATATGCAGCCCTCAAAGAAGATTGTTGTTTTTATGCTGATCACACTGGGGTAGTCTAAGACTCAATGCAGAGACTTAGAGAAAGATTAGACCAGAGACAGATAGAGAGACACAACAAAGTTAGTTCAATAAGTGCCCTTGAGGTTGATGACCCTACTCTCTGTTGTGGCCGGTCTCTTGATAATAATTATTTTTTTACTTTTAGGTTTAGGCCCATGTGTCATAAATAGATTGCTAGCTTTTGTTAAAACTAAAATAGATACTGTTCAATTAATGATGTTAAGACAAAGAGATGAGATTATAAGAGACAAGATAGAAGATACTGATCGTTAACTTTAAGATTAAAGTTATTCCAAACTAAAGGAGTAGGGAATGTGAGAACAAAATTTGAAAGCAGCATTGTAACAATAACAAAAATTCATGGTCAGCAAAGACCACCAACAATTTGTTAAATATAGTCATAATAAAAATATTAAGCTCCTGCAGGGGCAGGGTGACAAAAAAAAATAAAGGCATGCAAGGGCGTGCCCAGACAAGTCCAAACAAGCCCAACTGAGTAATGGGCTATCTGGTGTTTACTTCTCTCTCCCTCCCTTTTCTGGGAGGTCCGAGTTTCTACAAGTTCTGCCAGTTCTGCAAGTTGCTGATGTTTGAAATATCCAATCATGTGTAAGCGCGCGAAAATGCCTTCCTCCCCCCACCCCATGCTATAAAAGACCCTTTAACCCACCACACGGGGCCAAAAACCCTGCTCTTGGAGCTAAAGAGCATGTCGTTTTTGACCGCCGGCTCCTCCCCTAATAAACCTCTGCTGATTGCATCCAGGTATGGTTTCTTGTGATTTTGGGGGGGGTCGCGATTCCGGAGGCTTGAGGAAGGGTCTCCCGAGTATGGGGCTCTTCACTGGAAGGGCAGGCATTTCTGGACTGGGAACTCTTATGTCCCTAAAAGGAGCTTGCTAATAGCTGGGCTTTTGTTTTGTTTTAATTAGAGGGAAAAAGAATTCTAATGAGTTAGGTAAGAGTCAGGATTACTGGTAATATCCAGGAGGTCAAGGGTGGAATGTCAAGAATGTGACAGAAAGGCTGGGGGGGGGAGGGGTCAGTCCTGGGAGGACTTGAGTTTTGGGGGTTTTTGTTGTTCCAGTTTTTTTAATTCCTTCACTCTGGGCTTCCGGAGCGTGTTCCTCCTGAGAGCTCTGGAGCAGGAGCCACACAGAATATCACCCTCCCGTCCAGGGGATCCTAAGAAGAGGCCTACATCAATCTGAAAGTTATATGCTGGGCAGAAAGTTTTTATTCACAAATTATCTAATTGTACCTCAATATTTGATTTTGAAAAAAAACATGTGATTTCTGTGAAGGCTTTGGGAACTTATAACATTCAAACATCTCACATTCGGGGTTGCTCCTGCTTTGAACGAGGGGAAGCTGTAGAGTAGCTGGAAGGATATGCTTACATACATGGGGGAGCAAAAAATGAGACCAGATGTGACTGACAGGGCTCAACAAAGGGCAGCTCCAGAATGCAGGCCATACTAGAAATTTCAGGAAGGACACTGAGGGATCTGGAGAGCCATGGCTGCCGTTAGAAAGAACGGTACAATGGACAGGTGGGCTCCCCAAATCCCAGGGAGCACACCCCAAATTGCTGCACACAGAAGAAATGCCCAGATTCTACCTGTAGCCAGGCCAAACCAGTCATCTCAGGAACCTGGGGTGTGGAGATCGGCTCCCTCAAATTGGGTGGAGAACAGAGCTGACCTGGTGGTCAGTGTGAGGGCTTCTCAGGGACTCCTAGGGAGAAGTGGCCCCAGCTCCATATGAAATGGAGACTGTGGGGAGCCTATTACAAGAGCAAGAGAGCACAAGACTGTGCTTGCAAGGCAGGCAGGCAGGCAACCTTAGGAAAGGGTATCTGATTCTCAGTTGTCAAGCTGGAGTAACTTCCCTTTGTGGTTTTTTGGAATGAACCATTTGGGGCTCAGCACATCATGGTCATCCATGGCTAACATTTCCTCAACATTCTCTGCTGACCATCCCACAGTCTCTCAGAGTGGCCCTGGGGCTGGTCAACCTGGAGCTCCCAGCATATACATTGGTACTTTCTTCCTGGCTTGTACCTCACTAATTCCACACAGCTGGCTGGCCACCAAACTCCCCAGCTCCCAGTCTCCAACTCCTCAGGAATTACAGGAGTGTGGCACTATACTTGTCGTTTTTATGTGGGTTCTGAAGATCGAACTCAGGTCCTCATGCTTACACACGACCAAACTCCACAGAAATCAAAAGATAGAAAATACAAGAGCCAGGACTCCTGTCAGATGACAGTTTATTGAAAGGAAATCTTGCTTTATCCATGAAGTCACTCCCATGGAGGTAGCTGTGATAAAAACGTCTCTTCCCCATGACAACGCATAGTAACCAATCCCTACTGAAAGACCCACCAGAGTACACCAATTGTCATGGTGGAATGACACTCCGGAGCAGGAAGAACAAATTTATAAAAGCCATACAGTGATTGTCTCCTCAGCATTGCATTTGGCAACATGTATATTTTTACACGAGATATTTTTAAGCTAGCTAAAGAAAATACTCTTGAGCAGGATTAGTTCTTAAAGCAATAAACAGGAAAAAAAAAACCATGTATATATAAGAAAACCAAGGAATGCTCACAGGTTTGAGCTGAGAAGAACCTGGAGCCCTACTCTACACCTTGTCCCAGGATGCACCTGTCAGGATCACAGGGAAGAGATGAGCCTGGGACTTACAAACCTTTCTCTAAACCTCAGTCCAGTGTTGTGCCGCTGGCTGCACTGCACACACCCGCTCGCTGCCCACTCCATCACAGCACAGGAGACATGCCTCATCCCGTCTAGCCTCCGGTGGTGATGGTGATGGTGATGGTGCTGGTGGTGGAGGGGGACTCTACAAGTGTTTCCAGTGGTGGACTCTGCTCTCCCTTTCGGGAGCTGTTTTCCTCTATGTAGCTAACCCCATGGCTACCAGAAAGAGCTAAGCAGAATTAAGGGCTGACTGATTTTGTCAAACTCCAAAACAAACACCCCTTCCTCAGGGTCTTGATTTTTGTCACCTGGATCTCTGAGAAGAGCAGGCTGGGGGCATTTCTAGGCTTAGTGCAAGTATCAGGTAATGACATGAGAAGATTCTAGGAGGCAAAGAATTCCTGTGAGCTCTGGGGAACCAGCCAACCAACCACAGGCTATCACATTCCCAAGGGGACAGAGGTTATCAGAGGCTGGGTATAGAGAGGTCCAGCCTGCACCATACTCTCCTGGATGGTTACAGGATGGCAGGGTTGGTTTGTCTTTTCTTTTTCTTCTTCTTTCTTCTTCTTCTTTTTTTTTTTTTTTTTTTTTTTTTTTTTTTTGAGATGGGGTCTCCTATATCCCAGGTTGGCCTGGAACTACATATGTATCTAAGGCTGACCTTGAACTCTGGATCCTTCTGCCACCACATCTTGTCAGGATCACACAGCATACCGCACCACGCCGGTTTATAGAGTTGGGTCAAACACAGGCTTCCTGCATGCCAGGTAAGCATTGTCCCAGCTGAGCTTCGTCTCCAGCCCAACAGACATTTTTACTTCTATTCACTGTGTTTCCAGTGCCAGAGTCTGTGCCTAACACATTTTGATGGGTAGTACATATTGGTTAAGTGAAGACTGGCTGGAAGGGGAAATCTCTCCATACCCAGTGGGGAAACAGGCAAGGGCTGTGCCCAGCTATGTCGAGGGAGACAGTGGCTCTCGTGATGTGTAATAGGGCTTTGTTCTCTGGTAGCAAGTCCTCATCCTCAGATCCCTTTTCTTTAAGTTTAGTTGGGTGAACTCTGACCTGCAGTGGGCAGGACCCTATGGTAACCTGATTCCCAGGAGTCCCCACATCAGGAAGCCTGGGGACTCTACTTCAGTGTCCTGTCACCTCTGCCTTACACACATAGGCAACTCACAAGGTTCTTTCATAGGTTACTTTCACAGTTATGAGGGGACATAGGTAGGCCAGGAGATATGCAGGGATGCCCAGCATCCTCCTTAAACAACCTTGGCATCATGTGCTTGCCCTTGGACCTCACCCCTTCCTGACACCTGTTCCCCCCAAAAAAAACCTTAGGATGGCAAGCACCCCCAATTCTTTTTCCCATCATTCTAAGCTCCAGCTCAACCCCCACTGCCTGCCCTTCTTGCACATCCCCCAGCTTTCAAGAACATCTCTGTACTCTTTCTTACATCAACCTTATACCCACATATCCCTTCATCCCTTTCCCCATGAACTACCTGGATGCCTCCCTCCTCATCCTCATATCTAAGCCCATCAGCCTCGTCTCAAGGCTCCTCCCACTCCTCCAATTCCAGGCCTGAGCCAGCTTCACTTGGAGGTCTGCCATGGAGGAAAAGGGCCAAGGAGACACACAACAGCACTCTTGTTAGAAATCCCATCTGTCTCCCATGCTTCTTGCTAGAAAGAAATGGGGAACTGCTCTTCGCATGGTTCAGATAAGTAGCCAAGGCCTCAGACTCAGCCCTAGGTAAGTGTTCTTCCCCAACCCTCAGTGAGCCGTTTCCCCATATACCCCCAGTATCGACTCCCAGTGCTAATTTTCCACTGTCTGACCCCCTCTGGTTTCCAGAGTAGCCTCCACTCTCCCTCCTTTGCTTCCTGCTTTTTAATATTTGAGATCTGGTAGCTTCATATTTTAAAAGATAATGAAGATCAATGTGTGAACTTTACAATGATGTCACACTCCAAAGGCTCTGGAACATTCTAAAGCAGAACGGCAGTCCTTGAGAAGGTCTGGTTTAAAATATGTACAGTCTATATATATATATATATATATATATATATATATATATATATATATATATATATATATATATATATCATGTCATCCCTACATGTCCCTGTATCATTCCAGCTGGCACTGGAACCTTTTCAGGGACAGGAGAAGGAGTGGTGGCAGACAGCAGTGCACAACAGGGCTTTGTCTTACCCCCAAATGTCCCAGTTAGGTCATCTGAAATGTCAATAGCTCCCTATCTAAGATCCAAGGTCACTCAACCAGGCAGAGGCCCCGGGAGGAAGGTGAGGTGGTAACCTTGGGTCTGACTCCACTCACAAGCCCTATTTAGTGCCTCCTGTTCAGTGTAGATGGCTGCAGAGTCCCATCAGGATCAACAGGCCTGGAAGCAGACTCAGATCTGGCTGGTGATAGTGTCTTTGGGAAAGGTATAGCTCAGCGGGGCTTCGTAGAGGCTCCCCGCATCACTGCTGAGGTCGTCGTCATCCGAGTCGTCCAGTACTTTACTAGACAGTGTCTTAAGCCTGCGGAAACACAAAGGAGATGTTTCTTGACCCTGCATAGAGCTTGTCTGATGTGGAGATGGAGGAAAGGATGTTGGGCTCCTGCCCTCCACCCAACTGCTGTGTCCATATGCATCAATTTGCCAGCATCAGACATTTTTCTTAGCAACAGGTACAAACTGCCTATTACTCCTGTTCAATGTTGATGGGGTGAGCCACCAACTGTACAACTGATTTCTCCTTTTGCCTAACTCTAATATGGCTGGTCAGGGTGTTTCTGATTTACTAGGGATCATAAACATTATTTTTCTTTTAAGACAGAGTCTTATGTAGCCAGCCCATGCTGGCCTCAAGCTGAATATATAGCCAAGAATGGCCTTGAAGTTCAGATCTTCTTGCCTCTGCCTCTTAGGTAAGATCACAGGCATGTATCAGCACACCTATTTTATGGGATACTAGGGATGGAACCCAGGGCCTTCTGCGTGTGAGACAGACATTCTACCAACTGAGCCACATCCACATACAATAATGTCTTACTAGTTTATCAGAACATTATCTCTTGCCCACTGAGTCCTTAACTGTTGCAGCATACCGCTGGTCTTGGGGCAAGTTCTCAGTCCTGTGTGGTAGGATTCTCAGTGAGCTGGAGACATGTGAATGGAGCTGTCAGCTTGTGAGAGCGACCTGAAGCAGCAGACATCAAACCCCAGGCACAGACAGCCTCCACAAAAGGCTAGTGCTCTGGGTGGGCATGAACCTGCCTGTGCTCAGTCCTCACCTTAATATCCCTGACACTGGTCCTGGCGGGGTCCAGAAGGACAACCCTTCTCTAGCCCCAACCTTCAGCTTTCCTCAGAGCACCTTGGAAGAGCCTCACTCCTAGAAGGGTATAAATGAGAACTTCACTCTCTAGTCACATGGGAGATGCTCCTTCACAGTGGTGGGGATACTCTGTCCTCTCTGCGCCTCAGGCTCTGCCTAACACTGGTATGAGGGTGGCTTATGTGAGACCTTATTGAACAGGTAGGGTGACTCAAGTAGACACAGCCACTTTCGCCCCAAGAATGGGACGACCCCATTAGCTATGGGCCTCGATGGCCACCACCTCTACTCACCTCAATCCCTTCTTCATAGAGTTGAGCTGCCCCTGCAGCTGCTCATTCACTCCTATCTGCTCCTCCAGCTCCCTCTGCAGCTTCTTCTTAGAACTTTCCAGTCTGTCGATCTCCTCTTCAGCCTCCTCCACCTGGCGCTTCATGGCTTTCAGGCGCAAGCTCAGCTGAGTGAGGAAAGATGGAGCCTGAGTGTCAGCTGAATGTCCAGCTGAGCTGGAAAAGCCAGAGCTGGAGATGCCAGGGACCCGGCTAGTCCCCAGGCAACCCTGCCTCACAGAAAAAGTGAGAAGGTCCGTGGGGTGAGTGGAACAGGGGACTCTTCATACACATCCGAGAGAAAAGGCAGAGGCTCCCTCACCTGGTCCTTCTGGTCAGTCAGGGACAGGTGCTCATCATCCACCTGCATCACCAACTCCTTCACCTTCCGCTCCAGTCTTCGGTTGTTGAGCTGCAGGTTGGCCCGATCTCTGGGAGTAGAGAAAGCAGTACAAAATACACCCTCTAATCCCTCCAATTCTCAGCCTCACAGGAAGTCCAGGCTGGAAGGAGGAGATGAGACTCCCCAGCCATAGGTGCCTGGTCAGCTCAGGGTCAGAGAAAAACAGCTACACATGAAGAAAGGGCTGCTGGTATCACAGGAGGAAACATGGAGCCCCAAGAAGGGCAAGACTCTCTCAAGGCTGCAGGACCAGAACTCAGAAGTGACCTAAATTCTTCTGCTACTAAGCTTAATTTTTGAAGCAAAGAAGTACACACCCCTGGTAGGTGGGGTCTGTACCAGCCAGGCTTAGAAATCTTACGGAAACCATGTACATATATGCCAGGAACCTTCAAGGAAGGTTGGGGGTTGGGAGGATGTGCTGGTCCTCAGGCTGAGACTATGTGGTTAGCTCAAAAATCATTCTGTTGGGAAGATTACAGAGACTGTTCCATGGAACGTTTTTCCTACCCACCATGGAAGGACCTCCCCACTCCTGGTAGATAGTTGGTGACTTCTGCTTGAATACACCTGCCCTCAGGGCCACAGCAGGTCCTTGCCTTTAACCTGTCTCAAACTCAACAGTTTACAAAGTAGCCTGCTTTGTTAATGAGATGCAGACAGTAGCCAGCTGCAGCCCACTCCTGAGTTTCTGTCCAAGCACATGGTGCACAGCCAGGCTATCTTATCATCACTTACCTGGTGGAGCTGGCTGGTTTTATCTGAGTCATGACGATGACTGTGAGGCTGGGTTTGGCTCTACCTTCTTTGGGGGATGATAAGGATGGGAGGAGAGCCTCCAACCCACCAGACCTAATGAATGACCAGGGCCTACTCCAGGCTGGGCTTACCTCTCTTCAGTCTCCAGCCGGTCCTCCAGTTCTGCGATCCTGGCCTCCATCTGCACCACCAGGCCTTCCTTACTAGATCTGTAGGAACCTTCCAGGTGGATAATCCGGCTCTTTAAGTCTTTGTTCTGGAATCAGAGAGGGAGCCTGTGAGAGACTTGGTTGGGTTGGGGAATGTTCTTTGGGCAGAAGCATACTAGGTAGAGAGAGGAATTTGGTCAGTGCATAGGCACCAGGGGATTCCAGAGTCTGTTCCACAGAACACCTTTGAACTCAGGTCAAAGGAAGAAACTCTAAGCTGTTGCTTTCTGAGGTTGGATGAAAGGGCTGGTGTGTGTGGAGACTCCTGAGCATGGAAGGAAGGGGCAGCAGCCCCACCACTAGTGTTTTTCAGCTGCAGACTGACATGAATAGTCTGTGAAAGAACTGATCTGACTGATCCTTCTCAGTCGCTTACTTTTTTAATGATGTGATTATTTTCTGTCCCCTTTACACTGGAGTTATATGCCCTCCCATGCTGATGGCTTTCTCACCATTGGTTATAGCCAATCACTTCTAAGTATTGTGTTAAAATCTTCCTCGACTGCTGAGTCTACCTTAAATGTTGCAGTCTACTACGGACATTCAGGGCCAGTTTCTCAGTGAGTCACCTTGTCAGTTAGGAGTCTCCTTAAACTGGAGCCTTCTATCCACTCATAAAAACAACCTGGGCCATCAGCAGTTAACTTCAGCCTCTGAGAAGGGCTGACACTGTGGTTGAGCACGAATTTCATCCTACCCCACATACTGACCCTGGGATAGGGAAAGCCCCTGCCATATTCCCATAGGAGAATACCAGGAGCCCAACACAAGGGAGTGGGAGGCAGGAACTCCTGGAACTGGCTGTCCTCACCTGTCTCTCTAGGGAAATCTTGTCACACTCTAAGTCTTGCTTGGCAGCTTTCTCCTGAAGTAGTTCGCTTCTCATCTGCTCCATCTACAAGAAGCAGAGCAAATGGGGTTAAAACTTGGTCTTCATTTCTTTGTACTGACATGGTTCCAACAGCAAATCAGGTTCAATGAAGGCAGGGTACCCACCATACTGCTTGTTCTTGAGTAGAAGATCTTTTTCTTAGATGCCCTTGATCCTTTGGTGAGTATAATGATAGATAACTAAAAATAACAGCAGTCACTGTAGCTAACTCTGCTAACATATATTGAATTGTTCTCTTTCCATATTCATCTGTAGGTCCCAGGGATGAAGACCTATTGGGTCTCCATGTCCTATCATTCAGGGACTGTAGGTTCCTGATGCTACAAGACTTGATGTCACCTGTACCTGATCTGAAAAGGTTAGGAACAGTGCTTCCTATATCAGCACCACAGATAGGGAGAACCTAGCTCCCAGCCTCTGTGCAGGTCTGCAAGCCCACATGTGCTGCACAGTCCCATAGCCACCTTCAGGAACCGTCAACCATGGCAGAGACACTTCTAACAACAATGAAGACATCACCACAGGCTAGACCATCACGAGCAAACCTACTTCCCAATCTGAAGAGATTTGAGATGCTCAAAGTACCTCAATTAGATTTACTCAAAACAGATCATCACCTGGGTTATTATAGTCAACATGTCACAGGTAAAAGACAAAGACAGAATCATAAAAGTAGGTAGAAGAAAGTGTCAGGCCATCTATAAGTAAGGACCCACGAAACTTGAAGCAGATTTCTCAACAGAAACCTTACAGGGTAGATACTATATTCAAAAACTCAAAGAAATGACACTTAGACACCTAATACTGTACGTTCAAGTTAGTAAGTGAAAGAAAACTCAAGTGTTTCCCAGATAAACAGCACCAGATCAGCCCTGCAAGACAGACACTAGAAATGACAGGACGGTAACTACCATCCTGAAGACACACATTATAACACCCAGGAGGAGGAGGAAGAGAACAGATATGCAAAAGAGAAGGAATCTAACACACACAGGTGAGGGAAATAAATCACAAAAATAAATAATAAAGGAGATAGGAAAGAACAAATACATGTAAAACAAGCAGAGTGTGGCTGACAGATGAGAAGGTTATTTATTGATAACCTCAAATGTGACTGATAAATTTATCAACCAAAAGACAGATTAGCCAAATAGAGAGAGAGAGAGAGAGAGAGAGAGAGAGAGAGAGAATCCCAACTGAATGCTGCCTACACAAAACTGACCTCACTAGACATTGAATAGCTGGAGAGCTGAGAAAAGATTATCACATTATTGAGAAACATGGAGCAACCAATGGCCAGCCCTAAAAACATGCACACGCGAGCAACATTAAATGGACTCATGTATATACACACTTAATGATTAAAGAAATATAGAAAAAAACATGAAAGCAGGAGGAGGATTTGAAGGAAGAAGAAGGAGTTGGGGCAGGATAGAATAGGGAGCTGAAGATGTTCAAAGCATGTTATATACATGTGTGACGTGTCATGAAATCCATTAGTTTATACGCTGGGCGTGATGGAGACTAGTCTATAGAACTGAATGGAAAAGAAGTCAGAATCTGGGGACAGGGAAGAGGATGGGAATCTCAATGAGGGACATCAAAACCACAAAATTGCAGTAATTACTTCTGGTTCTTCTTTGACACAGTAAGGCAACCATAAGTTAAAACATGGCTCTGTACTCACACATATAATCTCAGCACCTGGAAGGCTGAGGCAGGAGGACTGTTTTGAGTTTAAGGCCAGCTTAAGCTCCATGGCAAAAGCATTTCACAGATTAAAAAAAAAAAAAAAAAAAAAACCTAAAAAGTAAGCTGGGCAGTGGTGGCACATGCCTTTAATCCCAGCACTCAGGAAGTAGAGGCAGGCAGATCTCTGAGTTCAAGTCCAGCTTGGACTATAGAGTGAGTTCCAGGACAGCCAGGACTACACAGAAAGACCTAGAGAGAGACTGGGGGTGGGGGTGGGGCACCAAAAATTAAAAATCAGTTTTAAAATGACTAGTTGAATACAAAGTTCTCAACACATGATACTGTGGAACCTAGCTGAGGAACTATTGAAAGGCAATGGCTGCCACCTCACACCAGTGGACAGCCATACACCCATGCACATGAGCAATACCGATTGGCAGATTATTAATAAAAGGTGTGGGGGGGGGCTGCTTGCAGTAAATGGCAGTTAATACAGAAGCCACAACTGGTCAATGCACACAGAATAAGAGACTTGGAAGTTCTCAGCCCTAAATGGGACGAATCCCACCCTCCCCTCAAGGCCCAGGGATCTATGTGGAAGAGGACGGTAGAAAGGTTGTCAGAACCAGAGGTGGTGGATGACTGCAAGGAAATCATGTCTTCCAGACACAACATAGGGCAGATACACATAGGAGCTCAGAGACTGTGAGAGTGCATACAAGACTTGCACAAGCTCAGATAGAATTCCAGCATGCAGGAGGGGAGGTAGACATGAAATGCTAGCCATAGGTAAGGAGCTATTGGCACCTAATTAATTACTGCTGGATGAGGAGAAAAAAATCAGTTTTCTTGTATAGCTGATAACTGGTATATTGACCATAACGGCCAGTGCCCAGGAGTAGCTGGCCAATAGAAGCAGACTGTGTTATGTTCTGTTTTTCCTTTTAAATGAGAGAACATTACGTTGGGTGGGTCAGGGATGTGGGAAGAGTTGACAGAGGGGAAAGAATATGATCAAAATATACTGTATAAAATTTTCTCAGAAAAAAAATTAAACAGGGAAACTATGAAGTCAGGAGTTGCTGTGAGGGTGAAATACAGTGTATACATATATGAAATTCTCAGAGAATAGCGTTACACTAAAAATCCTTAGTTGTTGAAAAGATGGAAATACGTATTGCCCTAACTAGAAAACTACACACTGTAACACATGTGTTAAGTGATCACCGTGTACCCTATAAGGGCACTAATATTAAGACACAAAATTCTAATATTCTATAGTATTATATATTATATTATAATATTATATTATATAATATATATATAATATATATATATATATATTATATAGTATTCTAATATTAAGACACAAAACCCAAACAGCCGAGTCTAGTTCCCTTAGGCCATTCTTGTACAGAGCAAGAAAAAAAAAAAAATGCCAGCAATGTAAGGGCCAAGCAGAGGGCAAGAAAAAAAATGGCAGCAATGTAAGGGACAAGCAGAGGGCATGCCACAACCACCAGCTACTTCATGCCACACCCACCAGCTACTTCATGCCACCAGCTACTCCTTCCACTTGCCCTTGAGCCCTTGAGCATCACATGCTGCTGAAAGGGCTGTGGACTTAACTCCTGTGACTGCGTGGTAATGAATGCAGGCTCACAGCCTTCTCAGGCCTCCCAGGGGAAGCCATACTGCTTGGGGCACAGACCTGCACTTGAGCGACACTGCACACCTTCCATGGTGGGAAGGAACTCTACAGACAAGCAGTCTAGCCCAGCTTCTCCTCTTTGCTCACAGAACAAGGCCTGCAGGTTCATTTGTACCTGAGCAAAGTAGCCCACAGGGCCCTTTCAGTTGCCTGGAACAGGATGTTTTAGTTACTACCCTATCTTACAGGATGCTGTTCAAGGAGACTTCCAAGGAAGCCAGAGGACCCTGCTCTATCCTACAGAGAAGAAAAATTGGTCCCCAAAGTTAAGGGATGCAGAAGACCCGATGCTAGTAGAGAAATCAAGTTGACGACGGCAGTATTAAAGTGCACATGGGGGAAGCTAGCCTCTCCCAGCAGCTGTGCAGGGAGCCAGCTAGGCACTAGGAACAGCCCTGCTCCAGCCATGTACTGTGTCCGAGCCTGTTAATCCTTCTGGAAACTCCCACACAGGGACTATCACCCTGTTTTTCTGATGGGAGGCTCAGAATAGTGCCTAGATTAGAACTGAATGGAAGCAGTTTAGGGATTTTACCCCAGGGCTTCTGACAAAAAGCCCTCAATCCCTGCAGCCACCAGCCATTGTCTCTCAGCAGAACCACAGACTCGGGAGGTTTGATGCTTGATGTATGGAGAAACCCTCTAGGAAGCAGAGTGTTAGTGAGGAATTCTATAGAGCTTCAAAGAAAAAGTCTACAGGAGGTTTAAGTAAAGAGAGCCCTGGGGCATGGAGGACTGCCACCATCACAGTACAGGGTCCCATCTGTGAGACTAGACCATGCAATTTACAGCATCTACAAGAAAACAGACCTCCCCTGTGGCAGAACTCTAAGCTAGAGACATCTCTGAGGGTTTCTTCAGGTTCAAGCCCTCCCTGGAGAGCGCCAGGGAAATGGAAAAACAAAAAACCAGTAACTTTTCATACCCCACCACATCCCCTCAAAAGAGGGCTATTAAAATGGAAGTGTAAAATAAATCAGGAGAACAGGAAGGAATAAAAGGCAGCCATAAAAACCTAACAGTGACAGTAGCCAGGCAGGCCATGTTTCTGAGTCTTTTAGAAAACACAATAGCTTCTCCTCTGTTTCCAAAAACCAGCCCGACATTATACTCTAAAATAAATCCACTTTGTGGAGCTTCAAGGAATTCTGCATGGTGTTATAGTCAAGGTCCCAAAGAATGATTTCACCACAAATCCAGGCAAGCATCCTTGCTTCTGAGGCTCAGCTTAGCACACAGATCTCACGTTCTGATCCTTACGTGGACCCAAGGAAGTTAGGCTGGAGAAATACTTCATGTGAGCTCAGTGTTTTACATGCTGTTCACCCTTCAACTCTATTAAATATTCCGAATCAAGGCTCTGCGGTCAAATTAAAACAGACAGGAGCACAGCTGGACTGAATGGATGCTAACTTACATGGAACGTATTGATAAGAAGCAAATCCGATTCTAGCAGCCTGTAGAGTCAGGATACCAGTGACCCAAGCTAGCTCTCAGGTTTAGAACTACAGCTTTTTGCATTAATGAAAAGCTAGAGATATTTTTGCTTGCTAATAACAATAGCCTCCTGGCCTGGGTTTATCAATAGGCTGTGATGAGGTTGGCAGGCCATCACTCCTGGGCATCCTAAGAATTATAACCAGGCAACACACACAGTGGGCTTTTGAGTAGCTGATACACTAAGAGGCAGTTCTGAGCCTGGAGTCCCTTTATAAGAGGAAACCCCACTTTGATCTGTCACTTTCCTCCTGAAAATGGGCTATCTGGAGGCTCATTTACTGGTTCCTATGTCCCCAGGTACTAAGGAGCAGGTGTGAGCCAGCCACAAAGGAGCAGTTTCTGAAAGTAACTGTTCATGCCTCAAGCTTTTACCCCCTGGGATTTCTCTAGCAGTTTCCAAGGCAGCAAGGCAGCCTTGCTAGTCCCGGAGAAGATGGTGAAGCTTCCCCAAAGTTTGAAGTTGGTATTTGCCCCTGCCAGCTGCCTGGGTGGGATGAGTCAATTTAGCACTGTGCTATGTCACCCTGGTTCTCAAAGATGAGGGGGTGCCTGTGGGCAAGCCCAACCCTGCTGTGTGCATTCAGCTACCAGCAGTGTATGGACAATGATATCCACTGAGCTGGAATACCAGCCTACCCAGCACATTTAAAACTCAGGCTAGACCTCTTTCTGCCTAAGTCTTTTTACATATAATGAAAGTCAGAGGAGACAAAGGTAAATGCAGCCATGTGTACTTTAAATGCTTATTATTATTATTATTATTATTATTATTATTATTATTATTAGAGATAAGTCTTGAAGATCTTTAGAATATGATGCAAGTGTCATAATGTGACCCTACCTCTTATAAGCTATGCAACTGTAGGCCATGATTATACCTTCCAAGTCCCCGAAATGGCCAAGAAAGCATGCAAGGAGCCAGCGTTTGAAACTCCTCAGTGTGGTCGGCAGTAGTCACGGACGGAAATGCTTAGCTTGTTTTCGTGGCACTGGGAACTGAACCTGGGGCCTCTGGCAACCATCTCTCTTACTCTGAGACACAATTTCGCTAGTAATCTCTCTGTAGCTCAGGGAGGCCATGAAATTACAATCCTCCTGCCTCAGCCTCCTGAGTCACAAGGTTTATAGGTCTGTCCTACTGGCTCTGGCAGAGAAACGGTCTTTGGAGAACGAAAGGTAAAAAAGCTTCTCCCAGGATTTAAACAGACCCAAAGCCTGTAAAACAGCACCTCAGTGAGTCTTTCTTCAGCTTACAAGTTTTCTCTTCTGTATGAGAAAACAGACAGATACTCCTCTCCTTTTAAAAATACGGCATTTGGCCAAGTCAAATCTATTTTTTCTCAACATCAGCCGTGTTTGAAAGGCAGTCCAAGCTTCAAAAGGTATAAAAACATTTACCTTGATTAGGATTCTCTGAATTTATATCCTACCCTGACTATGTATGGAAGAAAATCCCTGAGACTCAGGAAGTAAATAATGGGCCCAGCAAGTATTGAACAAACACAAGAATAACCAGAGAAGCCAGGGGCACAGAACAGAACATTCGCAACTGCTTCCTCTGCCCCAGAACAGCACAACGTAGGTCTTCTGAGGCCTCTTTATGCTCAGCTCTTTCTCACACTGACCGTCTAGAACACTGTAGATGCTTTACTGTTCTGCTGAATAACCCTCCATGGCTCCCCAGGCCTCTAGGACGCAGCCATTCAAAGCCTTAGTCGGCCTCTCCAAACCTGGCTCCTCATGGAAACTGGAAGTGTTTTGCTTTTCAACATCTGGTGCTTACCTGCCAATCTGTTCTGGTGCTGATGCCATACCCACTCTGCCGAGCCTCTCTCTGCGGGATCATATCTTCAAAGCTGACTCCGGGCCAAAATTCCTCCAAGAGCCCTTCCCTCTAAGGCCCAGTGTGGCCTTTCCCTCATGGGCTGAGTCTTGCTTTTGGTATTTAGCACCTGTACCATTTTACTGTTAGTTTTCTACTTGTTAAATCTAGTTCCTCTCCTTAAGCCGGCCAAACATTACTTCAGAATTCTGCAGATTTACCTCTCTGCCATGCATGAAGTCATATTTACTATACTTTCGTCTCTGGTAGCTAAAACACTGTCTTTGGGAAGAGGAAGCCCACGCTTGCTTCTAGAGCTACCTGCCACAGGACTCTGCCTAAAGTCCTTAATGGCTCTGGGTCTCAGATCTTTCATCCATTACATAATTCTGCAGATTTAACCTCTAATGGCCTTGCCAGACCCAAGGTCCTGTCAGAGGGCTAGCCTTCAGCTAAGATTGCCAGAACGCTTTTGTCTGGCCTGTTTACCTAAGACCTAACACTGGGATGAGGGAAAAGACTGGATGTATTGGGAGGAAACACGGATTCAGAACTTAGAAGTACTCAGTTTTAAATCGAGAACAGAAAACTTGAACTTTTAAAAGAAAGCAAGAGTGTTTGTTTGTTTGTCTGTTTGTTTTTCAATCCTTTCCCATGCTCTCTCTTTTCAGTGTCTAGCTGCAGTTTGCTGCAAGTCCATGGTTAACGCCATTCATAAGATTCAAGGTGACCAGTGCCACGTTCTGTCCTTTAGTCTCCGGCCTTTGTTACGGTATCAGAAGGTCAGAGCTGATGAGAGGAGAAAGGGGCTCACTTTTAGGAGTCCCTCTTCTTGCTGTGCTGTGAAAGCCCCCACTGGACAGGGCCTGTCTGTCTGTCTGTCCCCTGAGCCCTCTCTACATGCCCTTTAATTTTAAAGGCAGAAAGCCAGACTTTGAGATAAAGGATTGTTGTTGAAGTGGGATATCCCTCTCAATGTCCCTCTCTAATTAGGAGGCATCAAGGGCCAGAAGAGGTCAGAGCCTCCATCAAGAGGCGCCACTCTCCAGCCATGGTAGCATACCTGCAACCCAGCACTCAGAGACTGAGGCAGGAGGATAGAGGTAGAGGCTAGCCTGGGATTCATAACAAGACCTATCACTAAAAACCATGGGAGGGAGGGAGGGAGGGAGGGAAGGAGGAAGAGAGGACTGGAGGAGAAGCAGCGATGGTCTATCTTGACGCTTTGGGTTTGTTTCTCATCAGTTTCTATATCAATTTGAACTTGATTTTCAGTCTCTTCATTTACAGCAAGCATGTACCTTACTTTTTCTACCTCCCGGGAATAGCGAGATGACAATGGAACAGGACAATAGAGCTAGTGGTGGCAGGTTGGGAGAGGGGAAGCCTTCAGACCCTTCTACATAAATAGCTTTTGTTTATTTGTGGAAAAGGATCTAGGTCTAGCCCAGGCTGGCCTAGAACTCAATATGTAGCCAAGGATGGATGACCTTGAACTTCTGATTCTCGTGCCTTCACTTCATAGGATCATGGCCATGCATTTACCATGCCAGTTTATGCAATGCCGGGGACTGAACCCAGGGCTTTATGCATGATGGGCAAGTACCCTACAAACTGAGCTACATCTCCAGACTCAATAATTTGGGAATTTCCTACAGCTCTACAGGAGGCAGCACAGGAGCAGGCCTGGGATTGACCACACAGAGTGCCCTTCACAGCAGCACCTAGGCAAGAGTCTTTATCTTCCTCCAGCATGAACCTCAAGTTCTTGGCTCAGTGGAAAATTTACATTGACCACTGGGGTGAGCAGTCACATCCCATGACTCAAATGCTCAGTGAGTGGAAAGGGCTAAAGGCATTCTGGGACCAGATAGCTCACGGTTCTAGGCCAGTGGCCGAACCAGTGAAGGTACTGTGTTCTGGCTTAGCCTGCCAGTGTTTTCTTTTGTGTATATATGACAGAACTGGAAACTGGTTTTAACTGCCTAGAATATTAGTAAGGTGACAGTTCTTACCATTCCTCCCACTGTGCTTATGTCACAGGGAACATGGACAAAACAAATCCATGGGCATTTCTCTCATTATGCATGCTTAGCAGACCTTGGAATGCCCTGAGGTAACACAGCTGCTTAGCCACACTGGCAGGGACTCCTAACAAAACAGCTCTGAGTCCAGTAAGAGAATTTAGAAAACACAGTAAGAACTTTGGAGAGCCAATGTCAAGGTTGAGCTGCCCATCTGTGTCCTGGCATTCAGGAAAGTCCCTCTCTAACCCTCTGCTCCCTGGGCCTCTGAATGCTACCCCACCAGGAGTACAGCTTGGGAACCAACACAGAACCAGAGCCCAGTAGCCTGGCTTAAAGTCCCTGTACTCGCTTCCCAAGGAAACCTGTGCACATCCAAAGGGTGGGTGGCAAAGGAGCCAGTGACCTTTATCTTCAGCTCTGAACAGGACTGCCAACCCAGTGATGACAGCCCTTCAGCCCCAAACCTCCAGCCTTGTCACCCCGAGTTAAATAGACAATGCTAGGCCCTTGGCTTACTGCAGCTATTATATCACTTTCTGCCTCCACCCTAGGAAATTCCCCTCATGTTACTAATCCCTTCCCTCCCTGTGGCTTATAATTACAAAGACTACTGCATCTCTCCTTGTGCTCTGTCAGGCAGGAATGTCTCCTCCTTGCTCTGAGTCCTCAGGCTTAGCCTCTCGTGACTTTTCCCCACAGTACCATGCATTCACCCTTCTACAACTCCCTCGAACCTGTTCCCTGCTCCAAGTGATCCTCTCAGACAGCAAGTCAGCGTTGGTTCTTTCTTCTTCCAATTCAGTCTCCAACTGGGATACCTTGTCCTGGGAAAGGAAAACACAAACAGGTTACTTTAATCACACTGACCTGCGTTCGGAGCACGGGTGCCCATGGACAGAAACCCTAAGAGCAATGAGAGCTGAGTATTGTAAGGGCTTGGGAACATAAGGCGTCTATTCCTTCCCCTGTCTCCTTCCCTTTCCTCCTTCCTAAGGGTCTCACAGATCCTGAAGTAGTCTCAAACTTGCTATGTAGCCCAGGATCACCTTGAACTTTTCATCTTGCTGCATCCACCTCCCAAGTGCTGGCATATACAAGCCGGTATAGTCAGTGCTTGAGACCGAACCCAGAACTTCATGTTTGCTAGGCAAGCGCTCTGCTAGCTGAGCAACACCCACAGCCTTTACACATATCATTTCTTATGCTGTCCAAAGCAGGTATTTTAAAAACAAGTGTTTTGTCGCTCTTGTGATATAATTGGGCATGCAGGAAATACACAAAAGGAGGAAAGGGTCACACTAAGCCCTGATGAACAAAACAAACCCATTAAGAATATGTTAGTATGTGTCGTAAACTGGCCCTATTAAAGTCAACATATGGTGTGAGAAGTCATCCTGGTCGTCCCTACAGATACTTCATACCTGAGAAGCTCACTCCCACAAGTGACTAGCCTCTTCTCTACAGTACCTACGAACTTAGCAGCGGACACTCCCAAACCCACACTGGATTGCACAGGACAGTGGGAGCCAATTCTTGTAAATTTGCCATCCCAGAGTAATCACAGTCTGTCCCTCTGGACTCTATTAAATATCACTGGAAGTTAAGAGAGAAGCATTTCAAGATAGTTTTATGAACGAGAGAGAGGTTTCCCCCACTCAGAGTACTGAGGAACTTGACCCTGTGTTTCTTCTGTCTCCAGTAGATTTTTCATAGGTCTGGGCAAACTTGGTCATAGGTGCTTTTTGAAATATGTATTTCTAAGACAACGTTTTCATTCTGTGTTATGTATACAGGTGTTTTGTCTGCATGCATGTCTGTGCACCACATGTGTGCATGCCTGTGGAGGCCAGAAGAGGGTGGCAGATTTCCTTGGACTGGAGTTACAGGTATACCACCATATGGGTCCTCTGGAAGAGCAGCCCCTCGCTCTTAACCACTGAGCCATCTCTCTAGCCCTACAGAGGCTTTTTAAAAACCAAGACTTTGACTTTTCAAAGGCAGCACTTGTGTGTAAGTATGAACTATGAACTGCCAGAATTGACGGACAACCATGAGCAGCTCTGCAAACAACAGAAGTGAAGCTCTCTGAGCCTGTGTGACTGATGAACTGCCCATGAATGAATGGCCATATCAAGTGGTGATCAAAGCCTCCGGGAGGACCACTGAGACAGCTGGCCAGGTAAAAGCACTTATTGTGAAGGTGGAGGCCAGAGTTCAGACTCCAGAATCCATGTGAAAATGGAGAGAACTGACTCTACAAAGTGTCTCCCGTCCTCCTCACTCCTGCACACACTCACAATAATAAATAAAATTAAAAACCTTTAAAGAGGGCTGGAGAGATGGCTCAGAGTTTAAGAGTACCGTTCTCCCAGAGGCCCTGAGTTCAGTTCCCAGCAACTACATAATGGCTCATAGCCATCTATAATGAGATCTGGTGCCCTCTTCTGACCCTAAGACATATATGCAGGCAGGATTCTATATACATAATCAATCAAACAAACAAACAAACAACAAAACCTATAAAGAAACCCAAAAGCTTTCCCTTAGGAGCAGAAAGTCTAACTCAGGACACGGCCAGCTGCTGCTTGAAATTGCCTATCCATCCAGAATACTCAGAAATTGCAAAAATATCTACAGAGCTTCAACTACCTGAAGCTGAATTTACAAAAATGTTCCTGTGGGGAGCTCCTGAGACCTGAGCACTAGCTACGTTTTAGTGAAGGAATGGAAAAGGCACAAATCATAACAACATGGCCTGCCACCTCTGAGAGCAACCCCTCTCAGGTGCCTTTCATGATGGCAGGAGCCCCGGAGGCTGGAACTGAAGAACAAGTAGAGAAATGCTTTCAGTGGTGATTGGCTGCACCACCTTAAGTTACACAAAGGAAATACCTTGTTATTCAGAATAACAAAGGAGATAATCTGACAACTTAATCTGATTTCAGCTCAAATCACTTATCTTTAAAAGATCCATTTCTTGACCTTTAGGCATCTCTGTGAGGAAATGTGCATGTGCGTGCAGGTGCCAGCAGCGGCCAGAAGAGGGCGCTCACTGGGTTTCCTGGAGTTGGAGTTGCAGGAAACTATGACCCACCTATAGGGTGGCACTAAACTTGGGCCATCTGTAAGAGTAGTGTGTGCTCTTAACTCCTGTGCCATCTCCAGAGCCCCAGAGCGCTTCTTTCATGTTCCCAATCCATACTGTCCAGACAGTATCTTCCGTCTAAGCCAGGGCCATCATACCAAGGATCTTTGTTCAGCACTTGATTGGTTTCCACTTGAGGTGTGTGTGTGTGTGTGTGTGTGTGTGTGTGTGTGTGGTGTGTAGAGGTCAGTGTCTGGTGTCTTCCTCACTCACTTGCCATCTTAGAACTACCTGGCCAACTCCAGGGATCTCTCTCTGCCTCGCTGGCACTGGGATTATTGGTGCCCACTGCCAAGATATGCATATTGTGTGTGCGCTAGGGACCTGAACAGAGGTCCTCGTGCTTGTATGTATATATTTTACCAAATGAGCCATTTCCCTACCATCTAGTTGCCTTTAGCCAGGTTGTCTAGGCCCTAGAATGATACATTTCTAGTTAACTATGTTGACCTTAGCTTATCCAAAAATGACTCCCTAAAGAGACCAGAAGTAAGGTACTAGAAAAATACGGCAACCCCATAAACAAAGCAATAAAATTGCCATCAGTTTTCCCTGTTCTGAGAGAGGCCCATCTAATAAAATCTCCACTGGTTCAAGCTTTCCTCCTAGATACGAACTGCGAAGCACCCTGGAGGTTTTAAAAAGCTATTTCTGCTTATTTACAAAGCTGAATGAGGAACTCACTGCTTTTGAGTTTAAGCCATCTTTCTTGGCCTTGAGTACCAGGCCTGTCTTTATCAGAATCCTGACAATGCTAACGTCTCCCCCAAAGCTTGAGCTTTTCTCAGTCTGTCTGTTACTCTCTAAACTCCACGGGAGAGCAAAACACACATGTGTTTCTGGTTTACAGTCAATTCCATTCGCACAAATTACTCCTTTTTATCAAATCAGGTTTTCCCTCACCTCAGAGGTTCTGGTATTTTATTCATGTGGGGTTTTCTCAAGTGTTGAGTATTAGGCTTGTGAATACTCACCCCCAGCTGGTTACTGCTTTGGGCAGTTGTAGACAGACTATCTTGGGACTGGGAAATGGCAATGAATTGGATTACAGTTTGCCGATAGCTCTGGCAATGATACATATACACTTAGGAGATGGGCCAGGAATGAGAATGAACTATGTAGTTTGGTCAGTGGGCCCTAACGTTCAGGGGTCTATGGTACAGTGTGGATTCTGACTGCACAGCTGGCAGTCTTGCAGCCTTTGAATCATTACTTAAGGGATACAGCACCATCAACTAAGTTCTTTGGGGAACAACTTATATCCTCTTCAAAGCAATGAAGCCATTAGACTTAATCACAGATCAATTCTTCCAGCTTAACTCACTACAACATGATAACCTGTCCCGTCCCCACAAAGAAGGGTAGAAAGAGTAAAACCCCGAGACTTCCTATCTTCCCCTGGTGGCTCAGACGTGTTCTCCACCTACTGGCCCTACTCTGTGTGCCCACACACCTCCATCTGCTTGATGAGTCGGCTGCGGTCATCCTTGAGGTGACTTTTGGCCTCCAGCTCGTACTCCAGGTCCTTCAGCGACTGCTCCAGAAGCTGCCTTTTTGTGAGCGCTTCCTCCTCAGCTCGCTGGTGGTCCCGCAACTCCTCCTCCTTGAGGCGCAACTAGAAGGAGAGTGTGTGGAGGTCTCTTGGGCAGTGGGAATGGCAAGAAACCCAACTGACAGTGGATAGCACTAGCAGTGATACAGAACCTGTACCTGCATACAGGTTTGCATACCACGTGCATGCCTTGCTCAAGGAGGCCAGAAGACAGAGTGCACAGGCTCAGCCCAAAGCAAAGAAGAGCAAATCCCACCCCCTCTCTAGGCTTCAGTTTTCCATGTATAAAATGAGAGTGTTTTTCCTTTGCAAGCAGTATACTGTTAGATTATAAAGTCAACTGGTTAGGTGTGGACCTAATTTAACTACATAGAACACACACACAAAATCAAAGTATGAACAAGCACTGTGATGTTTTTGTATTGTAGATTAGCATATTTCAATGGATGAATGTGTCATTAGGTGGGCTGTGGTCAAAACCACTTGACAGGCACTTAAGTCGCTAAGCGTTCTTGTATCAGCACTGTCTCAAGACAGATTTAAAGGTTTAAAATCAAAACTAAATTAATGGCCTCTAAGCAACCAGCAGGCACAAAATACAAGAACAAAATCACATTCATTTGGTAATAGCCATTGCTGTGTAGAGGAAAATGATCGCCCATAACTACAGTGCTCTTTTCATCCACAAGGTGGCGCTCATCTAATAGTTTTGAAGAATGTACAACAGTTTGGATCTCAGGAGCTGGGCCACCTCATGGCAATGGGAACGCCAAAAATCAACCTGGTGGGCTGATTCAGTGAGGTTCAACCCTGGCTCTCTGGTTGTCAATGTCAAACAGTCCTGGAGTAGGCACAGAGCTAACAAGAGAACACCATAGAGGTTCATTCCTTCAGGAAGTCCACAGAAAAGCTGGGGAAACTCTGAAGGATTAGGCTAGTGTAGAAAGACCCCAGGAGGGAGGTCTCCAGCACTGTATTCTGTTGGAATACACTCCCACTTGGGAGAAGATGACTTCTAGACACAGGTCATGGTCTGGTTTGGGCGTCAATGGTAAGTGAAACTGAGAGACGGAGAGAACAGAATAGGGGTGTTCTCTGCATTTGATACACTGCAGAAAACCACTAAATTTCTCTAGGGCTCAATTTCCTCATTACAAGATAGGGAAAATGCACTTTATCTGAGAATCAAATGATACCCCAAAATAATGATCACAAAGAATGTCAATCAAATACACAGCCAAAATGCACACCACTCCTAATATCTAGCATACCACCACCACCACCACCACCACCCCACCTCCATTTTGCAGGGGGCTGGGGTTCCATCTCCTGACACTAGTAAGTGCCCTTCTGAAAGCACTCAGTAAGATCACGGAAGTGTTATGGAATTTTGTTTATTGCCTTGCTTGTTCTTTGACTATTTGTGTTTATTGTCTTGCCCGTTCCTTGACTATTTGCATCTATTGTATTGCTAGACCCTCAACCTAGAACTGACCTTAATACTTGCATGTAATTAAATTTGTATAAAAGCAAAAAGGAGGAGGGGGGATGTGATGGGGGAGGGGTTCTAGGGAGGGGAAATGGGGAAAGGGGATGACATCTGAAATGTAAATAAGTAAAATATCCAAGAGGGGGGGAGAGGGAGAGAGAGGGAGGGAGAGAGAGAGCGAGAGAGAGAGAGAGAGAGAGAGAGAGAGAGAGAGAGAGAGAGAGAGAGGACAGTTAGCATAGCTTAGGATTTCCCGTTCAAAAGCCCCAACATGCAGGGCTGGAGAGAGACTGCTCTGTGGCTAAAAACCACTAGTTTGGCTCCTGGTACCCACGTGGCAGCTCACAACCATTTGTAACCCCAGGTCCTGGAGATCTGATGTCTCCTTCTGGCATCTCCGGGCACCAGGCTCACATGTGGTACAACTATATACATGTAGGCAAGAAATTTACATACATAAAATAAATACTTAAAAAAAGACAAAACTTGGGAGCATTTGACTCCAAAATCCAAAACTAAAAGACATTTTGGATTGCGTGGTTTTTTGGATTGGAAATGGCAAACAAGTAAAAATTTCCACAAATAATTTCAAGATCTCTGAAATCAGAAACACTTCTAGTACCAAGCACTGAGGTAAAGAGCACTCTCCAAACTTGCTCTCAGGCAGTAATAAGACAGCCACCTCTAAACGGGACATCTGTCTTACCCCATCCCAGGAGCATCACGGAAGAGGAGATAGAATAAAATGGATGAGTCAGGGAAGGGGTGCGGTGCTTCGGAACACTGTCACAGGCATGGCACAGCCATTGCACTAAGCAGCTGGGATCAACCTGCACAAGACTGAGCCTACAAACCTTCCATCACAGAGCTGGGAGGGGCTCACGCAGGCCTGCCCTGAGGACTTATGGTCCGTTAATTTTTGTTCATGGAAAGACCAACATTTTCTTCTTCAGTGGTGTAGCCTCTGTTGAGTTGTCTGGGCTCCTAAGAGCAACCCTAAACTGATGATAGCGAGCCACACAGACGAGAAAGTAGGAGGACCAGGAGGGCAAAGGGGACCAGCAGGAGAGAGGAGACCATAGAGGGTGGTGAGGTGAACAGGATCAAGAGACAGGAGGTCCATATGTGAGATGTCATAATGAGACCCACTGCCGTATAAATTAATCAACCTGCCAATAAATTAGCAGGTAATTTGTTGATGCGACAATAAATGGCCGTATAAATTAATTCATCTGCTAATAAAAATGCAAGAAAGCAAATCCCTTTTTAACCTGTCAACACCACCTTTAAGTAGTTAGCAGGATTTAGTAAATGAACTAAAGATGAACGCTAAACCTTATTTCCTAAAGGTCAAAGGTCACCCTCGCCTGAACCCGGTTATCTCACACCATAGGCAGGATGGTAGCCGTCTGGCCTTACTGAATCTTTGTGGCCATCTGCTTCTTTATCTGTGTAGAGGATCTTCATGGTTCCTTCTCCACTAAAGTGTCTAGCCCAAAAATGTTTATACAAATAGCCACGTAGATCTCTGTTTAGGGTCACAGTGACACCGTGGGCTTTTGAAGTTAAAGCAGGCCAGGAATTTGATGTGTTCTGGCAAATGTCTGAGCCCTTCCACCCATCTGCTCTAAAATGGAAAAGAATATTCTTCTCACAGCAGAGAGAGCTGTGATGTGCTGGTTTCTGTTTTCTTGGAATCCTGTATCATGCAACCCTGAGGCAGAGGGGACCCGTTATCAGGGCCCTTTCAGAAGTGTTCTGGAAATCTGTAATAAATATCCATTGTTCTTTGATGGCTTCAGCACTGACTCAGGGGGAAACCTTCCTTTGATCATCAAAGAAATTATAAGTTTGGTTCTTTTTTTGTTTTTCTTAAAGAAAACTCGTTTTCCTGTGGAATCCGTGGGCTCTTTGCTGGGGGGTGTTGGGGGAGGAGTTGAGAAAGAAAGAGAAATGTGTATCGAATGTCCAGGACCTAGGTGCCTCCACTACACTGTTTCATTGTCTTATTTATCACTAAAGCTACTAATAATGTTTTGTAGAAGACGATGTTGAGAAAGCTGAGACAGCTTGCCCACTGTCATTCAGTTGGCACAGGATAGACTCACAGTCAGCTGTGGGGGCTCATGCCTGCCTGTAATCCTAGCACCTGGGAGCATGGGGCGGGAGAACTGATGTGGGGGAGGGAGGGAGAGAGAAAGAGAGAGACAGACAGACAGACAGAGACAGAAAGATAGAGACAGAGAGAAATAGAGAGACAGAGACACATAAATAAACAAAATGGTTGTTAAAAGAACCTAATCATCTGTTAAAAAAAAAAAAAAAAGTTGTTAAAAGACCCTTGTCGCTTCCTGCCATCTTGTTCTAGGGATAACAGAAGGCACGGATGTGAATGACGTGTTTGGACACAGATGGACGCAACAATATTCTTGCTCCATAAAAGGTGATTCAATTTTTCAGACAGAAAACTTTGGACCAAACTAGATGGTGGTCCAGTTAAAGCTGTTCCTGTCTCACTTGTGTGTCAGTGGGAGCTCTGCATCGTAGGATGCTACCTGCATGTAATCACTAGAGAACAGAGACCAAAACAAGCCCCAAAGTTTCCCTAAGCATTCCCCAGCCCCAGCCCCCTCAACAGAAGCCTTGCAAAGCAAGCTGAAGGATACTCATGGGAGATAAAGGAGAGGATTTCCCGGCAGGCATTACCTCATCTTGCAGTTTCGAGGCTGTCAGTCTGGCCTTCTCCACCTCCAGGCTTTTCTCCTTCAGTTGCGTCTGCATTTCTGCAAGCTCCCGGCGATTCTTCTCCTTATACTCACCCAGCTGCTTCTGCAGCTCCAAAGAGGATGTGCGGGAGGCCTCAGCAATGTCGGCCATCTAGAGGAAGTGGCATGGTATGAGGGACCCTGCCATGCTCCATCTGGAGCCCATTCCCAAATGGAAAGCATCTCCTCGCATCACTGCCAAGCACAGGCCCTGGGCTGTGAAATCTGGCTTAACCCTGTCTTGCATGGAAGAGTGACTGGGGGCTGGACGCACAGCCCTGAGGTCAGAACTTTGCTTTTCACTAGTGTATGGTTTGGGTGTATCCTTAGCCACTGAGGAATTTGGCACTGTTCTTTTGGAAACACTGAAATCCTACCTACCTGCAGAGGCCACAGTTAAGACCCAGATAGAAGTCTACTTAGAGCTAAGAAGTCACTAGCAAAATGCTTGGCACAGGGTAGGTATCAGAAAATGGGAGCTTCCTGTGTGCACTCCTAGAAGGCAGGGGGCGGGTCAACATCGGCTTGTGCCTTTCCCTGTGAGTGTCTCAGAGCAGAGGTGAGTTAAGTGGCAGAAGTTTCAGGGTTTAGAAACTGCCTTTGTCACTCCTGGATATGTCAGAGAGACGTGAATATGCACTCTGCCCAGAGGCCTCAACTCCAGGTCAAGGACCATTGGTTAAGTGTGTGTCCACACCAGGCTAGCTCTGTTTATTGTTAGCAAGTGACCAGGTGCCCAGGGCCCTGAGGGTTTTAGTGTTTACAGTTTTTTTTTTTTTTTTTTTTTTTTTAAAGCTAAGTTTCTCTGCATTTGGAATTTTCCCTGAGTCCAAGGAATGGCTGCAGGGTATCTGCACCGTCCAGATGCATCTGTGCTTGGGGGGATGTTGGGTTTCCCAAGCCTTTGAGGGAGAAAGCGCTCCTTTCTGAGTCCAGAAAGAGCTCCTGGGCCTGCCTGCCCTTTGCTCAGCCTCCTGCCTTCTCACCTCCTTCTGCAGCTTCTCAATGGTCTTGTCCAGGTGCCACCGTTCAGTCTCCATCTCGTTCTTCAGCTTTCTCAGCTGCTCCTTCTTCTCTACCTCATCCCGGAGTTTCTCCAGGAGCTCCTTCTGCTCCTGGGAGATCTGGCTCAGCTCTCTCTGCAGATGGAAAAACTCAGCATTACTACTCACCAACCTGGTCACCCTCTGCCACAGGTGGCAAGGGGGACTTCACAGCCATACCACAAAGGCAATGAAACCCATCACTTCTAGGCAAAGGGGAAAGAATCAAGGGGATCAGGGACTGAAAAAGCAAACTGACTTAACCCGCAACCTCCACAGGAGCAGAGCTGGAAGGATGAGTCGGGGAAGTACACCAGGCAGCCACAGTGGCCGGTGAGGTTTACCCCTAAATCTGAATGTTTGCTCTCAAAACAGGAGAGTGATATCATAGACCAACCTAAACCAACTGGACAAGTGCCCTAGCAGCTCAATCTCCAGCCTAGCACAGAAACTTTATTAGTTTTTTAATTAATTCATTTATTGATATACTTATTTTTCTTGAGGCAGGGTTTCTCTGTATAACTCTGGCTGTCCTGGAACTCACTCTGTAGACCAGGCTGGCCTCAACTCAGAGATCTGTCTGCCTCTGCCTCCCAAGTGCTGCGATTAAATTTGTGTACTGCTGCCATCACCCAGCATGGGAACTCTTAAGGCCTGCCTCGTCTTATGTCCTTGCAAGAGGCTGCATAGAACAATGGCTGACATTTGGACACAGTGCTTAACAGTTTATAATCGGCTGTCACATGCAGTTACCCATGTATCTTGAAGCTACTCCTAAGTCATCCCAGGCTCCTCTGGGTTTGCAGAGTATACTATAGGCGTGCTTGCCAAGTGTGCAGCACGAGACTGAGAAATCCCTGGGGTGGTCTCCTGGTTCCTGAACTTGGGCAGCAGGGGGACAGGATATGCTTTGGCAGCAAACATTTTCCAGGCTGCTGAAGTTCACCCCTACAGGGAACCAAGACCAACAAAAGCTGTTGGGGAAAACAGCAAAGAGAAATATTAAGGTGTGGGGATTTGAATAGTAATGGTCCCCATAGACTCATGTGTCTGAATGCTTGCCTCATACAAAGTGGCACTATTAGGAGGCATGGCCTTGTTGGAGGAAGTATGTCACTGTGGGGGCGGGCTTTGGGGTCTTCTACGCTCAAGTTATGCCCAGTGCAGTACACAGTCCCCCTTCTGCTACTTGTGGATCAAGATATAGAACTCTCGGCTCCTCCAGCACCATGTCTGCCTGCACACTGCCATGTTTCTGAAGTGCCAAGATGATAGTAGACTAAATCTCTCAAGCTGTAAGCCAGCCCCAATTAAATGTTTGTCTTTATAAGAGTGGCCTTGGTCACGGTGTCTCTTTACAGCAATAGAACCCTAAGACAGATGCTAGTGTGAGGGCAATCGGCCCACTACAGCTACAGCTGGCCATGCAGCAAGAGCAGGGCAAACCCTGGGGTTTCTGTTTGGAGTTTACTTCCTGGGGTTGGGGAGGAGAAGAAGGAAGAGGAATTGTTACAACCAGTGAGGTTGATTCCAACATGTGAGGAAAACTCTAAGGAACTAGGTTTCAAAAATGTGGGTGTGGTATATCCCCCTACCCCTCACCACCCACGGCAGTGCTGGTAGTGGTGGTGCATGCCTTTAATTCCAGCACTCAGGAGGCTCAGGAGGCAGAATTCAGTGAGGTTGAGTCTGGCCTGGTCTACAAAGCTGGTTCCAGGACAGCCAGGGCTACATGAGAAAAACCCTGTCTCAAAAACACAAAACAAAATAGGTGGAAAGCAATAGAAGATATCCCTGTCAGACCCTGGCTTCCACAGATGCCTGTGTGGTCCTGTGGTCCTGTGGTCCTGTGCACACAAGCACAAAAGCCAACTCTACATCACCTGATGGTGGTGTGACCTTGGGATGGCATGAGTGGCATCACACACACACACACACACACACACACACACACACACAAACCTTCCAAAGGTCCCAAGCTTGCTTCTTTATGGATGCTCTGGGTCCTAGAATCACCGAACTGGTGATTCCCCACCCTGCACATGGAAATTTTATTCCTCTGTTAGCCAGTGGGTTTGTATTGTTAGCATCATCTCTGAGACTTCAAATTGCCTCGATCAATATTGCTCCCAGAGTTAAAGCTACAGAGGGGACCCAGGGAGCTGCCTCAGTGGGTACGGTACTTGCTGTACAGGCATGAGAACCTGAGCTCAGATCCCCTAGCACCCAAGTAAAAGTCAGGTGTGATGTCTGAGTGTGAATCTTGCTTAGCACCACAGGAGAGAGCTTAAGAAAACTAACCCCGTACACTTAGAGCTCTGAACCATGGCTCCAAGTCTGACTCACTTCCTGTTTGCTGTCCCCCACCTAACCCTGCAGCCCAGTGGGTTCCCCACTACAAACTTCAACAGCCTGCTGGATCCTTCCCCAAAACTCATTTGGACAGTGTTTTAAAAACCTAAGAGCATAGGGTAGAATGAAGGCACACTGAGGTCACTGTGCAAAAGTCAATTTACAGATTTAACGCTGGCTTTAACTACAGTGAACTTCGAATAATCTTCCTGACATCCAAATGGGAAAATCTCATTTTCTATGAACCTCCTGGTTTTGAAGAGAGATAGGTATCTGGTCTCAAGGAAATGACTTCTTCCTGTTCCTTTTAATAGCCGCTTTAAAGGAGTGACTCTACAATGTGGAGTGTGTTTACCCAAAGGAGAAGAGAAATTGGCTTCCGCAGAGAGGCTACCCCATGCGGCCTTGGGACCAGTCCTGCTAGCCTGCATACACTGTATTTTATCTCTGCAAAACTGTCGAGAATTTTCCCATCAAGGGCTTCCCAGCCTTGGCACAGTGACATTTGGACCAGAAAAGTTCATGGTTGTGGGGTTAGCCTGTGCTTTCTAGGATGTTCATCTGCATCCTAGATGTAGACCTGCAGTGTCTTCCCACTGTGACAATTTAAACCTCTCCAGATATTACCAACTGTCCCCAGTCTAGATGGATAGTCTGAAGCTCAGGGTGGCTATATAGGTGAAAGGCCCTCCCTGGAAGGACATGCCCAGTGGGTATGTCTACCTACATGGCTGAGGAAGGGAAAACTGGGGGCTTACCTGCGCTTGCTCCAGCTCCTTCTCCACAGCCCTTCTGGCACATGTGGCTTCTTTCTCTTCCTTTCTGGCAACCACAAGGTCTTCCTCTAGCTGGTGTACTTCGCTCTACAATGAAACAGATAGGTCAAAAGATGTAGGGACAAAAGATTGCTATGGTCATAGTGTGCCTGTCACGTGACAAGATGATAAGCAACAGCTGTGTTCCTGGGTGTGTACCCTCTGCAGTCCCACCTTTATCTACATGTGACTTTCTGGATTACCTTGGTGTTTTGTTTTCCATTAATATAAATACCCAAGCATATCTAGGGGTAGGGGATAGAATAGGACCAGATGCTTCTGTAGAAGGTATGCAGGTGACATGATGGCGCCCAGGATGGCCCTCTGCCATTCAGCTGCTGTTTCTTACCACCTCTTTTCCTAACTGCTTCCTACTTCCAAAGCCCTGGCAAAGCAGATAACTGGTTTGCAAAAATCTCCAAAAATATCAGCTACGTGTTAAAGAAAGGATGTCTTTAGTGAGTCAGCTTAATGGAGGTGTGACAGTGGCCTCTGCAGGTGTTGGGAGGTTCCCCAGTGAGCCTCAGAGAGATGAGTATGTCTAATGCCCCAGTCTCTGGGGACTGTGCAGCCCTGGCCCATGGTTCTGACCCTGGTTTTGTCATCCCTGCCCACAGACCACTCATAGAGATGCTTGCAGTTTACCTTGGCATCTCAGATAAATCCTGACAGCGCCTTTCCCACTCTGAAATCACTTTCAGGAAAGAGGGCTGCAAGCTGCCAAACCCCAGCCAAGGCCCTGCCTTACCTTACACTGCCGGAGAGTCTCCTTTGCTTGGGCCTCGTCACCCTTCACATCCTCCATCTGCCTCTGCAGCTGGGCCACTCTGCGCTCCAGCTCTGCAATCCTTCCCTGCAGCTTCTCATTCTCCTCTTTCAGCACTTTCTCCCGCAGGTCAGCCTCTGCTTGGTTCTGCTCTGAGGAGCTGCTCCTGCTGGCCAGGACCTCAACATTCTGTGAACAAAGAGAACAAAGGAAGGAGTACTCCCAGGTGGTCCACAGCCCATGAAGGGAGTACACTGCTGCTGGAACCTCCTAGCATATGTCTGCCATCCCAGTAACAGGAAGTTGAGGCCGGAAGATTGAAAGTTTCAGGCCAGCCTGGGATAGTGGATGAATTTGAGGCTAGCCTAGGCAACTTAGACTCGATCTTAAAATTAAAGATTTTTAAAAAGCTGGAGATGTAACTTCATGGCAATAGGCTTGCTTAGCATGTTTGAGGGAACTCTTCCTCTTCCTCTTCCTCTTCCTCTTCCTCCTCATCCTCTTCCTCTTCCTCCTCTTCTTCTTCCTCCTCTTCCTCTTCCTCTCCTCCTCCTCCTCCTCCTCCTCCTCCTCCTCCTTATCATCATCATTTCTTCTCTTCCTCCTCTTCCTTCCTTCTTCCCTCTTCCTCTTCCTCCTTCATCTTTTTTTTTCTTCTCCTTCTCCAAGACACAGTTTCTCTATGTAATAGCCCTGGCTGTCCTAGAACTTATTATGTAGACTAGGCTGGCCTTGAACTCACAGAGATCCTCCTGCTTCTGCTTCATGAGTGCTAGAATTAAAGGCATGTGCCACCACCACCCTCTAAGGGAATCATTTCAATACTCAGCATTGAAAAAAAACCTGAATGTCAGAGGAAAAAGATAGAGTGATTGACAGCCTACAGGCCATTTGCTGCCTGTCACCTGCTCTCAAGTAAGGTGAGGGCCAGGGTAGAGCTGTGGATTTATGCTCGGCCCTTTCTATGAGCTCTCCACCTTCTAAGGAGCCTAGAAGCTATTCTCATCTCACATTAAAGATGGGGAAATGATAGGCTGGGGGCATAGCAACTCCATTAGTAAAATGCTTGTCCAGCATTCATAAAGCCCTGGGTTTGGATCCTAGCATCACATACACTGGGTGTGGTGACACACTCTCCAGCACTAAGGTATATAAGCAGGAGGAAGAGGAGGTCAAAATTATCCTAAGCGACATAATCTGAGGCTAACCTGGGCTACACATGACCTTGTCACAAACAAAACACACAAAGATAGCATCCCTTCACAAAACAAATCTAGAACTAAATTCTAGAACTAAAACTATTTAAACTCTTAGAAGACACAGGAATACATATCTGTGATCTTGGTCTAGATAAAGGTCCCTCTGCTACAGTACCAAAAGCACACATGACAAAAGAACAGACATCTGTGTGTGTGTGTGTGTGTGTGTGTGTGTATGTGTGTGTGTGTGTGTGTGTGTGTGTGTGTTTGCCTGCATGTTTTATGTATACCTCATGTGTAAAGTACCCAAGGTGGCCAGAAGAGGGCATTACAGCCCCTAGGACTGGAGTTACAAGTGGTTGTGAGCTTGTAATTCACTCTGAGAGTAGCCTATGGGAAGTCACAAACCTTTACAAGGCTGCAGATAGCAGCTGCAGCTGCAGCAGCAGCAGCAGCAGCAGCAGCAGCAGCAGCAGCAGCAGCATAACAAGGTGGCCCAGAGAACAAGAGGAAAGATTTACCAATCAGATCATAGTAGACGAATTCTTCACCTTCATAATAAAAAGATAAACCACTTAAAACAAACAAACAAAACAAAAACCAAACATGGTGTCTCACACAGTTCTGGTTGTCCTAGAACTCACTATGCAGGCCAGGCTGGCCTTTAACTCAGACATCTGCCTGCCTCTGCATTCCAAGTGCTGAAACCAAAGGCATGCATCTCAATGCCCAGAAAACCACACACTCTTGATGTGGGCAAAGGATAGAAACAGATTTGTTTCCAAAGAAAGAATATACAGAAATGAGAACATGAAGATCTGCTATTAGTTGGCAGACAAGGTCAAATCAAAGCCACCATTCACACATGCTTGGTGCTTGGGAAAATACGGAAAAGCTAAAACCCCCATGCATTGCTGAGAAAATGTAAAATTGTGCAGCCCCGCAGAAAAGCTGTCAGCTCTTCAAAGCAATGTTAAACCAAGTTTCCCTGAGGCCACCCAGGTCACTCTTTTCTATATCTATAAAAATAAAAGCCTCCACTTATATAAAATGTTTACACTCATGCTCAGGGCACCGTTATTGATAGTATCCTAGCACTGGAAACAATTCCCATTCCCATTGATGAATGAACGTGTAAAGAAAATGTGGTAATCCATACAATGAGCCCGTGGCAGGGAATAAAATGCTGGTGTAGGCTAAAACAGAAAACATGACGCTAAGTGAAAGATCTTAGATTGGCGTGGAAGGAAAGTTCTGGAATGGTAAATCTAAAGATACAGAAAATACTTTAATGGTTGAGGAGGGACTATGGGGAAGAGGTGGGGAGGGTCTGTTGAGGAGTACGCATTTCATTTGAAAACTAATGAAAACACTTTATTGACTACAGTAATGGCCCCATAGCCCTGTAAATAAATACACTATAAACCATAGAGTTGTATATTATATGAACTGTAGGTTAATATTTTTCTTTTCTTTTTCTTTTAAACTGCTTGACATAGGGAAAACCTGGAGGCAGAGTAGAGATAGTGGGCAAAGAGAGTTTGTTTAGCCCTGAGAACACTGTTTTTAAAGATTTGTTTTTACTGAATGAGTATGAGTGTTTGCCTGTGTACCACAAGCATGCAGTACTTGAGGAGGCTAGAAGAGGGCATTGGATTCCCCCAGAGATATAAGTGGATGTCATGTATGTGGATACTGAAAACCAAACTTGGTCCTCTGCAAGAACAGCAAGTGCTTGTGAGCTGTCTCTTCTGCCCCAGGACATAGGGGTTTGCAGCTGTGTTAGTGAGAGGAAAGGGAGCCCTGATGCCTGCCCAAACCTTTCAGTGAAGGAAAGAACACTTGTAGCCAGCAGGTTCTCACTCCCCTGGAAGTCTCAGGAAAAGGAAGGATGCTGAAAACTAGACCTGGTTTAACCTTGGTTTGGATCCAACTCCTACCCTGGCCTGCTAGAAAAGGGTACTTGGTCTGTAAGCTCAAAGCTGGCAGGGTCACCCTGTCTGAGCAGTGGCACAGGCTGGGTTTGCCTCTAAGGGAGTGTGTATATATCCCTGCATTTAATGCTGTTTTGATTATTTGCAAAGTGCTAATTTGCCTTTCTCAGTGTGGTTCATGGTGTGGTAAACCACACTGTGTTTACAAATAGTTTAACATTTGCCTTTGTTGGCAAATCTCTCCAGAAACCTTCTCTGGCCCCTGTTCCCCTACCACCCCCAGCTCACTATTTTATAAAAAGACCACAAAACAAACTTCCCCTTTCCTGGAACCTTCCCTAATTCAACAACAGTCCTGGCATCTAAGAATAAATGAAACCCATACCCTTTGTTCAAGGGCAAGTACTGTATCAAAGTCATTCTAGAGAGAGCCAAGCGAAGAAAGTGCTATAGAAAAGCTCTGCCAGGCCTGCCAGCTCCCAGATGCCCCAGTTCCTACATCACCTCTTCCAGATCTGTAGTGATGTCTGTGTCCCACTCACGTGGCAAAGATGTCAGGGCTAGGAAGGCTCTGATGACCCAGAGGTCACTGTGCAGACACAGAAGCCATATTTATAGTACTGGGGGTATTTCCGTGACTCCCTCCTCTTACATCCAGATGTCATAGCAAGATTAGAGAGGCCATACCATCGGAGAGAGCACCCGAGGCACAAGCTTCTGATTCGCAGAGTTGTGCGTTTACCATTTATCATTTTATCTTATTTACTCATCCGGGCAGTCACAGTGAACAAAAACAACCCAATCCCCTGTCACTCCAGCAACTCAAAACCCTTATGCTATTATCATGGCCACAGAGCAAATGGGCGTTTCTTCTACTGTCAGTTTCAAACCCTGGGCCATGACTAAAAGCTGCAGTAAGACCGTGACAGCCAAGGTCAAAGGCTTGGGTAGCATTGGTTACAGTGTGTGGTAGCATTGGTTACAGTGTGTGGTAGCATTGGTAACAGTGTGTGGTAGCATTGGTAACAGTGTGTGGTAACACTGGTAACAGTGTGTAGTAGCATTGGTTACAGTGTGTGGTAGCATTGGTTACAGTGTGTGGTAGCATTGGTAACAGTGTGTGGTAGCATTGGTAACAGTGTGTGGTAGCATTGGTAACAGTATGTGGTAGCATTGGTTACAGTGTGTGGTAGCATTGGTAACAGTATGTGGTAGCATTGGTTACAGTGTGTGGTAGCATTGGTAACAGTGTGTGGTAGCATTGGTAACAGTATGTGGTAGCATTGGTAACAGTGTGTGGTAGCATTGGTAACAGTGTGTGGTAGCATTGGTAACAGTATGTGGTAGCATTGGTTACAGTGTGTGGTGGCATTGGTAACAGTATATGGTAGCATTGGTTACAGTGTGTAGAAGTCAGAAAACAAGGTTGGTCCAGTTAAAAACTGGCAGGAAAGCCTAGAAGGTAACATGGTAGCAGCTACTAAGTTACAAGGGGGATCCCCCTTTTCCGCAGCAACCTCTCCCAGTACCACATCCTACGCATGTGCAAAATTGTACAAAAAAGGAGGCTAATGGCCAGGTGTGGTGATTGCAAACCCCTAATCCTAGTACTTGGGGAACAAGTGAATCTCTGTGAGTTCAAGGCCAGCCTGGTCTACACAGTGAGTTCCAAGCCAGCCAGGGTGAGACTCAGTAAAACAAAAACAAACAAAAAAGATCTACCATAAAAGCCTGCGATCATATTAAATGTTATTCAGCATTGTGTCAGTTCAATGGTGCTATGCAGCTGGAGAAGGAAGGAACAGGGAAAACCAAGCGAGGGGCAGAGCAGTCCACCCAGGCCTTTCTGTGCACAAGATGGTTTTGTGTCTGTTTGACTTCACTCTGAACTGGTCATACTGACAAACTGAGGAAGGGAAGTGGGGCTGAGGGAAAGCAGAGGCGAGCTTTTCCATTGCAAGCGTGCTGACAGCATTTGAATTCTGAACCACAGAAAGGCAATGTGGAGACACGTTTTTTTAAAATAAATGTTCATTTCGTTTTAAAAGTTCAACCATTTTGGCCACAGGTACTTGGAGGACAATCAGGTACCTCCTCTGGAAACCTTTCCCCAGCCTGTTCACAGGCCCTTCTACACCATAAGAGATATCGGAGCAGAACTGGAGGCCAGCAGCAGCTGTACAAACAAATCGCATACAGCTCTCTCACGCTGGCTTACGTGTGAAGCAATTCTTTCTCACCAATAGTTAGGAGGCAAGCACACAGGCAGCCCAGTGTCTCACAACTGCAATTATGGTCCTCCAGTTTATACTAACTGACCCTGAGGTGGAGAAACCCACTGTGGGGTGATGGGGTGACAGAGAAAGCCAGGGGCTGTGGATGACAGTTCTTAGGGCTTTGGTTTCTCCTTTACAAATCTTGCCTTTCTCGGTGTAACATTTTAACCTTATGCTGTGTCATTTGAGGGGGTGTGGGGTGGAGTGCATGTATTGGTACATGTGGAAGCCAGAGTTGCCATTCCTCAGGCACCTACCTTCCTTTCTTTTCTTTTCTTTTCTTTTCTTTTCTTTTCTTTTCTTTTCTCTGCTTTTCTTTTTAACAGAGTCTCCTATTATCTTAGAACTCACAAGTAGGCTAGAGTAGCTGGCCAGCCAGTCTCCAGAGAGCCATCCTCCTGTCTCAGACACTAGGATTTTAGTACCTGATACCACAGTCAGATTTTTCACATTGTTTCTATGAGTCAAACTGACATCAAGAGCGTGCCAGGCAAACCATCTCCCCAGCCCTTGGTGTCTCTTATATCAATGATCACGCACGTTTGGCATCCAAGGAAGGTTCAGCACTAACCTTGGGATCCTTGCCAGACTCCCTCTTCCTCACCCACTCTGCATAGGAACTCATATCCCAGCTTGGGTCACATGATAGTGAAGCACCTGCAGGATGGAATTCCCACCTTTGCTTGGGGAAATGCCTGACAGGGTAGAACGAGGCGTGAGAGAAGGGAAGACTCAGCTCCATTCTTCCTGCAGCCTCCACTCTCCCACTTGTATACAGGGCAGAGCTTGCTGCTTCACACACTGCTGCAGACAGCGGCCGGCCGAGTGAAATCCTGGCTCCTACAATGGGTGTTCTTACTAGCAGTCCAACTATTCCTGGCTAACCTGGCTCACCACTGCAGCCTTGGCTTCAAGCCATTCCTGCCCATTTCACCAGCCACAAATCAAACCTACACATCATCTCATTTACTATTCTATGTTAGTGCTGTGTGTGCACCGTGCCGTGCACGCGGAAGCGAGGAGACAACTAACAGGAGTCAGTACTCTCCTTCCATCACATGAGTTCCAGGGATTAAATCCAGGATCTCAAGTCTTGGGGGCAAGGACCCTTACCCACTGAACCATCTTGCTCCTCAAACCTACACTTAAAAAAAATAAGACTTTATTTTATGTGTCTGTGTCGGTGTGATTCACAGCAGTGGCAAAATTACAGTAGTGAAGCAGCAACAAAAGCAAAGGGACTGTATTAAAGAAAGGTCTGCAGCCTTGGGAAGGTTGAGAACCATCTCAGAGCTACACTCATAAGCATTTGTGAATGGCCCAGTGTCAGTGCTCGGAACAGAACTCTGGTCCTCTGGGAGAGCGCAAGCACTCTTACTTAACCTTTGAGCCAAGTCTCCAGCCCCTTCTTGGAAGAAGTGATGGAGGTGCTCACCTTTCCAAAGCAACTGGTGCAGAGCAGAAATGAGCCTCAGGTACTTAAAGGGCAAGTCAGGTTTCCTGGCTGGTTCATTCATTAAACACCTAGACCGGTGTGTGGACCTGGCAAACTAATGGTGACTAAGGGCAAGCAACATATTTGAATGTGCTGAACTGCTGAATTTACACTGCCTTTAAACTCCTTCACACTCAACCACGTGCTCTAGTTACTAATTTAAAAGGCAGTAGCGGGGGTGAGGGGCAGAGAGTTGGGGGAGGTGTGCGATTACTGTGACACAGAAAGACCAAACCTTGGCCTATGTCTGATGTCTCCGTGCATTGCAAATAGCAACTGTTGGCAAGTGCCACTTGAGTTAATCTGGGCTTCAGGATCGCCTCACTAGCCCCTGACACAGGATGACACACCCACTTAGGACAAGCACACAGCTCTAGCACAGAACACCAATGGCTACATCTCAAGTGTTCTGCTTAATTGAGGGGCTGACTGCCCTTTCCTTCCAGAGTTCAAGTATGACACCTCACTTCTCATAGCCAACAGGCAGACAGGGCCAGGGCCCCTGGGCTTGTCCCAATATAGAACCAACACACAGACCTTTCAGGCTTTACTAATTAACAAGGCCTCTGCCACAGCCAGCGGTTGCTTCCTTCCTGTCTCCCTTTTCTGCTGAATGAGGGCAAACAGCTGAGGCGTGGAGGCCTGGAGGCCAGGGGACAGAATGCTGGCTTGTCAGTTCCATGCCACTGGCCATTTCACACTCTAGTATGTTGAGGCTACAGGAGCTGAGCTCAGTACCCAGTACCCACAGCTCAGCTCACCTGCTGGAAGGTTGCTCTCTCTCTCCACAACATAACTGTATATATAATTGCTCTCCTTGGCCCAGTGACAGCCTGGACCGATGATAATGAATCCCCTGCTCACTCTAAGATATGAGAAGTCACACCCCTTATATTATCTTCAGGGCTCCCAAGTGACAGTGAGCTATTTGGTAATTTTAAAAAGCTTGTTTTAGGCTGGGCAGGGGTGGCACACTCCTTTAATCCCAGCACTCAGGAGGAAGAGGTAGGCAGATCTCTGTCTACAGGACAGCCAAGGCTACACAGAGAAACCTTGTCTTGGAGGGGAAAAAAAAAAAAAAGAGACTCCCTCCAGCCTTTTTCTAGTACTCTGGATTTTACTGTCAGAAGTTTGTGGTGGTTTGAGTTCTCATGAATATAAGAGTCGCCCAATAAATCTTCATTCCATCTCAAGGTCTAGAGCAGGGCCTGAGACCTAACAAGGTCTCTAACAAGTCCTGTGCCAGGCTGGTGATGCCCATGTCAGTGCTTTCTCCTGCGCTCTATCTGATCTGGGACCCATTTTGGCTTCAAGTCCTTTATGCTTGCAAAATCCCAGATGTTTCAAGGGAGAGCTGATTTCAAGGCCAAGGAGGCTCTTCTGAAGTTTCCTTGTGTCAGCTATGGCCTCCAGACCAGACCCTGCTAGTCTTTTTATGATGGCTCTGGGTAGGTCTTGAACTCACACCAGCTCTCTCTGCAGCATACAAGGCCAGTCCAGCTGGTTTCTGTGTCCCTGCAGTTCTAATAGTCTTAGGACCTGGAAGGAACTTGAGGAAAGCAGGCAGTACTGGCCAATCGCAGAGCTGAACTTGACCTTCTAGGACTCACTTGGCATGCTACCTGCTGCCAGGTCTCAGAGTCCTCGCCCCGACACCTAGAGGAGAAGACAGCAGGCAACTTCTTGCCACTAGAGTATAATGAAGTCACCAGCCCACTGTCTCTTTCTTGTTACTAATTCGCTATCCCTCAGGCAAAATAGACAAAGCTTCCAGAAAACTGTGTTCATATTCTGGGTGCTTGTTGCCAAGGTATTCATTTTCCCCACATACAGAAGGGCCGAGAAGGTATTTCTTGCTCTCTCTTTAGCCTATATAATTGTTCCAAGGATTTTCCTAGAGTGACTTAGTGATTAGATAGCTTAAAAAATGTAAGTTTTTGCCAGGCAGTGGTGGTGCACACCTTTAATCCCAGCACTTGGGAGGCAGAGGCAGGCGGATTTCTGAGTTCGAGGCCAGCCTGGTCTACAGAGTGAGTTCCAGGACAGCCAGGACTACACAGGACTACACAGAGAAACCCTTTCAAAAAAAAAAAAAAAAAAAGTAAGTGTTTTTTTGTAGTGGGCAGGATGGCTCAGTGGGCAGAAGTTCTGACAAACTGAGTTTAATCCCAGAACCAATCAAACAGGGAAGGAGAGAAGCAGCTCCACATGGTTGTCCTCTGACCTCCGCTCACACATCATGACATCACACACATCACAAGCACACATTATACACAATGGTGTGTGTGTGTAAAACTCAGAAAAATAAAACAGAGGTTAAACTTCTGGTTGAGATTAGCTTGGTCACTGACAGACATCAGGACCTTACGTATAGTCACAAAGTATCTGGCTGTCAGTGCCTACACTGGACAGGTTGAGCAGGGTTTTTGAAGAGGATAAGTAAGTCCAATATCACACACACACACACACACACACACACACACACACACACACACCCCTCAACACTTTGTCACAGAGTGTGCTTGACACAGGCTGTCATTTAAACCATATAGTAAACACATTCAGATTCTTGAGATGAGAATAAGAGTGACTTCCATCAAAACTCTCTCCAACAAATAAAGAAAACGTTGATTTTCCCCAAAGACCATGTGCTCACGAGTTCATACCTAAATGTATGATTCTGTTCATGTGAAATTTCCAGATAAGACACATAAGCTGGTGACTGACTGAAGATGAGGAGAGAGAGAGAGAGAGAGAGAGAGAGAGAGAGAGAGAGAGAGAGAGAGAGAGGGGCTCTGACAATAAGCTAGTGCATGTTGTTGGGTGCTCATTGTGAACAAATAAAACCTTGAACTACACAGTTTAAATTAACTAAAATGGTGGCTCTGTGCCCTGTGAAGAGCATTCTGGTGTCGTCTCTGAGGGATCAAACTCAGGTCCCACACTTGCAGACAAAGCATTTTATCAACTGAGCTCTCTCCTCTGCTCCCAGCTTTAATTTTTTAACAATCACCTCTTTAAAAAGAAATGTTTGCTAAATGTTCTCCAGTTTCTCTGGGTTCAATTTCTGGAAGATAAAAAGAGCCTGCCATATCTATAAGACACAATCTCCCTCCCAAAGAGGGCTGGTCTAAGCTAACCTTATGACCAACATATGAAGTATCTGTTTATAGAATCCAGCATCCCCTGCTGTTAGCTGCAAGGAGATGCCTTCAGGAAGAGGCTCTGCCCAGACAACGTCATGCTTTTGAGCTTTTGTCACCAGGAAAGAACTAAGGGTGGAAACAGGAAAATAAGACAGGGGTTAGACTCCCGGTTGAGATTAGCTTGGTCACTGACAGACCACAGGACCTTACGGATAGTCACAAAGCAGCTGGCCATCAGTGCCTATGCAGGACAAGTTAAACAGGATTTTTGAAGAAAATAAGTAAGTCTCCCATACGGATGTGGGCACCCCTCCAAAATAAACTGAAGGTTCAGTCTGAAGCCACACAGGTCTTCAAAGCCACCACGTTACACATCTCCCTTCCCCACAGATCTTGTTACCTGGGGAAGTGTATCTTCTACCTTCTTGCTCTGTTGCCACCACATGTCCACAAATGCTGGGGACCAACTCAACGCAGTGGAAATCATGCAACTTATAAATTTTAGAATGCTGGGCTGGGGTTATAGCTCAGTTGGTAGTGTGGTTGCCTAACATACACGAACTCTGGGCTCTATCCACAGAATTTCATAAACTGAGTATAGTGGTATATGCCTCTAATCCCATCACTTGGAAGGTTGGAGGCAAAATGATCAGAAGTTCAAAGTCTGCTTGGGATACATGAGAATATCCCCCCCCCCCAAAAAAAAAAAAAAAACCTAAAATGCTCACACCAAGAGCTCTCAACCCAGAGGCCTCACTTTTGTATGGGGGCTTCTAAGCATCCTCAAGTTAGGACAAATCACCATTCAGAACATTATCAAATTGTCTTTTTTACATTCAAGGTTAAGGCTGGAGAAAGGAAATGACTGACATCATACTGGAACTCAAGATGTTAGACCAAGGCTGTTTACAAGCTTGAAGGGTGAGTCCTACAACCCCTGGGGTTAAGATACTTAACAAGGGTAAACTTTACTTATTTTTCACTTTAACTTAAAGTGACAGTTCCCTGGGACAGAACTGAGAAAGCAGTTCCTACCTGGCCTCAAGAGGCTCTCTGGACTCCTTGGAAGCCAGCCTTCAGGGGGCAGCAGCCTGCTCCAACCAACCAGCCGGGAAAACAGCCCCAGGGCTTTCCTGGCCCAGGTAAGGCTACCTGCTCACTCTGAGCTTTTTTGTCATATTAATGCCACAGAGTCACAGTTTGGTTTCCTTAAAAACACAGGTGGCATTCTATTCCCGCACAGATCAAGAGAAGTGAGAGATAAGAGTGCCAAATGTCAAATCACTAGTCGCTGTGTAAACAACCCACAGTGTCCAGGAAGGAATTGCTGTGCACACCCAATGCTACAGAGCATGAATCACAGACTTCCTGTTGGGCAGGGCCTTGAAGGAGGCAGGTGACTCTGGCCTCTGTCCCCTGGGGCCAATTGTTCCCAGCCAGGCTATAGGGCAGGAGTCTTACTGAGGTAACAAAATGCCACCTTCCTCCTTAGAAGAACTGGGAAAGGCAGAGGGGAGGAGAGATGGAGTCCAATCAAGACACCTAGGGTCACTCTAGAGTGGCTTTACAAAGTCTTTCTAGGGCAGTCCCCACCAGAACCACTCTGCAAAAGAAACAGGCCACCTTGAGTGCTGACCAGAGACCCATGAATGTGCTATCCCCACTATTTCCAGTTCTTTCCTGCCCTCCTGGTACATGCAAATCCCTGTTCCCTGTCTTCTTGAAGTTGAGGGTGACCATGGGATTGGCTTTGCCCCTCTCCCGCCAATATAAAAGAAGTGGGCCTGAGGAAACCCAGTCAATAAACCCAGTCCATAAAGTGCTTGTTGTCCAAGTCCAAGGATCGAGTTTGATTTTCCCCCAAACCCAGTTAAAATAAAAGAAGCCAGGGGCTGGAGAGGTGGCTCAGCAGTTAAGGGACACTTGAGGCTCTTCCAGAGGACATGACTTTTGTTCCTAGCACTTATATCAGATGGATCACAACCATGTGTAGCTTTAGCTCAAGAGGTTCTTCTGGCCTCTCAGGATACCTGCATTCATATGCACAGACACCTACACACGCATGTGTGTGCGCACACACACACACACACAAATAATAAATAAATATATATAGTTTAAAAAGCTGATAGGTGATGGGGAAGGGCAGGTAAAGGGATGGGCTAAAGGACCCACGGAACATTAACAAGGGAGAGTTGGGGAGGTTCCCCAGCTGACGTACCAGGGTGGGGAGGAGAGGAGGGAAGGGTGACTCACAAAACATACTTTGCTAATTTAAAAAATAAAAAGTCTTAAAAATGAATGAGATGTCAGAGCTGGATGAGATGTGGGTGCTTATAACCCTAAGCCCAGCATTGGAGAGGTGGAAACAGGAAGTCCCTGGGGCTCACTGTCCAGACAGCCTTCCTCCTGGGGCTCCCTGGCAAGCCAGCCTAACCTACCTGGTGAGCTCCAAGCCAGTGAGTCTCAAATAAAAAAAGAAGAGACAGAGAGCACTGGAGAGATACAAGGTTGGCCTCTGGGATCCACACATATATCCATCCATGCATTATGCACACATGTGCAAGCACACGTACGTACACACACAGAATCCCCCACATACAGCATACATGCACACACACACATACACACACACACACACACACACATACACACACACATACACACACGGCATGCACTACATCCCGGTACAGACCCCAAGATCCATTAACGCAACGTTCTCTCCCACTGCATCAGAGGTTACAGACACATGGGTCTCCCAAGAACTCTAATGAGCAAAAGTGTTCCTCCCCATCTGCCTTGACGAACACCAGAGACGTGGCAAGAACAAGAAGTGTCCCTCAGTTCAACCACTGAGATGATTTATTACTGCGGGGTGAGCCAGCTTATTGAGCCACGCAGAGACCTTCTATTCCCAGGATCAGGCTGCCCATCCCAAGTTGACAGAGACAAAACTCAAGTCCATCACAAGCTTCATCCCAAAAAGCCAAAGGGACATAATGAGGAGAGAGCATGGGCTTCTCCAGCTAAGTTTGGATTCAAAGCCTCTGCCACTTAGCAGAGCCACATGACTCTGTGCTAGCCAGTTATCCTTTACTGAGACACCATCTCCACTCTGAAGTCCTGTGAGGATGGGCTGCAGTGTGTGTTAAGTATGGGACAATGGACAGCAGTGGTTACAGTTGCCCCTCACTGCCAGCAATCTGCTCTGGGCATGTGCCAGCTGCAGGAAACCAGCCCCACCCCTTTTTTTTTTATCTATATAACAAGGAGTAATGTCTATGCTCAGAGCAGATTCATAAGTTCCATGTGAGAGCCCATGAAGACACTCAGAACAGAGGTGGCTGCTTAGTAAGCCCACACCCCACTGTCTGGCTTCTGTCCTAGCCAGCCCTAGAACACTCATGGGCCAGTGAAGCAAGGAGAGACCAGACTGTGATGGCCTTCTACCTTAGGTTCATCTGACAGGAGGCCTCTGAGATATCCCATGGCACATCGCTCCACCTTGGGGATGCTGAATATCAGCATAAACTCAGAGACGCTCACAGTAGCCCAGAAGGTAAGCTGTTGTTTGAGGAGCCACCTAGATATCATATGCAGAAACCTAGCCCACCCCTGAGGCCAGTTAGTGGGACATTCCTTATTCAAGTAAGCTTAAACTGACTTACTATTGAGGACCCAAGAGCCTGATAGCTCCTCTTAGCTCCAGCTTTGACAATGCCTGGGTTACCATGGGGTTTTGAGGAGAAGTAGACCAAACAGGAACATCTGCCCTTTGTCACAGAATCTCTGGTCACAGTGTAAGAGCAACTCAGGCTGAGTTCTGAGGTAGCAGAGGGTTATCTCTGTTCTAAGGGCTCCTAAGCAAGCCTCTGGGAGTGGCCTCAAGGAACACTGGAGGCTCAGTGAGACTCCTTATTCTGGTCCTGGGTGGCCCCATGGGGCTGACTGACTCGAAGCAAGCAAACCTCAGTTGTACAATCATAGAATGTGAGAGAAGGGACCCCGAGTGAGGACTTCTGTGCCCACCACTGAGTATCTATCTATACACACTGAAACCGGAGTTGAATAATGCACAGAACCATTCTGGAAGACCATAAACTCACACACAAGAAAATTAAACATGGACTGGCAGGAGAGCTTAGCACTTACTGCCAAACCTGGGACGTATATGGTGGAAGGAGAGAACGGGCCCCTGAAAACTGTGTGTGATTGACTTCCACATGTGTGATGTGGAGTGTGAACAGACACAAACACTCACACAAAAAACTACATTTGTAAAAAAAAATTGAATTAACCATGGTCTAACAGTCTCAAGGTCATGGCTTATGTGACAGAGAAGATGATATCAACATAGTGGAGAGAGGATATTCCTGCTCTCTCACCTGACCAAGTTTCTATTTCTGTAGGTAAGTTAAGCCAGGCATAGAGTGCATTCATCTCCAAGTCAGAGAATGCCAGTTATCTGAGCTTCCCAATTTCTCAAGTTCAAGCACTAGGTGGAATTTCTAATATGTGCCCTAGCCCCTGCCATATCTCTGACAGAAGAGCAGCTACTTGGCCTCTGGTTCTAGGGGCTGGACAGACAGACAACCTTTGAAAATGAGCCTTCTCGTTTCTGCCCCTCTCTGCCATAGAAATGTCTCTGTGTTGAGCCAACATTCATATTCCTACGTATTCCTACGGTGCCACTGAGAAGGAACCTGCAAGGGTGGCTTAGACTGGCCATTTTTCAAACATCAGAAGCCTACCCCAGAGCCCCTCAGGCCACCCTACCACACCAGGTTTATGTTAAACTTTCCAAGGTGCTTTTTCCTTCATTGGGGTGCATGTAATACTAATTATTTCTCCACATGTAAGGCTCAAGCCTGTGGGCCTAAAATCCCTATAAAACATAGGAGGCTGAGGCAGGAGAATCACAAGTTCAAGGTCTGCATGAGCTACACAGTGTACTCCAGGACCAGCCAGGAACCTTAGTGAGACTCTGCTAAAAGAAACAAACAAAAACCCAACAATCATCCATCCCCAAACCAAAACAATCGAGAGAACCTGGCTTGTCATCCTGACTGGGAACTAACTCCTCTTATGAGACATCAATCGATAAGACAGTCCAATATCTCTTGGAGACACAAGTGAGGGCAAAATCAAAGTTGGAGGTTGAACTGATGTCCAAACCAAAAGTACAACTTGCCCTGAGACACGTAGACTTCTATGAGACTGGTTCCAGGATCCACGGGGACAACCAGCACATCACTATGGCATCTCCCATTCTTGCCTGACTCCTCTGACTCCCAGGCTGCCCTTCTTCCCTTGACCTTCCAAGACCCCTGTACCCTCACGTACTTTTCATAGAGCTCCAGGAAGTCCCAACACAGTCCTTTTGTTAATGGAACTTGACTTCTAGGGAGAAATAAGATATCAGCCTTGCACCTGAAGTCACACTATTTTTATATGACCTTCATCAACCACCCCACCCAGTGTCTGGAATCTGGAGGAGGGACCCAGCTCACCACATGCCCCAGATGAGCTGCTGAACATTCTACCCAAGGACAAAGCTCTGACTAGGGCGTGATGCTCGCATCATTCACTGCCTGAAGCTCCAGGAGTGCCACTTAAAGCGGTATACTATAAGCTATTATTTGTCTTTCCTCTCCCTCATCCCCCTTGTGTGTATGCGTGTGCGCGCGCACATGTGTGTAGGGTTACGCACATTCATGTGTGTGTTTGAGGAAACCAGGGGAGGTTATCAGATGTTTCCCTCCATTATTTTTTGCCTCATTCCCTTGAGACAGGGTTTCTCACTGAACCTGAAACCCCGTGCTCTGGCTAGGCTGGCCAGCCTGAGCTCCTGAGACCCATCTGTTTCTGCCCCCAACACGTGGGTGATGGGCACGCATGGCCATGTTCAGCTTTTGGGTAAGAGCTAAGGACCTAAACTCAGGCTTTCATGCTCACACAGTAAGTCTTTGCTTTTGAGAAAGGAAATGAAGGTGCTGAAAGGTCAAATCAGCTTAACTGGGTTGCCAAACTGGATCGCAGAGGCACAAAGACGAAACCCCAGGCAGCCTGACTGACAGTCAACCAAACGGAAACTAGAAAGTGAGTCCAGGGCAAGCTTGTGATCTGACCACACCCAGGCCTGTCCAGTGTCTGGCACACTGGTCACTTACGGTCTAAGTTTAGGGAGTCAATGGTCGTTACAGAAGACTATAAGGGTCTAGATGCATGTTCTTCACCTAGCATCCACACATACTCCCTTACCCTGTCCCCACCCCCGTGTGTGTGTGTGTGTGTGTGTGTGTGTGTATCATGTAACATCACTTTTCTATTTTGGTTACTTTTTCCCCCCAAGACAGGGTTTCTCTGTGTAACCCTGGCTGTCCTAGAACACCCTTTGTTAGACCAGGTTAGTCTCAAACTCACAGTGTGCCAGAATGAAGGCCTGTGCCATCACCAGGCAGCTGTTTTAGGTTTTTTGTTGGGAGGTGACCATGTATACATAGAAGACCACTCTATTTCATTTCTCAGGAGCTATTCACCTTATCTTTGGAGGACCTTTCACTGACCAGGAACTTGCTGACCCTAATAGGCTGGCCAGAGAGCCCCATAGATCCTCCTGTCTCTATCTTTCTGGTACTGAGATTTTTAAGCAATTGTCACCACCCTTGGTTATTTACATAGGTGCTGGGGTCAAACACAGGTCCTTATGCTTACAGGCAAGAGCTTTATTAATCAAGCTATCCCCTGCACTATTTTTATTAGTTTTATGGTTATTGGGTTTTTTTTTGTTGTTGTTATTTGTTTTGCTTTGAGACAGGGTCTGTCTTAGCTAAGGCTTCTATTGCTGCAGTGAAACACCATGACCAAAAGCAACTTGGGGAGGAAAGGGTTTATCTGGCTCCCACTTCCACAATGCAGTCTATCACTGAAGGAAGTCAGGGCTGGAACTCAAACTGGAAAAAACCTGCAGGCAGGAGCTGATGCTGAGGCCATGGAGGGGGCTGCTTACTGGCTTGCTCATCATGGCTTGCTCCGTTTCCTTTTTTATAGAACTCAGGACCACTAGCCTAGTGATAGCATCCATCACCCACGATGGGCTGCTACCCTCCCCCAACGCCACCAATTAGTAATTAAGGAAATGCTGGGCAGGCTTTCCTGTAGCCAAATCTTATGGGGCCATGACATAAGACTATCCAGCTCACACCAGCCTTCCACTTTCAAGTCTTGCCTCTACCTCCCAGGCGTGGAAACAGCAGGCGTGTGGGTTCCACCAAGCTTGGTTAGGAAACAGTATTCTGGCTGTGGCATGGGCTAAATCTACTTTTTCTAGATGGACCAAAAACCTAACCTCGATTTACAACACTGTCTCTATGAGAAAAAAATTTTCAATTTCTAAACACCTTCTATAAAAATAAACTTCAGTCCTAAATGGAGGTCTCAATTACCAGATTCCCTCATTAGGGTGCTGTTTACCTTCAAAATCATTCACTAGTCCCCCACAAACACCGGAGGGGCCCTTGGCTGGCTGTGCTGTCACCTCAGAAAGGAGGCCTGAATTTCAGAGGAATGTGTGAATTGAATACCCTTCACAAATGTACCCCTAAAGGCTTTTATTTCTTAGAGACCTTGAGCAAATCAGTTTGCTGGGAGGCTTAAGGCCTTACTTAACTGAGAAGCAATTGCCCCACTTAAGGACTCTGAGATAGTCGCTTACAGCTCACAAAGAGTCGCTCATTCTCTAGGTGAGCAAGAGTGGTCTAGAGAGAGAAGAAATGCTTGTTCGGAGTGACACATGGGAATTAAAGCTACAGTGAGATCTTAAAGGCCTTACCTCCAACTGAACTCATGTATCAGGAAAGATATGAATAGGGAGAGGAGAGGAGGGGGAGGGGAGCCCTGTCCTGCTCCCTGACCCTCTGGAATAAGTTCCTTCTCTACCATCTCTGCCTGAGAACCTGGACTCAGTTTATCAGCCCCTCTTCTTTGTTTTTGTTTTGTTTTTGAAACAAGGTCACATGTAGTCCAGTCTAGTCTTGAACGTGCCATGTAGCCCAGGATAACCCTGAACTTCTGACTTTCCTGCCTCTATCTCCTCAGTGATGGGATTACATGTGTTCCACCAAGTCTAGTTTATGTAGTGGTAGGAATTGAACCCAGGGCTTTATGCATACTAGGGCAAGCATTCTACCAACTAAGCTACACCCTGGCTGCCGAGGCTGACCACCAATGGGAATTGGTGTGAGGAAAAGCACATGATGCTTCCTTTTCAGTCTGAAAAAGGCATATGCACACGTGCACACACACACACACACACACACACACACACACACACACACACACGTACACATGCACACACACAGCATCAAGTCTTGCTCTCTATCTTCTCACTTCTAAAAGCTCATCTCCCCAATTCTAACACACATCTTGGCACTGGTCTTTGAGAATGATCTTGCAGAACTAAACATCCGCCACGGCTCTGAACCCAGGGTCACTCTTAGAATACATCAAGTAGAATCAAAACACCAGCTAGTTTGGCCTTTAAAACTGTCCTAAGTTGACTCCAGGCTACATATTCACTCTAACCTTGTCCAAGTCTTCAGTTCAAACTCTATTTCAAACGCAGCCTATCTATGTGGTGGTCTGGGCTCATGTCAGTTGTAGATCTTAGTAGTAACCTCTGTGGAAAGCACGCAGGCGTTATATAACAGATTTCCCCAGATGCGTCTCACAGACCATAGATACTGTCAGTAATTCTTAGAGGAAAAAGAAGTTTGCCAGGGATCAGTGTTTCAGAGCACTTGCTATTTTGCTACATTTCCAGACGACCCAGATTCAGTTTTCCAGCATCTGCCTGGCAGCTCACGGCTCCCCATCAGTTCCAGAGAATCTGATGTCCTCTTCCGGCCTCTGTGGGCGCTGCAAGCATATGGTGCACATACACACATGCAAGCAAAACTCCTACACATCAAATAGATGATTCTTTTTAAAATGTTTTAAAACTGGGTAGTGGTAGTACATACCTTTAATCCCAGTACCCAGGAGACAGAGGCAAATGGATCTCTGAGTTGAAGCCAGCGTGGTGTACATAGTGAGTTTCAGTACTGCCAGGGCTACACAGAGGAACCCTGTCTGAAGAAACAAAAACAAAACACCAATAATTAAAAAAAAAAAAGTTGTTGATCTGTTGCTATAGCTCTGAGAATGCCTAATGTTGGAATTCCTCCTTAGAGAGTGAAAACTGCCCACTGCCCATGGATCAAAGACTCCGTGAGTTCGGTGACAAAACATTTAACATTATCCCAGCAGTTCCAAGCATCATTTTAGAGGTTACCTTCATGCCAGTTCGAGCTCCCAACATTTTCTTCCTAGACAAAACATGAGCTCCTCACTGGTTTCCCTTCAGGCCCTCTTTGTCCTCTAGAACTCATCCCAATGCAATAGAGTGAGAGATTTTTAAAATATTTATTTGTTTTTACTAACATATGGTTTGGACGAGACTGTCCCCTATTAGCTAACATTTTTCATCCCTAGGTCCCCCACTGAGGTACTGTTAGGAAGTACATCACTGAGGCTGGAGAGCCTCACCCCGTACACCTGTCTATATATGGCTGAAGATGTGATCTCTCAGCTTTCTGCCCAAGTGGTCTTCTGCCATGATCCTCTCGTCATTATGGATGTTCCCTCTAGTACCATAAACCCACACTAACGCTTCTGTAGATTGTCTTGGTCATGCTATTTTATTGCATAAATGGGGGAATGGCAGAAGAGTAGCTATTAACAAATATACAGTGTTGTATGTGTGAGTATGTGTTGTATGTGTGTGTTTGTGTGTGTGTGTGTGCATGTATGTATGAGTGTGTATGTATGCATATGTGTATGATTATGTATGCATGTATGAGTGTGTATATACATGTGTATGATCGTGTATAAGTGTGTATATGTGTATGTGTGTGTATATTTGTATATTTGTGTGTGAGTGTGTGAGAGTGTGTATGAGTGTATGTATGTATGTTATTTAAGTGTGTGCACATAAACCACAAGTGTGCATGTAAAAGTGAGAGAACAGCTTTATAAAGCCAGTTTCCTCCTCTTTAACATGGGTTCCAGAGACTGAACTAAAATCATCAGGCCTGTACAGAATTTTTACCTGCTGAACCATCTCACCAGCCTGAGATGATTTTTAGTCAGAAGTCAGATGGTGTTGCTCAATCCTTAGGTATTTCACTGGCTTCCCTGTGCTCTCAGGATAAGACCTCTGCAGGCCTTGGTCCACAGTCCTCAGAGATCTTCCCTTCCCAGCATCACCTTTTGCCCTTCCTCCTCGGTCATGTTTCTGTCCTTTTCTTTTTAAAGTCTCTGGTTCATCACACTTCTTCCTACCACAGGGACGTTGAACATCTGCCTGGAGGATCACCTGTCACCTTCCCTACCTCATTAGCTTCTGTTCAGTCCATTGTTATCTCAAGGAGATAGTTCCTGACCATCCAGACTGGGTGAGACCCCAACCCTACTCTTCCATGACCTTGTCACAGTTGTAGGTCTACTGACTTGAGTGAATGTCCACCATGCATGCTTCCCCAGTGGACTATAAGCCTCCTTTTGAGAACAAATAATGCTTGCCAATTTTTACTTATTGGACTAGACTCACATAAATACTCTAAAATAATAACAAGCAAGCAAACAACCAACCATGTATTAAACTGCTGTGTCAGTTACTATAGCTGAGAAGCTGTGATGGAAAAAGTCCAGCAACTTGCTCAGTATTCACAGTGGAGATACGGCCCATGGGGGCTGGGTAGTGGAGGTTGAGCCTTCACTCTGTTTAGGGAAGATGGGCTAACCAGGCACAGAAGGTGGGATAGGCTGATGAAACGGGCACTTGTCAAGCACAGGAGCTTGGGGAGAGCAGCTCCTTCCTGTTTATCTCTTGTATACATAGCTCATTACCGTCTCTCATCCTCAAGAGTGGGAAGCACACTGTAGTGGTTAATATTGTTAACCTGACAGGACCCAGAACCACTTAGGAGATAGATCTCTTGAAATGTCTGTATGAGAATGTTTTAGATTGGGGTAGCTGAGGTGGGAAACTCAGCCTACCTGGGCATTACCATCCCATGGGTTGGTGTCATTGATTGGAAAAAAAAAAAATGAAAAACTGTGGTAAGCACCAGTACCCACTGATCACTGTTTCCTGACTGGATGCAGTGTGACCAGCTGCCACCACTCCGAATCCTGCCACCGAGTCTTCCCTGCCGTGATGGGCCGCACCCTTAAACTGTGAGCCCAAACCAACTTTTCCTTCCTTTAAGTTGCTTTCGTCAGTATTTTGTCGTAATCATGAGGAAGCTAACCAATACAATGCCACGCATGTTCTTTCTGGCATCACACTGATGGCACAGAACCCTGGAAGTACCCTGTACTGTGAGACACCTCTCCCTTTTCTGGTGTGATTCTTTCCAACAGGGAGGTCACCATCTCTAGGCATACTTGTGCACTGACCCAAAACTTCACCTCCTGGCACACATGCTTGGCTGGTCATGACCTTAAGATTAAAACCACCATGTGAGGAGCCAGGGACGTAGCTCAGTTGGTAGAGTGCTTGCCTCGCATGCGCAAAGGCACCTGGGAGATGGACGCATGAGAATCACAAGATAAAAGTTACTGGTGGCTACCCAGGGCATTCTAGGGCAACCTGCCCCCCATGAGACTCTGCCTATAAACTATCATATGAGGGTCTATGTCCCCCTCTTCATGGGTGGGCCACCCTTGTGTCCAGGATTGTAGAACATCCCCATTTCTACAGCCCACAGGCTTTTTAAACCCACTCTGATTAGCTTCTGTCCCCAGTCCTTTTTCTATTTATGACACCCAACAAGCCTAGGGTTAAGAGGGTCAGTTTTCTCATGACCCTTTTGTGTGGGCTTTTGTTTGCTAGATCAAAGTCTAAGCTTGTGACTGTGGCCTTTTTTTTTTTTTTTTTCCCCTTTCCCTATCGGAAAAAGGGAGACAGACAGAGGCCAGGCGCTTCTCCTAAAGTGTGTTTTAACCAGAAGGAAACTTGTCAGGCCTCCCATCATCCTGCCTCCTGCAGATCCCCTCCAGCCCAAATAGGCTTGTTCTTTGTTCCACAAAGCAAACAGCCAGTTCCGCCTCCCAGGACAGACAAGGTGAACACACACACACACACACACACACACACACACACACACACACACACACACACAGAGGACTCTTGCCAAAGGCATGCTTCCCTGTTGGACTGTTGTCACCAGTACCCTTTGTTTAAAGTTACCAGACACACCAGGCACCCTCAGAGCATTGCCAGATGACCCTCAGGCCTGCACTGGCTGGGAAAAATCGCTTATGAGTCTTCTGCTCTCAATGCCAGCCCCACACCAGCAAATGAAACGTGATGTGGGCCTAAGGGGAGGCAGAAGTCATGGGACTTCCCATTGTGGGGTAGGTCTGCTGATCTGTTCTATTTGCTGAATCCAGAGAATGCACACCCCATTCCCCTGGTCCTCCCAGAGCTGAGAAGTACGGAAGTTACAGGGCAGCAGCTGTGTAGAGAGCCCTCGTTCCCTCCTCTCTCATTTCCAGGGCACCTGTGTGACGGGCACATGCTGCCAAGCATCTTTGTGCTTGCATGTATAAATATGTGTGAGCAAATGCATGTGTGTGCATACAAATGGATATGTGCATGTTTATATGGGGGCCAGAAAGTAGGCTCAGGGTCATTTCTCAGGCACCATCTTAAAAAAAAAAAAAAAGACAGGCTCTCTTACTAGCCTGGAAGTCACCAAGCAGCTAGGCTGACTGGCCAGTGGGCACCAGGGGCTTGCCTGTCCCCACCTCCCTGACTGATACTGGGGTCACACGAATGCTTCACCATGCCATGCTTTGTGTGTGTTTGAGTTTTCAGGATTGAACTCAGCAAGCATTTTACTGACTGACCTATCTCCCCAGCCCTTGTCAACCATTGAATGTATCACCCTGATTTTACCCTCAGGAAAGACTGGTGGGGGGTGGGGGGTGGGCTCTGTTATATTCCTTGTCAGCAAAGTGGCAAACCTAAATGATGTGTTTAAAATCAGATAGCCAGGATCCAAGCTGAGTCAGTCTTGCTGCCCCAGAGCACAGGCTTCCTTCGTATCCACTTTATGACTCGCCAAATACAATGCGGCACTAAATTCCATGCCGATAACACAAGACCATTGACCTCTTCCTTGAAGGCCATTCACAGTTCTTTTCTATAGCAGGCTTGGACTAGAGTGTTCCGCTCCCCCTAAATGGCAGGCCTAGCACAGCTCTCAAACTCTGTTACGCATAACTCTGTTGATAACCGTGATGGACTCCTTGGTAAGAGTCACATTTTTTGATTTCAAGACTTGACAAAGAAGAAGAGAGAAGTGTTTTTACTGAATATGCCTGCTGCTTTTTGAGCCCATCCAGTTGCTCTCTTGAGCAGCTGTCCTCCTGGGAACTTCCTCTGTTTATCTTACCTCTGCTCCCCAGAGTTCACAAGGCTGTACTCTACAGTCCTCCCGGTTATCGGCTCTGCTTTAACAAGCAGGGCTTATCTGCCCCGCTAAGACAGTCCTGGACTTCTGGGAAAATGCCTTCATTTTTCTCATCCATTACTCTCTTAATGTGCTTTCAAGAAGTTATGCTCTCATATAACTGGATGCTTCCCAATTCCCTCACATCCACATGGCATCCTAGGTTACAGTGGATCTAGGACATTGTCTTAGTAGGGTTTCTATTGTTGAGATGAAACAACATGACCAAAAGCAAGTTGGGGAGGAAAGGGTCTCTTTGACTTATACTTCCACATTGTAGGACATCATTGAAGGAAGTCAGGACAGGAACTGAAAGAGGCCAGGATCCTGGAGACAAGAACTGATGCAGAAGCCATGGAGGAGCGCTGTTTACAAGAGGTTATGGCTTGCTAGTCATGGCTTGCTAACCCTACTTTCTGGAGAACCCAGGACCACCAGCCCAGAGATAGAATCACCCACAATGGGCTGGGCCCTCCCCCATCAATCACTAATTTAAAACATACCCTACAGATCTTCCCCAACACCCCTAGTTTTTTGAAACAGGGTTTCTTTGTGTAGCCTTGGCTATCCTGGAACTCAAGAGATCCGCCTACCTCTGCTTCTCAAGTGTTGGGACTAAGGCATGAGCCACCATCTCCCAGCATGCTTTACAGCCAGATCTTATGGAGTTATTTTCTCAGTTGAGGTTCCCTCCTTTCAGATAACTCTAGGTTGTGTCAAGCTGACATAAAACTACCCAGCACAGATAGTGATACTTTTTTCCAGGATGTCTTCATCCATCCTGGGAATGTATGCTGGTCATTACCCAAATCCCAGCAAACACCTTCCAGGACCAGTGGACTGGTCCAGTGTTTTCTCAGGGTTTAGTTCTTCTTTGATGTTATTTTTGTAGGACAGAGATTTGAACCTGGGGCCCCACATATACTAGGTAAGTGTTTTACCATGGAGCAATAACCCTAGCCCTTTCTTGGAATTTCTTGGGGTTTTGAAGCACCTCCCTCACGAGGTTCACCCTCAACAGTTTCCCATGTAAGCCCCGAGAAGAAGAGGGTGGCTGTGCTCCTGTCACTTCCCAGACAGATGGAGTTCTGGGGTGACAATTCCCTATTCCTTCCTTCTTTCCTCTCTCCTGAGATGCACTCTGGGTCAAACAGGCAAAGGAAAGCTGTTCTCTTTGAAAGTCATCACATGTATAAAAACCAGAAGTTCAGGTTTTACAAGAGGGCTGACTTTAAAGAAACAAGCCAGAGAAATTCAACCCAGAGGGAACCTTTCCCACAAGGAGAGGTCAAAGCACCCTGAAGGGCTGAGGTGGGGCAGTGGATTGATTCTCATTCACTGCATTTCACAGCCCTTGTGTAAGCTGGTGATGACACCGACCCTAATCAGAAGGCCTGGTGCAATGAGCAGACTGAGATGGTGAGGAGGAGATGCTGACAGCTGATTTGGGAGTCCTGTGTGCAAATTATTTCACTGATTGAACTGGAGACTCTACAGAAACCACTAGAAACATTCCTGGCCTTAAGGACACACAGGGACCTGCTAGATGGTATGCAGTTGGTTCTCCACCCTCCAGGGCCTATCTGGAAGGAAATGAAAACCATGGAAGGAAGGCTTGCCTTCCAGCCATGCTGAGAAGTAATGACAGCTGTTGCTATACAAAGGAGGGGTGTTAAGTCTCTAAAGAAGCAAGGGAAAGCTATGGCGTGCCGAGAAGAGGAGCTACCTTCTGGCTTTACATTCAGCATTTTATAGGAAGCACATGGAGTTATTCTGAGGAGTGGCAAACACGCCAGGATCTGAGCTCATGCCTAGACAACTCAAGTTTCCAGGGAACACCCTTGGCCAAGGTCTGTGGGATGGGATGCCAGCTCAACACTGTGCGCCATCCCTCATGGCTGGAGTTCAGGAATGAGGAGGGATTCGTGGGCCAGTTGTAATAGAATGGAAAATGCGAGACACCCGTTTGCAGTTAGTCTGGGATGAAGAAACAGAACCACTTAACCTAAATGAAAAAGAACAGAAAGTTCATAGGAGTAGGTCCTTTCCCAGAATAAAGTCTGCACCTCTTCATGCCTTTGTATGTCCTCTTCCTACTTTAATGGTTTAATGACACAGGAGTGGTATATTCTAAGAGACTCCCAGTGGGATTTCAGGGATCTGTGGCAGGGCCTAGAGACTAGAAGAGGGGAGAAAGAATCCCACGCCTCTGCGTGTTCTCTATGAATAAGGCTTCTTGGGCCCCATTCCACCTTCCTACTGCCCTCACACACTATCCAGTTACAATACTCATGGATGGCTATCCCTTCCAAACAACATGTCTCCAGAGGAGCCTGTAAATGTGCAATTTTGAAATAGAAAGAACAGAGCCATGTGGGAATGATGGACCCTGGAACCTCCATTCTTGCTTCAGAAAGTTGTTTTTTTGAAGTGCTGTTCAATGTTTGAACATAGCTCAAAGTGACGGTGTTCAGCCCATGCTCCCAATGACTGCAGGCTACAAAGTCGCACGGGACTCTGTCCCCATACCCAGGCTCCACCAGCTTCTCAGCCCCAGCACTTGGATAGATGATATGTATATAGCTGGAGCTCAGTCAATACCAGCTCTTGGCTGGATGCCCCTGGGAATTTACCAAGTACCAACCAAAAAGCACAGCTGATGGAACAGAGAGTAGAATTTAAAATCATGGCACCTCATTAAACCCACTAAATGGTACCTTGGAGGAGTCTAAAACCTGACAGCATGTGTGCTAGTGCACACAAATGCTCCTGCCAGAGAGCGAGGCTTAAGATTTCCTTCAAAATGTACAAGACTGTGGTCCTCACATTGTATTTAATCCCTGAAAATAAAAGAAAGACAGAGACGGCTCTGTGGGTAAAGGCACTTGCCACCAAGCCTGATGACCAGAGATCGATTCCTGGAACCCACATGGGAGAGAAAGATAACCAACTCTTACAAATTGTTGGTTTGCACTCTGATCTCCACATGTGTGCTGTGGCATGTGTACACACACACATGCACATACATACATGCATACATACATACATATATACTACATACAAATTCTTAATATAATAATAAAAAAGCAAAGGGAAACAGCAGGTGTCTCTTATCTTGTTTGGTTTAATATGTAGATTTTTAAAACACATTCTTCCATTCTGGGATCATTTTGAATCTTGGTGTGCCAGTTCATACTTGGTCTGTCTCTACCTCCTTTGGGTCACCTACAGCCTTGGTGAGTCTGCTTTCTCTGTCATGAAAAACAGAACAGGGCCAGGTGTCCAGTCATGCATCACTAGGAAGTCCCTGTCACATCTGTCTGTTACCCCCATCTTCTTCCTTAGGGACTTTGCCAGAGGAAACACTCTGAGCAGTTCTCGATAGGTTTTCCTGACTTTTATGGGTCATCTGTTCTTTGGATTTTATTTGAATTATTTATATTTTTAAAGGAAGAATATCATGATAGAGTGTTATCTCTGCCAATATCACTATACACTTGAAATGAATGTATCATTAAATGCATTAATCTGAGGCCTGGGGAGACAGCTTGATCAGTAGAGCACTTGCTGTACAGGCATGGGGACCTGAATTCAAATTCCCATCCCCCACACAGAAAGCCAGGAGCGATGGGGCACTTCTGTAATCCTGGGACTAGGGAGGCAGAGACAGGAGGATCCTAGCCAGCCAGTCAGTCTAGCCTACACAGAAAAGCCCATGTTCAGCGAGAGCAGTTGAAAGGACCACTCAAACTAGAGATCTCACAACTATGGTTAACTCCAGTTCCAATAGATCCCATTCTTTGTGGACTCAGTGGGTACCTACATGTGGTGGGCACAAACTCCCACAGGCACATGTGCATATACTTAAAAATCTTTTTTAAAATAAGGTAAAATGGATAGAGATTGAGGATGACACCTGATGCTAGCCACTGGTCTCCTCATGTGCACATTTTCTGTGCCCCCCCTCCCCCATTACCTCTGGTCTTGTATATTTATCACCCTTGCCTTGCTAATGATGTCAGATCTGACATCAGTCCCATTCAGAGCTCCTGGCTAACTCCTGTGAAGTCAGGACGTCACCCAATACTTTTCCGCAAGGAAGTAAGATTTGGAAATGAACTGGCTGTACTCAGTAGCTGTTCAATGATCTGGGACAATCTACTTTCCTATGGTGACATGTGCACCTCAAGCACACGCAGATGAAACATGGAACTCCGGCATCTTCCTGCACTCCCTCTGCTCACAGGGACCTAGACCCTCAGACCAGAAAGAGAACTGGGTGGACTTCTTAAACTTACATGTCAAGCAAGGCTCCTTTCTTAGAGTAATGGAGTTTGGCTTTTGTTTTTTTGTTTTGGTTTGTTTTTCTAGGAACAAGAGAAGAATGATTTCTGCTTCACTGTGGCAGCCAGGAACCTCGGTGTTAATGTATAGTTACCTTCAGGATCTTAAGACTAATGGCTGTGCTATATT